>NC_057813.1:237295610-237607851 GCF_018294505.1 Triticum aestivum
CGGCATGGTCGAGCCCCGCCCCAATCGAGATGGGATCGAGAGGTGAGGGGGAGAGGGAGATATTTTCGGGGGGGAGTGGTGTCGGTGGGGTTTGGGGCCAGGGGAGGCCAGCTAAGTAGGCGCCGGCTGGGCCGGTAGCAGGCCAAAGCCCAGTTGGGGGGAGGTGTGGGGCGGCCTGGCTGGGCCGCTTGGCCCAGTTGGGCCATCGGGGTTTTCCTTTTGTTTTTACTTTTAGTTAGATTTAGTTTAAGACTTTTCTTTTATTTATTTTACTTATTTCTTTGCTACTGTTTATTTTATTATTATTAGATTTTAGACTTATTAAAAATATGAGGCCAACACCAAAATTAATGTTTTAATTTATTCCACTGCCACATTAATTTGAACAGCCAAATAAAATAGTTTAATATTTTATTATTTTGACAAGGGTATTTAATTAATGTTTTGTTGTTGTTTAATTGTTTTAGTGCATTTAAGCACTTATAAAAATGTGGTTTCAGTATGTCAAATATCCAGAGAATATTTGCAACACTTTGAATATTTTTTGTTTTCATATTTGACAATCTTGAATTGTGACTTCAAATTTGAATTTAAATTTGAATAGGATTTCGATTAACGCGAGATCAACAATAGTAACAGTGGTGACATGGCATCATTAGTAGGGGATTACTGTAGCTTAATTATCCGGGCGTCACAACCAGGCACACGGAATATCGCCAACCCATCTTGGTAATTCTGAGCCATATACCGAGGACCACCCGTAAAGCTAGAATGAAGCATATACTGAACGCCCAAATTTTTCCCAGTGGAGCTGCCCTCACCAACAACATCAGAAACACCCTGATACGTCTCCGACCGAAGGGCGTCCTGATGGTCGTAGTGGTACCTCAATCTACTCCATTCATCGAAAGTATATAGGCATTACAGAGGATCTGTAGACTGAGACGACTGCAGCAAGTAAACGCATTGGGCTCACCCAGACGATAATGAAAGTAGTAGCAATAATACTCCAGCATAGTCACTGTACCGCCTACAGATCCAAACGACCGACGATCAGTCGAAGTACCAGTGGGAAGACGTACAGATGCCGGCATATACTTACTTGATACCAAGGTAAAAAGCCTTGTCGCCATACGGGAACAACAAAGGATACTGTAAAGACATCACATTTGCGTTCAAGGGAGAAACGTGTTGAAGCGGACCATTTTCAGCCTTCACAACAATATCAAAGCGAGCAACCTCTGGAGTCAGATCACCAACCACAAGCGCAGCAACCTCAGACATAGTCGGCCCTGAATACCGGGTTCCATGAGAGCCTCCCTCGTCACCATAAAACTTAATAGCGACAGAAGTAGCACCAGATTCTAACAGCCTGTCACGGGCAAGCCTAAACTTCTGCACCAATGGGTTGCACGCATCAAGCATACGAATAAGCTCCTGCACAACAACTTTGTCCGCCCGCCGACAGAGCATCATCACTCTCCCCATCAAACACACGAAGCCTCGAGTCCACCTCACCAGCCGAGTCAACCAAATAAAGCGGTGCAAACTTAGGATCACTCCCCACAGACGGCAGCAAAGAGCCAATACGGTGATAAACACCTCCACCCATCTTAAAAGCGTAGGGACCAGGACCTACGTTCACCGTCGTATCAACCGCAACACCCAGTGAAGTAAAGCAGAACAGAGAATTGTAGTGCCTAATCAGACGCATAAACTTGGTAGAGGAATGGCGAATGATACGCGCCGGTGCGCCGGCCGAAATTTGAGCCGGTCGCACCAACAGCGTCGGATCAAACAGCAGGTAGCCACACGATTCTCATCCCTTCCTCTATCAGATGTCCTTTTCTTTCAGAACAGAGCTTCCATCAGAAAAAAAAGCTTCAATCGTGCCGCCATGGACTAGCGACGCGCCCGGCCTGGAAGCACCGCCCGCACGTCTCTCTTGTTGCTTCCCTCGCCGCCGGTCGCTGCTCTCACCGCCGGTCGTCCTCGTCGCAGCCGATGTCGCCTCCTGCGTTTCTCGCCGGCTATGTGCATGCAGCAGTGTGCGCCCGCGGTTGCAGCTCCGCGTGGCGCCGGTCGTAGCTCCGGTGCGACGGTCGCGGCTCCGGTGGTAGCGCGCCGACAACAAGCTCGCAGAAAAGGAGTACTCGCTCTCAGCGATAGCAGCAAAAAAATTGCCGGTCGTAGCAAAAATGCTTGCCGGTTGTAGCAAAAACACCACCCATCACCACCACATGAAGAAGTGATGTAGCAAAAAATATAGCAAGTTCCAGCAAAACATAGAACTGGTTCCAGCAAAAATCCACGCCGGCCGTGCGAGGCACTTCCATTCAGTAAAAATCACAGGAAGCAAAATCCAAAAGAAGTAGATGTAGCAAAAAAAGTAGCAAGTTGCAGCAAAACATAAAGTTGGTTCCAGCAAAAAAATGTCCGCGGTGAGAGGGGGCGTCCAGTTCCAACACCGACGGGCGCCAGTTCCAGCAAATTTTGTTGCTGATTGTAGCACCGCTGCTGCCTGGTGCCCTGGTTCCAGCAAAAACTTCGCCACACCAAAAATCGCCGCCTCGTCGCAGCACCGGGCTCAGCCAGCATTTTGCCGGTTGCAGCATTCGTCGGCGTGGTCGCCGTGCCCATGGTGGGCAGCGCCATGCTCGGGCGATTGCAGCATCGCTGGACGCCGTCTCCAGCTCCAGTGGACGCCCCCGTCTCCAGCACCCGCTCCGCCATGCCGCCCCAAGGCCGCCGCCAGGCAGTGGTTAGCAGCGCCGCCCCCTATCGAAGCCATGAGCATGGAGAAGGTGCAGGCCATGTCCACCCCACTGCCTTGCGCGATGACGGGTGAGATCTAGTTTGGGATCCATGGGGAAAAGAAGAGGAAGTGGGAAATGAATGGACATGAAAGCTCGTGAGGGGATAAGGAAACGAGAGACAGCGGTGCGTGGGCCAATTTTGATTCGTGGGTGAATGTATTGCGTGACGTGAAGATGGAGACCGGCCAAGCGTTGCGCCGGCCCACCGATTACAAACATTTCCCTAGAGGAATGACCAGACCCACCACCATAATAAGACCGCGACGAACAAAGAGCCGCGCATTATTAGAAAAAAAAAAGAACGGTCAGCAAACACACAAATGAAATAGAAAGACAGCAGCAGCACGGGAACATACAAATCAAACCTTTCAATAAAGAGAAGTGTTTACACCCGGCGCACCGGCCGAGTCTTCCGCCGGTCGCGCGCGGGCCACGCGATCCAGCTGGATCAAACGACCAGGGAGACGCGATTTGGAATTTTTTTAGGCCCACCACCCCTTCTATCTTATCTCCTCCGAAAACAAACGTGGTCCACTCATTTGCTACAGCGCATCGCCTCCTACCTCCAGAAGCGCTCCTGCAAGTGGCTCCACCACGTGATTTTTTTTTCAATCTCCTCACCACGATGCACAAACTCTCCCGCAACGGAGGTGCTTGGACCATGCCGGAGGCTCCGCGACGGAGATGCTGGGACCGTGCCAGGGGCGCCGTGCCAAGCCGTGCCGACGAGTCTCCATGGATGACCATTGGTGAAGGTAGCGATGCCAGCGAGCGGATACCGATGCTGGAACTAGCATTGTTTTGCTTCAACCGGCCAAATCCAGAGCTGGAACCACTATTATTTTTTGCTGCAACTAATAAGCGAGTTGGGAACACAGCTGATTTTTTGCTACAACTAGCTCATTTTTTTGCTACAACCGGTGGCGCTATTTGCTCCAAGTGCTGCTAAAAAGAAAATAGCTATAACTTTTGATAGAAAAGCTTCAACGGTTGTTGGAAAAAGCTCCAACCATTGAGAGAGAAAGCTAACTAGACACTATGAAAATAAGAAAGCTTCAACCAGCGACGGCTGGAGGTGGAAGAAGATGATAAAATGCTGCAGTTTTGCTACATGCTTCAACCGGCATAGATTTTTGCTACAACTGGCATAGCATTTTGCTACAACTAGCGTCACATTTTGCTACAACACACAGCTGGCGTCGCGGTTTTGCTACAACTAGCATCGTTGTTTGCTACAACCGGCATAATGTTTTGCTACATCCATCACGGCCGAGCTGCGACCCAGCACGGCTTTCCGTGAATTCTGGCGTCGAGATCCAGCACGGAAGGCAGGGGCGGATGCTGCAACCGGTCGCCGGCGAGCTGCTACGGGCTCGCGGCGAGCTGCAACCACGACCGGCCGTAGCGGAACTCGAGCCCAAATCCATGGCGGCAAGGAGGTCATGACGTATGTAAGACATGATTGAAGCAATCCCAAGGCGGCTTGATAGGTGGGGGAGCCCCTCGTCGACGTGATTCGGCCGTGGGGAACGAATAACAGGCGGATCTAGCCGCCGCCGCCGCGGATCAGGGACGGGCAGTCGCGGGGGGATCCAGCTTCCATGTTTTCCTTGCTGTGGCTGTTCGTACACGGTCGCAACAAAACTGCTCTTTTTTGCTGCAACGGTTGCTTCAGTCCGTATATGCGCGCAGATCTAACGGTCCATACAAAACGCATCGGACGGCTGGGCCTAGACCGGCCGAACCGTTTGGGCCGGCGCACCGGCGCCTAGCGTCTCCCTTCAATAAAGCAATCGCTTCTTCAGAGTACGGTGGCTTACCTATATCCACTGACACACAAAAAAAGGACACATATGAACACGTGTGACAAAAAAACAAATCCAACACAAAAAGATAGATAAAGTCAACCAGCAATTACCAAAAAAGCACATGAGGAAAAAAAAGATGCCTAACCGGAAGGCAGGCACAAGACCCAGCCAAAACCAAACACATACCCGAGCAGAAAAAGCAATTATCAATGTGCGTGAGATGACTGATGACAACCAGAGAGGCACCAGCCGACTCTCGTGGAGTCACGGACGACGGCTCCCATCCACGGCTAGACGCGAGGTGTAAGAGACGACACGATAGCACGCCCAATAAAAGGAAACCAAAAAGAAAAAAAATGCACATAACCCAGCTAGAACTAAACACATGACCCAGCAACAGGACAGGAAGACAGGCACAGGACCCAGCCAAAACTAAACACATACCCGGGCAGAAAAAGCAGTTGTCTATGCGCGCGAGACGACTAATAACATCCAGCGAGGCACTGGCCGACTCTCGTGGAATCAGAAACGACGAATTATTGAAAAAGACTTTCGTCCCGTTTTATAAATAAAGCAATCAAGAAAAGGAAACAAAAACGCAAGAATGCACACAAACAAACAAAGCACACAAGGAATCACAGGCTAAAAAACACGGAACCCAAAAACAAATCCGGTGGCGACCAACGTGCACGCAAGACCTAACATAAATTCACGAGAAAAGAAATTACTTTTGCAAGAAGAAGAAATACGGATTAGACCTAACATAGCGCCTACTTCTTGATTAGACATACCTACCCAGAAATACGGATTAGACCTAACATAGCGCCCAACCCCTTGATTAGACAAAACAAAGCAATGCTTAAAAACAAAAGTCACCTTTTAGAAGGCACGACAAACAAGAATCAGAAACCGGCGCCTTAGTTGTTTTAGCGAAGCCCGAGCCCTTTCCACACGGGGAACCGGCAAAACTGAAACAATAAACCAAAAAAAAAAACTAATCGAGAGGACACAAAAAAGGAACGCCGAAATAACACGAAAAAAGGGCAACAAAAAGAATACCACGCGGAGTTAAGGATGGCAATGGATAGGGTATGGGCAGGGTAGAGCAATACCATACCCATACCCGTATAGTCAGTGGGTACAAAATTCTACCCATACCCGTACCCATGGGTATGAAACTTTACCCATACCCATACCCGACAGGTACCCGTACCCATTGGGTACCCAGCGGGTAGAACAAATAGCACACGAGTTGTTCACATTTTTACACTCATTGATAGAAAATTTGACAAAAAACAATTATCTTAGCTCAATAACAAATAGATGAGTATAACATATTCATAAGTTAATAGAAGTAGAAAAGTCACATGAAAAATTAATAATTAATTGATGTCAACTTAACATTATTTCACAAGCGGGCAGGGTATGGGTATACCCACGGGTACAAGATTATACCCGTACCCTACCCATGACTTAACGGGTAAGATATGGGTACTATCCATGGGTATAAAAGTGTGCCCATACCCTGCCCATACGGGTACGGTACCTGCGGATACCCGTACCCATGGATAAAATTGCCATCCTTACACGGAGTAGGACGCGAAGGAAGGGCAGAGCGCAAAGCCGACACAGCAAACAACGCACCACCAGCAACAGCGGACATCACGACCGAGAAACGCGCGGCTGCAAACGAAAGAATTACATCAATAGCATAGAAAATGGACTACCAAACTAACCAGAAACAAAGACGATGCGAAACAGAACACATATCCTAAAAAAAACAGAACACAGAAAAAGAGAACAAACAAATCCACCTAAGCAACCAGAGATATCAATGAGCAAGTCAGCCCGAGCAAAAAGAAAAAGCAACACGCAAGAACACAGAAACCAGCAACCTACATGCAAGAACGCGGGAGCGCCTTCTCCCACGAAAGCCATGAGCCCGACGACACCACCCATCAATAGCGTCTAAAGAGCAGAAAGAAATAGAACCCGCCGAACCTTAACAACACATACAACGCACAGAACCAAAAGAAAAAACAAACACGATAGAACACAGCAGCAAACAAACACACGAAAAGAACTAACTCATCGAAGGAGGTGCAGCAGAAATAGACGACATAATAGCATGCACGCCCGAAAAACCGGGGACAGAAGCAGCCCAGTCCATCGAGGAAGTCGACAACCGACCCGGCCGCTCAACAGCACCACCCACCACAGAAGAACCAACCGCCGAAGAAACCAAACGACCCAAAGGAGAACGGTGGATAGAAGATGAACCAGGGCGGGAAACGCCAAGAAAACCACCACTTCCACGGCGACCACCACGGTTGCCGGTAGCAAGAAAAGAAGAACGGCCACGCAAAGCAAACGAAGGCGGACGAACACCAAACCCAGACCCAAAACCAACGGAACTACGGGTAGGCATCCGCGATAGCCCAACACCCCTCGCAGTACCACGCCCAGCAGGACGAACCATGTTCATAGAAACAAAAAACAGACCAAATACTACAAATAAAGAACGGAAGAGAAACAACAGATCGAAAGAACGAAAAAGACCTAGTAAGACGAACAACAAGAACAGCAAAAGAAACTCAGCACAACGAAACCCGACGAAACAAACGAAAGACCAGCATGAAGAAACCAGAGACTTATATAGGACCGGAAGAACAATCTAGAGCACAATGCAGGCGGAACACGTGGAAGCAAGGAAGAACATGCAAGCCAACACATAGCAAGACGCAGAACACGTCACCAAGTGAAAACAGCCCGCACACAGAGCCAAGGTGACGACAAAGGCAGTGAAAACAGCTAAAAACAAAAACACCCATTGGCAGGCACCTACAAGACAAACCACCGTGCGGGACCCACCCCAACCGGTGATTGACATCAACGCTCGTAGCCACCCAGGTATAGACACATCAAACCGCCCTGATAAACACGTCCCGTACACGTCACACGACGATGTTAGCGCTTGCGTAAGCAAAGCACCACACCCGAACCAGTAAGGACCCCCTTAACGGGTCCGAGACCGCTACCACGCCCGTACCCGACCTGTTATCGCGCCCGGTAACCCGCTACGCACCCGTTAACAGACACATATCCTAACGGGTCCGAAGGGTTGCCCCGCACCGATAACTGGCGCTGCGGACCCGATAGAGGATCCGCAAGGACACGTGTAAAATCCACAAAAATCGGCGCGTGATCAAAAAAGGAGAGAAATCGGATCCCTCGCGTCATAGTATCTTTAGATACTACGTGTCTAGACTAATTTTATCACCGTGATTGTGTTTTGATATACTTATATAATGCATATGAGTCATCCATGGATGTACGCTGACCGACGCTCTAACGAGTACATGGAAGGCGTGCATTATTTTCTCAGGGGAGTCCTGATCCTGTGGGATTTCTTCTTCTTCTTGTACTGCAATCTCTTCTGTGGCATCATTTGGTGTGTAAGTTTCCTGCATGAGAGTGCTGAGGCAAACAAGCGGAATGGTTTTATGTGTTTTCCATGTCGTGTCTGTCAGAATGAGAAGGATTACTCTTCCTCAAGCACCATTCACATCCACCTGATCTAGTCCGGTTTCATGTCCGGCTATAATTGTTGGACCAAGCACGGAGAAAGAGGGGTTATGATGGAAGACAACGAAGAAGAAGAGAATGTTGACAACTCCCTGAATACGGTGGTAATGCAAGTGGGGAAGCTAAAGATGAAGAGGAACCAGGTGAGCCTGTGTTAGATGATGATCTTCGTCGGGCCATCGTTGATGCATAGAGAGAAGCAGAAAGTGAAAAATGAGAAGTTGACGTTGGAGCGCATGTTAGATGACCACAAGAAAAAGTTGTACCCAGGTTGCGAAGATGACAACACAAAGCTCGGTACCACACTGGAATTGCTGCAGTGGAAGGCAGAGACTGGTTTTAAGTGACAAGGGATTTGAGAACCAAGCAATTGCTAGAGACATTCAGCCCTGCCCCTTTGGTGCCGCATATGTCCAATTTGTTCATCCCAGAGACCGTGACAGACTTGTGCATGCCAGCCCTATTCCTTTTGCTGATGCAATGTTTACTGTCACTAAGCACAATCAAGGGGATAACTAGCGCCGTGCATATTTTAACCGTGAATGTTGGGTTTTGATGGTTGGGCCACCATTAGATAACTGGAATACAGAGGATATTGCTGCTGCTTTTTCAGATATTGCTCACCTCATCAGCTTGGAGAAAGATCCTAGACACAAAGGAAGAATTATTGCAAAACTCAGAGCAACAGAATTAGTGGAAATACCTAAGAGCCTCAGGTATATGGAAGGCAATTTACCTGAAGCTGAATCATGGACCTGTTCTGTAGAAATTCTTCAGGAAACACTCTTGGGTGGTGGTCCTCCAGATGAAGATGATGCCCCTAGTGATGGAGAGGATCCTCATCCTCTGCCTAATCATGGACATGTTAATCAAGAGTTTGGGCAAGGCAATGATGCTGCTAATGACAATGATGTGGCTGAAAACAACAATGCAGGAGAGGAGGCTGGCTGGGGGCCACTGGGCTGTGCCTCTAGCTGGGGATCAAGGTGGTATCAATAACTTGGCAGTAGACATTCCTCAAATGGCACCTGAGGGTTTTCCTGCTGATGCAGCACCTGAACAGCCTTTCAATAGCAGTCTGATAGTGGATGCTGGGCTATCTGACAGTGGAAACTCTGTAAATGACATCCAACAAAATGCTGAGCACATAATTGATGAGGTGGACCAGAATGTTTTTCCTGGTCAGGAGGAAAACTTGATGGCTCCTGTGGATGTTGAAATGGAAGTTGTCGAAATTGCAGCTGAAAATCCACTTGATTTGGTGCAACAGTTGGGTGCTGGTTTACTGAATATTATGGCTGCTTACCAGGATGAAGACCAACAGGAGGAGCAGTTGGCTGAGGATTTCCAAGTTGATGAAGAGCAACACATGGATATTGAGGATAACATAGTAGCCATGGTACCAGCTGAAGTGGCTCACCTGCATCTTGGTGTGGTCAAGACTTATTTCTTCCCAGTTGAGAAGGAATTCACTCATCAGTTCTCACAGCAGGGTCTTGCTCTCTGGGACAAGTACTTTGCTCCTCATGTCTCTTTGGAAGGAAAACATGTTTCTATTCTAGTAAGTTGGTTCAATTTTGTCACTATGATGTTAATGTCTCCTGAGAGATTTGATTGGACAAAAAATTTGTTATGTTCTCCTCTTTGGGAAGCTTTGTGTGATTCTGATAATAATGAGCAAGCATTCACCTTTCTTGTGCCTGACAATTGCCTGGTTAAACAGTCACCAACTTGTACAATTACTGAGCTAGATGAAAGCTTGGTATTGGAAAAGGAAACTTGGACTACCAGAAATGGATCAATCACCCCAACAGCTCCCACAAGAAAAAGAAGAAGCAAAACCCCTATGGTGGAGACTGAGGTAAGAAGGAGTCCAAGGTTTTTGGAACTAAACAAAGGTTTCAAATCACATTCTGCATGTAATGACAGAAATTGTTTACCTTGCAATGCTGCCCCTCCTGTGCTCAAACCAAAAGTGGTTAAAAGTTTGGCTTCCTCTTTTTGCAAGGTGGAAGAGCAAGGGCTGGAAAAGAAACTTAATAAAAAGAAAAGGGGGGCAGAGAAGGAAGCTGCTGGACAGCAAGACAAGGGAAAAAGCAAGAAATAAATCTAGTTTCCCAATGATAGAACAACAGTATTTTGTTGGCTATGTGGCTGTTGCTGAATGTTGGTCTTATGTCCTGTATTTTGAATGTTGCTGCTATTGGAAACCTTCTGAATGTTGGTCGTATGTTGCGTACTCTGAATGTTGCTGCTGTTGGAACCTTACATGCAACCATATATTTTGTGATGTTTATCTGGGCTATCTGTTGTATATATGGGTTTGCTATGGGGTTGTGCTTCATATTGCTGTGGGTATCATCATTAACACCAATTATCAATGGATCACAACAGAATTCTGAGAGTAATGAACTGGAATACAAGAGGTATCAATTCTGAAAATAAATGGTTGGCCCTTGGTAACAAAATCGATGAATGTGGTTGTGATATTATCTGTCTTCAAGAAACAAAAAGAGAAAACTTTGAGCTTGGTTACATTAGAAAATTTTGTCCAAAAAAATTCAACAAATTTGAATACTTACCTTCTGTGGGAGCCTCTGAAGGGGAGCCTTAGCGCAGTGATAAAGCTGCTGCCTTGTGACCATGAGGTCACGGGTTCAAGTCCTGAAAACAGCCTCTTACAGAAATGTAGGGAAAGGCTGCGTACAATAGACCCAAAGTGGTCGGACCCTTCCCCAGACCCTGCGCAAGCGGGAGCTACATGCACTGGGGCTGCCCCCTTTACCTTCTGTGGGAGCCTCTGGGGGTCTAATTGTGATCTGGAATGGTGCTTTGCTAAAAGGAGAACTGGCCTTCCAAAATGATTTCTCTCTCTCTCTGTGAAATTTACATGTAATCTATCTTCAGAATCTTGGATTCTCACAAACATATATGGCCCTTGTCAGGTAGATAAGAGGGCTTTGTTCATTGACTGGCTTGCTAACATTAATATGCCTGATGATGAAAATTGGTTACTTATGGGGGATTTCAATTTCATAAGAAAGCCTACAGACAGAAACAAACCTGGAGGTGATGTAATGATATGTTGATTTTTAATGAAGCAATAAGTAATCTGGGTCTGATTGAGCTGCCTCTGAAAGGAAGGAAATTTACTTGGAGTAATATGCAATAGGATCCATTACTTGAGAAATTAGACTGGTTCTTCACCTCTGCAACCTGGACAGTAACTTTTCCTAATACCATGGTTTATCCTTTGGTAAAACCTATTTCTGACCATGTCCCATGTGTTATCTCCATTGGCACCATGATTCCAAAAGCAAAGATTTTCAGGTTTGAGAATTTCTAGTTACAACATAGTGAATTTAAATTTGTGGTACATAATGCTTGGAACATCCCAGTTGGAAACTTGAATAATGCCAAAGTGATCACAGCAAAGCTCAAAAACTTGAGAAGAGGGTTAAATGTCTGGTCCAAAAAATTGCCATGTCTCAAGATTCTTATCTCCAAGGTGAATGAAACTATTGATATGCTGGATCTCTTTGAAGAAATGAGACCCCTAACAGATCTTGAAAGCAACCTGAGGGACATTTTGAAGCAACACCTGATTACACTTTTGCAGAACCAAAAATCTTATTGGAAGCAAAGGGAAAAAAATAAAATGGGTAAAATTGGGTGATGAAAACACAAAAAAATTCCACACTAGAGCAACAATTAGTTTCAGGAACAACTATATTGCGATGCTACAGAACAATGACATGGTTGAGGTCACAGACCATGAAGGAAAAGCTACTCTCCTTTGGAATGCTTTCAAGGACATAATGGGTACTTCAGATAACACAAACATGCATTTCAACCTGTCTGAACTATTGGAGCCCCTTGATCCTGATATTGTACTGCAGCTTGAAAGCACAATTACTGAGAAAGAAATTGAAGATACTGTAAAGGAATTGCCTAATGACAAATCCCCAGGCCCAGATGGCTTCAATAATGAACTTCTGAAAAACTGTTGGGACATTGTTGGGCAAGACATCAAGAAACTTATCCTTGATTTCTATGAGGGAAAAATCTCCTTGAAAAGCATCAATTCTTCATACATCACCCTCATCCCAAAAATTGAGAATCCCCTAAATGCTGGTGATTTTAGACCAATCTCTCTGCTGAACAGTGTGCTCAAGCTTATTACCAAAATTCTGGCTAATAGCCTGCAAAAGGTTATCTTAAAAATGGTTCACAAAAACCAGTACGGTTTCCTCAAGAAGAGATCTATCCAAAACTATCTGGGGTGGGCTTTTGAATATTTGCACCAATGTCACAAGTCCAATGAAAGGATTTTGATTCTTAAGCTTGATTTTTAAAAAGCTTTTGACAAGATTGAGCATCAAGCTATTCTAGATATCCTAAAAGCAAGGGGTTTTGGTAGCAAATGGATTAAATGGATACAAATGATTTTGGAATCTGGAAGTTCTTCAGTACTGTTGAATGGGGTGCCTGGGAAAAAAATTATTGTAAAAGGGGAGTGAGACAGGGTGACCCCCTTTCTCCATTGTTGTTTGTTACCCTAGGGCGTGGCCCAGGGCCCACCCGCGCAGGGGGTGCACAGGGCCCACGAGGACCTCCCGGCACCAACCTTTGGACCTATTATTCTCTCGTCCCGGAAACCCCAGAAGCGCGACCCTTTTTCCAGAACTCGTCCCGAGTCGCCGCCGCCACCAAAAACCCTAAAATGGGGGTTCTACAGACCTACCCGGGCACCCTGCCGGAGGCGGAGATCGTCATCGGAGGCCTCTTCATCACCATGCCTGCCTCCGGTGAGATGCGTGAGTAGTTCATCCTTGGACTACGGGTCCATAGCAGTAGCTAGATGGTTGTCTCTCTCCCATGTGCTTCATTGTATTAAGATCTTGTGAGCTGCCTGCATGATCAAGATTTTTTTTATGTAATTACTATGTGATTGGTTTGCTGGGATCCGAGGGATCATGAACTTGTGTTGAGTTTTGTTCATCAGTATATTATCTTCTTTATCCATGTGTTGTTTATGATCTTGCATGCTTTCCGATCTCTTTAATTGCTTTGGCCAAGTAGTTAGATTGATCTCCAAGAGGGAGCGTAGTGCATGATAGTAGGTTCTTGCCCCCATGAGTCAGTGCTCGAGTGACAGAAACATACAAGTACCTTGGGTGTGCAGTTGCTACTAGGGAGAAAACAGCAGTGCTAGTTTCCATGTGTATGAAACATTGCTTACATTATGTATTGAGCTTAATGCAATTATTTGTTGAATAGGGTGAACTTGTTTTCCTCAACTTAATACCTTTAGGAGACATGCTGGATAGCGATCCCGGGGTGGATTATTAGTCACAGATGCAGTTGGATAACGGTCTGTGTATGTTAGACGTAATGCCCAAAATAAACACCACAATGAATGAACTGTTACAAGATGCATTGTTATGCCACTAGTGATTCATCAATTGCCCAGCTGTAATTTGTTTACCCTTTCACATCATTTTCTGCTTGGAGAGACACCACTACTTCAACTATGGACCCCGGTGCATCTTCTTTACATTGATTACAACCTCTTTAATTCTCTTTTGTTCGTTGTTCCTTTCAACTTTGTTTTCCACCATTCGTTTAATCTCTTTTTTTCAGCAGACCAGGAGGATTGACAACCTTCCTGTAAGTTGGGGCAAAGTGGGAGTTTGTCTGTTGGGTGCAGGTTTCCGTCAACGTTAAGCTCTCTGGCGCCGTTGACACCTTGTTGGAAGTTCTCAAGTCCTACTGGATTGATAACCTTGGTTTGATAAAATCAAGGGAAGGCTTGCTCTGCACTGCATCAAAACCTTGCTCTTGGGGTTCCCAACGGGCACATCAGTTGTCCACATCAAGCCCTTCAGAGGTGATTCCGACGGCGTTTCCCCCCTCCGATCTTCTCCGGCGGCAGCCTTCTAACTCTCTGTTTCGTGGTTTTCTATTTCTGCGCCGCCTCCTTCTAGAGAACGTCGGGGGACCTTTTTTATAGGCGTTTTTAGGTCAAGACTAGGTCGGTGGAGAAAAGATCGACGGCAGCGGAGCCTCGAGGGCCAAAAGAGTGGGCCCCACGCGACCAGGTACAGTGGCCGCATGAGCCACCCTCTTCTGAGCCTCCGACCTCCGTTTGCTTGCTTCCTTCGCTCCCAAGTCTTCGTCCTTCCAAAATATTGATGCTCGTAATTTTCCAAGTCATTTGGGCGTCGTTTTGGTCCCTGAAACTTAAAAGGAAGGAAATAGGGTTTTCTGCCTGCGCAGGGTTAATTCCATAAAAATAGGAAATACATATTTTATTGCCTAAAATCATTATATAACAGTGGTATAACCCTTATATGATGTAAATATGATTGGAATATAAGTGATATAATGCAAAGTTCATGTATGCATTTTACATGCATCAATGGGCCAACCGGCAGAAGATGTCGGATGGGCTGGCCCGCGACGGACGACGAACTAACCAGATGTCGGCATGGGGCGGAGATTGCCAAAGGGCCGGATGTCGGCCTGTCCGGGATACGCAAATGTCGGTCCGCCTGGGATGAAGCCACCTCGGCCCGTTCCGAGGTCAAGGAGTCTCGGCCCCATAATGTGGAGCTCGGCCTATTGCGTGACTCGGTAAGTCACACCCGGCCCAAAACCGAGGTCTGCGCGGGGGAGGGAAGGAACACCAGGTTGCGGGAGAAGCCGGCCCAAAACCGGGATCTGGGAAATGCCGGTCAAACTGGCCCGTCAGGAGCCCAAAACCGGGATCTCGAAGAGGTGATGCTGGCCCGCTCCGAGTTAGGAGCTGATGTCGGCCCAAACCGAGATAGCGGACACCTACATAGGTGTATGTCGGCCCAGAACAGGGTATTCCGGCCTGGGTCACGCCAATCTCGGCCCAGGCTGATTTCTTTTGCTTTTCTCTTATCTTTTAGTTGTTTATCCACTTTTTCTCTCTTCTACTAACTCAACGGAACCAATAACTTTGGGGTACCCGGGGTTACATCCCCGACACTAGTCCCCAAGTCTGTGGGGGACTCGCAGAGTGGCGCATAGACTTTCAAGAACAAATACCAATATTAGAATCTCCATATAAACAGTAACCTGCCAGCACGGGCACCATCATAAGTCGGTTTTTAGCCATCTTGGGCATAACCGAAGTCGTATGTCAACAGCATGAGCTGAATTGACATATAGCCTGCTTGAGCACTGTCATATGTCGGTTTTTAGCCACTTTGGGAGTTTACCAAAGTCGTACGTCTCCAGCATGAGCTGGACTGACATATTGCCTGCTTGGGCACTGTCATATGTCGGTTTTTTAGCCACTTTGGGCGTTTACCAAAGTCGGATGTCTCCAGCATGAGCTGGACTGACATATTGCCTGTTTGGGCACTGTCATATATTGATGTCTTTGCCGATATTTGGCAAGTTTGACATACTGCCTGCTTGGGCATATCTCATATGTCGGTTTTTAGCCTTCTCTAGGCTTTCACCGCAAAGCTATGCTGGCAGCCTTAGCTGAACCAACAAATTGCCTGCATGGGCTAAAATGACACTTTGCCTTCGTGGGCATTTGTCAAATGATGAGTTGATATATTTCTCAATACATGATACTTAGCGAGATGGGATACCATGATATCTTGATATTTGATGTCTCTGCACAATTGATGATATGAAATAGTGATAATCTGTTTCTGATATTCTGAACCGAGATAATGTTGGTTGGAGGACTCACAGTGGGGAAATTTCCTGAAGCTTCAATCACCTCAGGTGCTCTTCCTTCACCTCTGTATATACAATGTACAAATTACATATTAGCCCCTACACAGTTCTATTTTCCTAAGCTAGGACCTCCAACACTCCCCCTCAAGATGGGGCGAATATATCCATGAGTCCCATCTTGCTACATAAGTTTACAAAAGACACAACACTAACACCTTTTGTAAGTACATCTGCCAATTGACTATCAGATCTAACAAAAGTAACACGAAGGTCCCCTCATCTAACTTCTCTCTAATGGTCTATCAATTTCAACATGCTTAGTTCTATCATGCTGAACTGGATTATGCACTATATTGATTGCAGCTTGGTTATCACAATAGAGTTGTAGTGGTCCTCCATCGAATAAACCGAGCTCAGATAGTAATATCCTCAACCACATCAGTTCACATAAACCAGAAGCCATAGACCTGAATTCTGCCTCAGCAGTAGATCGTGCCACCACACTTTGCTTTTTACTTCTCCAGCAAACTAGATTATCTTCAACAAACACACAATAACCTGATGTAGACCGTCTATCATCTAGACATCCAGCCCAATCTGCATCAGTATATCCCTCTACCTTCAAATGTCCATGATTAGAAAATAGGATTCCCTTCCCTGGACAACCTTTTAGATATCTCAAAATTCGATTTACCACCTCTAGATGGCCTGAACGAGGATCATGCATATAACGGCTTACAACACTAACTGCATATGCAATATCTGGCCTTGTGTGCGATAAATAGATTAAACGGCCAACTAACCTCTGATATTGGTATTTGTCTACGGGGTCACCTGAGTCTGCCAAGGTACGATGATTTTGCTCAATAGGTGTAGCCGCTGGTTTGCATCCTAACATACCTGTTTCATTAAGAAGATCAAGTACATACTTCCTTTGAGAAAGGTAAATACCTTGTGCCCCATAAGCAACTTCAATCCCCAGAAAATAATGAAGATAGCCCAAGTCTTTAACTTCAAATATTTTAGCCATCATCTTCTTCAAGTATGATATCTCCTCAACATCATCCCCTGTGATTACTATATCATCAACATATACAGTCAGTATAGTAATCTTATCATGATGACGTTTAAAGAAGAGAGTGTGATCAGCATTGCTTTGTCGATACCCCAAGGAGCAAATTCCTTTTCTGAACCTTCCAAACCATGCTCGAGGTGATTGTTTCAGACCATAGAGGGATTTTTTTAGTTTACAAACCTTGCCTTCAGTCTCACGGCTATTGAATCCTGGAGGAATCTCCATATACACCTCTTCCTGCAAGTCTCCATGGAGAAATGCATTTTTAACATCCATTTGAAACAACTTCCAATTACGGTTTGCTGCAATTGAGATTATTGTTCTGATGGTGTTCATTTTCGCTACTGGGGCAAAAGTTTCATCATAATCTACTCCATAGGTTTGGCTATACCCCTTTGCTACTAACCTGGCCTTGTACCTCTCCACTTTACCTTCTGGAGTCTGTTTTACAGTGAATACCCATTTACAACCCACAGTCTTTTTCCCTGCAGGAAGAGTGGTGAGGATCCAAGTATTGTTTTTGTCAAGTGCTTCCATCTCTTCAAACATTGTTGTTCTCCATCTTGGGTCCTTTATTGCTACTTGCCAGTCATGTGGTATAGGATCTATAGAATCTAAAGCTGCAATGAATGACTTATACTTGGAACCCAAGGATGCATATGACACATAATTTGAGACATCATATGGAGATAGCTTTGATGGTAATTTCCCAGCAGTAGTGCGGGGTTGCTTCCTAAGAGCAATAGGAGCATCTAAATCCTCATGTGGAAGAGAATGAGGAAGCGTACCATCATCTAAATCATATGTATCAGTAAGCTCTTGAGTTTCTGTACCACACTCCGGTGGGTTAGGTTCTTGTCTCTGCACTTGCTCCTTCTCAATTCTATGCCTCCGTGTAAACACTTGAACTTCTCGTTCCTCATTTGGTTTTGGCCATCTATGCCTCCGTGTAAACACTTGAACTTCTCGTTCCTCATTCGGTTTTGGCCATTGTAATGCTCCATTAGAGTCACTTTGTTGTTCTCTCTGTTCATTTTCTTGCCCTGCATCGTCTTGCACATCTTCAATAGGTATAACCCCAACTATCATCTTCTCTAGTGCTACATCATTGCCTTCTCTGCTGTCGTCTCCCCCTGTCTCGTTGTCCAGGCCTGTAACATCATCAGGGAAGACATCAGTTAAATCTACCGGTTCCCCATAATATGGTTCATGTTCCCTGGACACTACATCCATGCTCACAAACATCCGTTTTTCTGATGGGCACCAACATTTATAACCCTTTTGTTTTCCAGAGTATCCCACAAATACACATTTCACTGCTCTAGGGTCAAGCTTGCCAACCGATGGTCTATGATCCCTCACAAAACATACACATCCAAATACCTTTGGTGGCACAACATATGTAGTTTCACCAGTTAGACACTCAATCGGTGTCTTGTTATTGAGCACCCGAGATGGCATTCTATTCATCAAATAAGCCGCTGTCATCACAGCTTCAGCCCACAAATATTTAGGAACATTCATAGCTAACACGATACACCGGGTGATTTCTAAGAGATGTCTGCTTTTCCTTTCAGCCAACCCATTCTGCTGGGAAGTACCTGGGCAACTAGTTTGATGGATAATTCCAAAGCTTGACAAATACTCATCAAATTGGTTATTTACATATTCTGTACCATTGTCAGTTCGAAATATTTTCACTCGTGCATCATATTGATTTTTGATTAAGTTGTGGAAATCCTTAAAGCATTCAAATACGTCACTTTTATTTCTCAGTACATAAACCCAAGTGGTCCTAGTGCAACAGTCAATAAATGTAACAAAAAATTTGTATCCATAAAGTGACCACACCCCACTAGGACCCCACACATCTGAGTGGATAGTTTGAAATGGCACTGTACTTCTGTGATCAGATGGAGTATATATACTACGGGTTAGCTTCCCATACTGACAGGCATCACATACTAGGCTTTCATTGCAAATTTTATTATAGAGATTAGGATATAACTGACCCAGGGTGTTAAAGGACATGTGTCCCAGCCTGCGATGATGAAGAAGAAATTCTTCCAATGGTGACTGAGACAGCACAGCAGCAGCCATAGGTGCCATATCATCATCCAAGTAGTATAGACCACCTCGCATAATTCCTGTCCCAAGGATTTTCCAAGTCCCAAGTTCCAGAAATAAACACCATGTTGGGAAGAAGATTACAGCACAATTAAGTTCTCTTGTAATGCAGCTGATGGATAGTAAATTAATTGGGAATGAGGGAACATGTAAAACAGATGATAGAGTCATATTTGGGCAACATTTAACTGTTCCTACCCCCCTAATACTCTGGCCAGAACCATCAGCAAGTCTCACATTTTGCCCTGTAAAATCAGGAGTATAACTGCAGAAATCCTTATACGAACCGACCATATGTTTAGACGCACCAGAGTCTATTAACCACTGTGTACCAGCCTCAAAATAACTTCCTTTCACAAATTTCGAAGTATTACCATAGGGGTTAGCAGATGTAGCAAATATCTTGGTTGTTGACCTTTCATCAATGATTCCTTCCTTGAACCGAAGCCACTTCTTCAACTCATCAGTAGTCATTTGGACAGTAAGAGTCTGAGATTTTCCACCATTTTTAGTTGTCCCCTTTGCACTAACATTAGTAGAACGTGCTGCCTGACAGCGATTACAGACACCTCGGAATGCAAAATTTACATTCTCACATCTTGTATTTGGACACAGCCAATCCCCATCTCGTCGCCAAGACTTCTCAGTACCAACAACACGTCTTCTGCTATACCAATTCTGCCATTGCCCAGGCTGATTGTATCCAAAGCAACTCTTATTTCTTAGGTTCATTCCAAACCTTGAATTCTCCCCCTGCTTGCAATTTGCACCAAATAACATATTGTTCCTCTTCACTTCAGGTCTCCACAGCAGCTTCGACTCACTGCCCAACTGCCTCACCAATTACCTCCTCTGCGGCACTCTATTCTCTTGCAATTTCTATACCTCACAACCAACAGCAAGCAACAACGGTCAGCAAGTGCAGGCAGCAGAGAAACACCACAACCACCCTTCTTCTCTAGCAGCAGCACCAGAACAACAAGCAGCTCCAGCAAACTCAGCAGTAGCAGTCACAGACCAAACCAGCTGCACACAACAGCAATCGGCAGACTTCCTCCTTCAATCAGCAAAACCAGCAGCAAGTCAACTCAGCACCACGCACAGCAACTCCCGCGTGCTCACCCAGTAGCAGCCGCAGATCCGCAGCAGCAACAAGCCCAAGGAACAAGCCCAAGGAACAGCACAAGACAGCCAGCACAACACTTCAGCTCTCCACCACCGCTCCTCCTCTGCTCCTCCTCTGCCTCGACCTTGCCTCCTCCCGCGCAGCACACGCGCGCCAGCAACCACACCGAGCAGCTCCCCCTCCTCTGCAGCCGCCCGAGGATGAGGAAGAGCTCGAGCAGGGGCTCTGCCTCCGGTCCAAGAAGCAGCAGCAGCCGCCTCCTGCGCAGCCCCGCCGGGCCGCTCTCCGCGTCGCACGCTACCCACCAAGCTCCGCGCACGCGCGCGCTCGCACACGCCCAGATGTGCTGCGCTCTCGTCGCCGGACTCCGCCACCTCACCGGCAACTACACCACCGGCGCCGCCGCCTCCAATGAACCTAGCTCCGATGCCATGTTGGTTGGAGGACTCACAGTGGGGAAATTTCCTGAAGCTTCAATCACCTCAGGTGCTCTTCCTTCACCTCTGTATATACAATGTACAAATTACATATTAGCCCCTACACAGTTCTATTTTCCTAAGCTAGGATCTCCAACAGATACACAGCTATAGCGATATGAGATGAGGCTCTGTTGATATTTTTGAACCAAAATAATTGGTGATAGAGATATGGGGTGATTCCCTTTGATATATTAAACCGAGATAAATGGTGATTGAGAACTGGGATGATACTCTTTTGATATGTTGAACCGAAATAAACGGTGATGGAGATATGATTTGATACTTCTACCTCGGCTAGATCTTGGGTTAGATGCGTAGAAAAAGTTTTGTTTATCTCTACGTGACCCTACAGTACGTACCATCAAACATGGAAATCTTGGTGCACTTTCCAATTCGTGCACTTTCAAGGTGGATTTCCTTTCACTTACCTAGGTCTTCCACTTAGTGCAAACAGACTTAAAGCAGAAGATTTTTCCCCCATATGCCAGAATATTGAGAGAGGACTCAGTGGCTGTTCAAATCTCTTATCCTATGATGGTAGATTCCTCCTAATCAAAGCAATATTCTCAGCTTTGCCAATCTTCTTCATGTGCACACTAACCCTGCCAGTAAGCATCATAGAAAAAATCAACAAATATCTGAGACATTTCTTTTGGAGAAAGTATGGGCAAGAGCAGGCAGGGCCACCACTCATAGCATGGAGTAAGGTATGCCAACCAAAAAACCAGGGAGGGCTGGGCATTCTAGACATATCCATTCACAACAAGACACTGCTGCTGAAAAATCTTAAAAAATTCTTCAATAGAGAGGACCTGCCTTGGGTGAAATTAATCTGGGACACCTACTACAATCAGACACTGCCTCAGCAAAAAATGGAAGGATCAAGTTGGTGGAAACAACATCTTAAGCTGATGCCCCTTTTCAAAGAACATTTCCATTGCAAAGTGGGAAATGGTACCTCCATTTTATTATGGCATGATAAATGGAGAGACAGGCCACTATCAGTATTGATGCCAGAACTACACTCCTTTGTCAAAAAATGATGACATTTCTATCGCTTCATGGGTGAGAGAACCAGATGTTCGCCAACTTCTTCACACTCCATTGTCTGTAGAAGCACATGATCAGCTCATGGAGCTACAAAATTTGATTCAAACTCAATGGTCTAGCATGACAATTGATACTTGGACTGGCACAGGACAAAACAGGAAGTACTCCTCCATCAAGATGTATAAAACAATTTGTGCCAGAGCTGAACCGAACAAACTTTTCACAAAAATCTGGAAGACAGCCAATCGATTAAGACACAAAATTTTCTTCTGGCTCCTGCTACATGACAGAGTGAACACCAGAAATCTTTTGAATCGGAAGAACATGTT
This sequence comes from Triticum aestivum, assembly GCF_018294505.1. NCBI lineage: Eukaryota > Viridiplantae > Streptophyta > Magnoliopsida > Poales > Poaceae > Triticum > Triticum aestivum. The sequence continues at coordinate 237,317,731 of NC_057813.1, forward strand.
CCTTGAATCTTATGATTGTGTCTTCTGTAATGAGCACTCAGAAGAAACTCTAAGACACCTTTTCTGGGACTGTGTCTTCACTCAGGAATGTTGGAAAAGCACCTTCCCTTCTAAAAAGCCATGCATCTCAAGCTACGACGATATTATGCTGATCTACTCATTACTACCAAAGGGAATTGCTCTTGAGATCATTATTCAAGGTTGCTGGAGGATCTGGACCCAAAGAAATGGAAAGATTTTTAGAAAGGAAGTGCCAAGCATAAACTGTTGGAAGTACAGATTAAAAGAGGATCTTCAACTTCTCCAATACAGAATCAAAGCAAAGTACAAGGATGTTTGCTGGAATGGATTGCTGCACATTTGTAATGTTTGCAGAGATTAACAGCCACAAACTTTAGTACCCCCATGTTTCCAAAAAAAGGAATTGGCTGATTGTTTAGAGATAACTTCTTTTTATTTTTATCATGTAGATTGTATATATTATTAATGAAAATTACCGTAGAACTATTGTTCTACGGTTGATGCTTCAAAAAAAAATTCGTATACGTGACTGCATATTCGGCAGCAACACTTCAGCCTTGCATCTGGATCGATGCATCGAGTCCTATTAGGACTTGTCCTGCACCTTCTTGCGTGATGGCCTTCACAAACCTGAAACTTCAGCCTGATATTTTAGCCCGGTTAGGACTTGTCCTAAGCAGCGGTGCGTACTCAACGTATCAAAAAACCTGGCCAGAAGTTATCCTTGGAGTAGCCATCATTTAAAATACCTGTTGCAACACTTGAGCAATAGATCAGCTGATAAACTTGATCAATGAATTAATTTGGCTGAACAACTACTAGCCAAATTACACCATGAACACATGCCCCCCTGTTTTTTTTTTTTTTTGAAACGAGGCAAAAGACTTGCCATTTTCATTGATTAAGAAGAAGAGAATTGCCCGGTTAATTGACGGAAAACCGGGCTAAAACCGATACAACACAACCCACATGACATGGACATCACCGGCCAACCTTGCCACCGACATGGAACAGAAACCATGACGGCACATGCCAACAGATGGCCCCACGCGCAAGCAACCGACAGCTCCAACAGATGCCCCCCTGTTTTTGGTGCAATTGCATTTACCAAAAACACTATAATAATGCCTTAGCACGATGTGGTCACTTCATCGGACATATAGTTGCGTAGGGTGATGTCAATAGAACACGTCGGCCAAAAATTCCGGTTTAAAGCGATGTCCAAATAACTCACCGGCCAAATTTTCCTTAGGGCGATACTCAAATAATATATCGGCCATGGTGCATCAAACTTCCTGACACATGCGCTTCTCCTTCCAAGTTTTTGTAGGTACCAATGGTCTATACCGACTGAACAATTCATTCTTGGCTATATGTTCCTTTATTTCCAATGCTCGCAGTCGTTGTACACACTGTTTCTGAGTGTGTGTAAGTCCCGTCGGGCACCATCGTGGTTCTGGTTTGGTTCCTGGGGCGAGTGACTTAATTCTGCTGCCCCCGAGTTTCTCAGCCTATACTGACGTATTGCTGTCCGTGGGACAAATATTTTTCCCTTAGCCGAAATAACTCTCTGCTGATCAGATGTAACATCCGTCTGAAATCTTCTTTTGCCTCTTGCATGTAGATTCGCAAATGCATCAGCCGACTCACCAGTACTAGTACGTACAGTCTTCTCTGAACGTGTGTGCACAGGTTCCAAATCAGATGCACCTGGATTTGCAATTTTCTGGCTTCCACTGTTATTTGGATTCCACCATTGTGTAGTTGTGCCAGTACTAGACTTGAATCCCGTTGGAGGTGCACACACTGATGCTCCAGAGGTAATGTTTCCCATAGCTGAATTGGTATGCGTGCTAACTGAACCAAAATTTTGACCAGCACTAGAGCTCACAAGAGGTACTTTATTTCCACAATTCTGCACGTTATGCTCCAGACTAACCTTCTTCTGATACGGACCAGGCTCTTGGTGCTTCTGTTGCATCCCACTGCCAACGTCGGCTGGTTTTGGTTCTAAAGTATGATCACTGTCAGACCCATCTAAACTTGTTGCGGGATGACTCACCATGGCACAGCTGGCGGTAGCAGCAGTCCTCACCGGCACCCACTTGACCACCAATATGAATCGTGTCGTCTGTGTTGTGTCTCCGACGCCGGATTTGAAATTACCGAGACTGGATTTTCATCATTAGCACGAATTACATTGGCATCACGGAGTCTACCTTTCTGATTAAACTGAACTCTTTTTTCATACGAGTTTGGTTCAACATAGGCCTTGATGAATTCCACTCCGGTTGAAAGTAACATGCTGGACCTGTAGGATATGGCGCCCAAGGACAAAAATCTCTCCGAGAAAATCGAGGATACATAGGAGGTGAACATCCCCGATAAGCCGACTCCATTGGATAGTACGGCTGTTGATGATATGAATATTTTTTCCATCGCTCATGACCTCTAGGTCCAAAAGGAGACCTAGTACGCTTAACGCCACCAAAACGATTAAACACATTGTTGGCCTTGCGTGAAGTATACTTTTCCAACAACACGCTAATTGTCGGCATTTATTCTTGGAGCTTGTGTCATTTTTCCATTGACTTTCCACAACCTTACTTCTGAATTTTTGGGTTTGATCATCCTCGGCGCAACATTATCATCGACGGCAACATTTTTTCCCTTTGCGGACTCGGTCTGATCCGACCGAATAAGCACTTTCTTTTTTTCAAACTCGATCACATTGATAATAGGTAAAGGATCACTATCGAGCTTCCTTTCGGTAGTCTTCATAAATGTCAATCGTCCGTCATTAATGGCCAATTGTACCTGTCGACGAAACTCATTACAATCATTAGTACAATGAGAAAAAGAATTGTGCCACTTGCAATAATCTTTTTTAGCCAATTCTTCCGAAGGTGGAATTACATGACCATCTCTTACTCTAATTACCCTTTCTTGTAGTAACATATCAAATATCCTATCACACTTACTAACATCAAAAGTGTATTTAAGTTCTTCTCTTTTAGCAGGTGTAGGTTTCAAAACAGAACATGCAAATGGTACTGATTTAGGTTCTTGCACCCATTCGGCTACACTTATGTCATTACCATCACCACTAGCCGAATCACCATCATAAACAATCTGGTGTTCCTTCTCTTTATTTATACTTTCTTCAAACCGGCTATGTTGTTTAATATCTTTAGCTCGATTTTCCTGCAGCAAAGCCTTTTTCAAAACTTGATTAACATCTGAACATTGTTGCCCTTCTACTTTACCCTTTGGTTCTAAACCAAATTCTCTGAGTATACTATCAAGCTGATCCTTAAAACTACCACTGGACTGTGGAGAATTGGTTTGTCTAGTAGATGGAACGCAAGCACGCGGTGGAAACTCCGGCAAAGAAATTTGAGCATGCGACGTTTGCCGCGGAGTCCCACTAAAATATGTATCGTGTACCGGCCCGTACGTAACGCCGGTACTGACAGGCGGTAATGGTGGTGTATTGTATGCTACCGTCTGATAACTAGGCTGCTGCAAATTATAATTGAAAGTTGCACTTCGGTTAAAGTTGTCGTAATCTGGTGGTACCGAAGTTAGAAACAATAGGTGCAGCTACGCTAGACATCAAATTATTAGCCGAACCGCTCACATAGTTCCGGCTACTCAGATGGTTATGTAAAGAAACGTGAGGCTGCCTATCATTAGCCGATGCAACAGATGTATGAATACTAGTAGGAAAACTAATGAATCCATTATTCTCTAAATGCATCAGCTTTTTCTTAAAATACTCATCATTAACTTGCAGCACTAAATGGGATAAAGTATTATCAATATCCTTTCTAAGTTCGTCAATTGTACTAGCTACGGTCTGATTAATTGTATTCGTCATGTTTGTCATATTAGAGCAGAACTTACTAGCTACGGACACATCAATTAGATGAGCAATATTTTTGGTTGGCTTTTTTACCTCAGCGCCGAGCGGATCGGAAGGACTGGGCGCAGCTACCTTCTTGACGACGCCGTTCCTTGTCTTCTGGAATCCGGCCAATCTCAGCTTCATCTTTGTTTCTTGCCCCCATGAATCAGTGCCCGAGTGACAGAAACGTACAAGTACCTTGGGTGTGCAGTTTCTACCAGGGAGAAAACAGCGGTGCTAGTTTCCATGTGTTATGAAACATTGCTTACATTATGTATTGAGCTTAATGCAATTATCTGTTGAATAGGGTGAACTTGTTTGCCTCAACTTAATACCTTTAGGGTGACATGCTGGATAGCGATCCCGGGGTAGATTATTAGTCACAAATGCAGTTGGATAACAGTCAGTGTATGTTAGACGTAATGCCCAAAATAAACACCACAATGAATGAACTGTTACAAGATGCATTGTTATGTCATAGTTATTCATCAATTGCCCAGCTGTAATTTGTTTACCCTTTCACATCATTTTCTGCTTGGAGAGACACCACTAGTGAAACTGTGGACCCCGGTCCATCTTGTTTACATTGATTACAACCTCTTTAATTCTCTTTTGTTCGCTGTTCCTTTCAACTTTGTTTTCCACCATTCGTTTAATCTCTTTGTTTTCAGCAGACCAAGAGGATTGACAACCTTCCTGTAAGTTGGGGCAAAGTGGGAGTTTGTCTGTTGTGTGCAGGTTTCCGTCAACGTTAAGCTCTCTGGCGCCGTTGACACCTTGTTGGAAGTTCTCAAGTCCTACTGGATTGATAACCTTGGTTTGATAAAATCAAGGGAATGCTTGCTCTGTACTGCATCAAAACCTTGCTCTTGGAATTCCCAACGGGCACATCAGTTGTCCACATCAAACTTTCTGGCGCCGTTGCTGGGGACTTGAAAATTTCAGCAAGGGGAGTCTCACACTTCCAACCTCTTTACTTTGTTTCTAGTCTTGCTTAGTTTACTTTTCTAGTTTTACTTGCTTTCTTGCTTCCTATAAAAAACAAAAACACACAAAAAATAGAATTTTAGCTTTTACCTTTTACTTGTTTTACATGTTCTTAGTTTTTATCTTGCATTTATGAGTAACCCTGAGAATACCAAGTTGTGTGACTTTACAAGCACCAACAACAATGATTTTATATGCACACCCATTGCTCCACCTGCTACTAAGGCCGAATCTTATGAAATAAAACCTGCTTTACTTAATCTTGTCATGAAAGAGCAATTTTCTGGTGCTAGTACTGATGATGTTGCCTCTCATTTGAATAACTTTGTTGAATTATGTGATATGCAAAAATATAACGAGGTAGAAGGAGACATCATAAAACTGGAACTTTTCTCTTTCTCTTTGAGAGGACGTGCTAAAGAATGGTTATAATCTTTGCCTAGAAATAGTATTGATTCATGGACTAAGTGCAAAGATGCTTTTATTGGAAAGTATTATCCACCTGCAAAAATTATACAACTAAGGAGTAACATCATGAACTTTAGACAAATTGATAATGAACATGGTCCTCAAGCTTGGGAAAGAATGAAATCTATGGTTAAGAATTGACCCACTCACGGACTAAAATAGATAATAATGTGAGGATGTTAGCTCAATTGCATGCTAGATGGGCTAGAGAAGAAAAAGAGGCTGAAATTGCTAGAATGAGTAGAATTGCTAATGTTTCTGCTATATGTGCCATTGAAGAAGTTAAAACTTTGAGTACTTATGAATCGCCTACTGGTTCTAAATATTCTAATGGTAAAATAATTGGGGTAGGCGAGTCCTCTACTTCATCTAAAAAGAACCCCAGAAAATTGGAAAGTGTTAAAACTGTTTTTGAGAAAAAAATCTGAAAATGCTGAAATTTTAGAGAAGGATGAACCTTCTATTCTTGATGAAAATGATATTGACTTTGATAATTGCAACCTTACTGAAGTTATAAAGTTCCTACAAAAGATTGCTAAGACTTCCAATACTAGTAAAATTAATATGGCCTTTACTAAACATATTACTGATGCTCTCATTAAAGCTAGAGAAGAAAGGCTACAACTTGAAGTTTCTAGCCCTAGGATGTTGGAAGATAATTGGGAACCTACTATTAAGATGAGAGTTAATGATTTTGATTGCAATGCTTTGTGTGATCTTGGTGCAAGTGTTTCTATTATGCCTAAGAAATTATATGTTATTCTTGATTTGAAACCATTGGAAGCTTGTCATTTGGGTGTTCATCTTGCTGATTCTACTATGAAAAGACCTGTGGGAAGGATAAATGATGTTATTATTATGGTTAATGATAATTATGTTCCCGTTGATTTTCTTGTTATGGATATAGATCGCAAGGCTTCTTGTCCTATTATTTTGGGAAGACCTTTTTCTTAGAACTGTTGGTGCTATTATTGATATGGAAGATGGCGTTATTAAGGTCCAATTTCCACTCAAAATAGGGATGGAACACTTCCCAAAGAGAATAATGAGACAACCATATGAATCTATTGTGAGGGCAACCTATGCCCCAGAGGATGGTAATATTGAAAAGACTTGATTTCTTGCTTTAAGCCTAACTTAAAGGCGTTAAAGAAAAGTGCTCTTGGGAGACAACCCAAGATTTTTTTGCTTTCTGTTTTGCTTTTTATTTATTTTTGAGTCAAGGTGCTCATTTCTACTGTAATGACACCTTTGTATCCTTTTTATTTCGTTGTTGTGCCAAGAGTAGCCTCTAATTGAGAGGTGATCAAAAAGTTTTATCTTGCTGCCAGAAAACAGATTCGCTGTGCTTCACCATAAAAATTCTTTCTCCCAGCCAGAAGGTGATATGGATCTGAAATTGTTTGTGAGTAAGCTGAGTCTTATTGCCTACCTTTCATTAGTTTTAAGTTTTTTGATTAGAGGACCAGAAGTTCCTCGAAAAAATTCATCTTTGCTGGCTGTTTCAGTTTGGCAGATTCTGGCTATATTTTGCGTTGCCTATTTTACAAGTGTTAAGTGGTGTTCTTAAGGTGGGGGACACTACATTAAGACCTAGTAACAGTAGCCTAATGTCAAAAACAACTTTGTAGGATTTTCCCAGTTGTATCAAGTGGTTGAATTCATTTTAATGCACTAACCCTTCTAATGATTTTATGAGAAGTTTTGTGTGAAGGGAGTTTTCAAGTGCGCGTGTAGGGAACTATGAAAGAAGTCCAAGAAGGGGCAAGAGCTCAAGCTTGGGGATTGATGGCTCCCAAGTGCAGGAGATCAGTTGTAGCACCTTTCGATTAGAAAAGGTTGTCAAACCCATGAGGAGCTAAAGGTATTGGTTAGCAAGAATGATAAATAAAACAATGAAAGATGCAGGTATTTTTGGGGGTTTTGGTTGTATAATTGGACGGAAATATAAAATGTTGAAAGTAAATAGTAGCAGTTGAAAGCTCTCAATGAGAGAAAAGCCCAATCCTCTATGTGCAAGAGGACAAGCTCAAGTGACGTGTAACTTATATGTGGAAAACATTCCCGAGGGCGGCACGGATATCACTAGGCATATAGATTTATTAAATAACATGTTTCATATCTTGTCAAGTTTTAATCTTCTTGGGGCGGAGCCATAACTAGGTAAAACTAAATTAATAGTCTACAACCCCTTATGATGGATCTGCCAATTCAATGACTGCACAAGAATTATTAAGACATAAAGTCCCACCATAGCATTACACTCTAAGGTCCCCGGCACTAATACCCACATAACAATTATAATTGCAAGACTCTGTCTTAGGATTTCTTGTCCTCCTAAGTCTTCCTCAATTCATTACACTATGTTGTTCTCCTATGAGCCCATAAAGGTGAAGTGTTGTGCAGTCGACGTTCGCACAACACCATCATAGAATCACATAAAAGATAAATTCTTGACAAAATACCAACACATGTTATATATAAATCATTGCCAATTCATCCTATGCCCTCAGGAACATGCGGGAACTACTCACAAGGTGCAAACATGATCATAATCAGTGGCATAAAGGGTACAACACAATCTGAAATTATAACTTCACCACCAAATAATGACAAGTACCCAATCACTAACATGAATAGGAGCACAAGACAATGATCTAGGGTATAGCAGCTCTCAAACTATGAGGGGAACGAGATGGATCACAGGGATGGTGATGGAGATGGTGCTGGTCTTGGTGATGGTGATGATGTAGAGGCCTCCTCCCACGCCAAGGAGGAAAGGTGATGACGATGGTGATGATTTCCCCCTCTCCGGGGGCTCCGGAGCAACAGGATCTGACCCCCTCGAAGGGATCCAGGAGTTTCGCCGCCGTCACGGCCTCAGATAATTCAGGGAAAAATACGGCGTGACTTTTCGGGGAAGACGACGACCTACGTAAAAAGCCCCAGCCGTGGAGGTGCCCGAGGCTCCTGTTGGTGGGTCCCATGCGACCCCTGTACCTGGCCGCATGGGCCCACCCAACTTGGGCCCCGTGGCTCTCCTCCCTTTGGTCTTCTTTCGACGTTATTCCTTCCGAAGAAAAATCACCGAGGTTTCTTTCCTTTTGTTCATTGGGTTCCCGAAACTCCTAAAACAATAAAAACAAGAAAAGGAGGGGAATCTGCCTCCCTGATATTAAATACCAAAAATAGGGACTTGTAGGAAAGTCCCATAAATCATCTAAAACATGTAAAAACATTGATGTAACAGTGCTAATAACATTCCAATATGATAATATGAGATATAAAAATGATGATATAAAATGCACGTATCAACTTCCCCAAGCTTAAACCTTTACTCGTCCCCGAGTAAGCAAGGACATAGATCATAACATGCATCAATGGACTTGTGGTTGATGGAATCAGAAGAGAAGGTTTGTATGCACCAATTTGTATATTATGAAAGTAATTTTAAATATGTATTGACCTCATATAAAGAAGGAACATCCATTAAATGTTGAACATTCCAATATTTCCAGTACTGCTAAGCAAAACATATTTTTATTCTATTGTTCCCTGTGATGGACAACAAACATGTGTGATATCAGTGATTTAATTCCTTGTGAATTATATGGCAGGTGCATTTCAAAATCAAGCTTAGTCACTAACGATTATGGTCACTATAACATGTATTTGAAGGTTACATGGAATGTGAATTCATCGTGTTTCATCGTGTTTGAATAAGTTTTGTTTAGTTTTGCATGCACTCTTCATTTCATACGTCAGATAGCACATGGATAGCTGCTTCTTTAGATAACAGAGGAGAGCTTAACTTTATTTCTTTCAACTTAAAGAACATTAGTTGAATGTGAAAATAAACGATTGCTTACAAAAAGTTTTAGTCCATGAGTAAAATACATATTGTATGTTATGATGCCTGGCATCCATCTTATATAACCACACCTCTGGCGGATAACTTCAGAAACTGTTGGTATCCCATAGTACATTTGTAACCATTTTTTTAAGATTGCTTTACCCTTCCTTGGAAAAACTGAACACATACTAATTATAGAGCAACAGAAACTCTAGTAAGTACGTTCAATACACAAGACATATGAAACTTGAGGCTATATTATAGCCTTGCCAGTAACAATAGCAAGTAGAAATTCACGATAGATACATAAGCTTAAATAGATAGATCCAAGTATTCACCAATAGTCCATGGCATGCAAACAGAGAAATGAAGTTTACAGGTCAATCATCAGATTGTGCTGACACCGGTCTAGCAGGTCCTTTTCCTACTGTTATTAGTTTGTACTTATAAAAGCTTGCTTCTGGACAAGCATATGGTCACACAAAATACCCATCACATGTGCATCTAAGCAACAATCGTAGGTGATCTATGCTGCAGCATTAAAGATACATCCAACAACACAGAGTGGGCAAACGGCAAGGTCATCACATCACGCAGACAGCTTAAGACGAGACCCATAGATGCAAAAGTCAAAGCCGCCTTAGTAGCTCGATGAAGCACGGAGGAAGGCAAGCCGAACACCCACGAATGTCGAGGCGGCAAGCAGCAGTGAACTATCTAGGAACCCTTCACCTGTTTCTTGTGAGCTAAGCTCATAACAAGAATCATACAGGAAGACAAGGATGAACGGAACTGAACCTGATCACCACGGAAAAGATGAAAGAATAAAGAGATCGTATTTGAACCGAAGACAAGAGACCAATGTAATTCACTGGGATATATAGAGGAATCTTTTGGAAGAAAAGAAGTAGATGGAGAAAAGTAACTGCATATGCAAGACAATCAGGAAAAGAAGCAACCTTTGAGTCTAATGCCTAGAAGCAGAAGAATGAACATGCAAAACATAATTAGTGTTAGATGATAGGCTAGTTGTGTAACGTGACATATGTGTCACGATGATGTAATTGGCGTGCGTTGTACGTGTATTATCCGCAGGTTGTTAGTTGAGTTGATCCTCATCCTATGTAGCTTGGAGTAGGGGAAAAGACTCCTAACAACCTGCGCCTGATGTATCTTGTATTGCCTATATAACATGAATACGTCCCTGCTATTGAAGCACACGTTTACCGCAACCTATTTCTTCTTACATGGTAATCAGAGCCCCTCTCGAGCTCATCCATGGCAACATCTTCAAATACCTTCCCATCCTCTCCATTCGCTCACGTCGCCTCAGAGAAACTCACCAAGGGCAACCAGGCACTATGGCGGGCGACGGTTCTGTCTGCCATCCGAGGTGCTCAAATGCAGAAGTACCTCAACGTCGATCATCCAGTGCCACCCATGGAGCTGGAGGTCACGGACTCCGACGGGAAGACCAAGAAGAAGGCGCCCAACTCGGAGTTTCAAACCTGGTATGCACAAGATCAACAAGTTTTCTCACATCTTCTGACAACACTGCCCCGTGAGATGGCAATTCAGGTTGCCACCTGCCACACCTCGACGGAGCTATGGAACACGGTTCAGGGGATGCTGGCCTCGCAGACCCGTGCCGCGACTGTGAATGTCTGGATCGCCCTCGCCAATCTTCAGAAAGGAAACGGCTCCATCACCGAGTACGTTGGCAAGATCCGAACCCTCTGTGATGAACTTGCCGCAGCAGGAAAGAGGGTGGACGAGGAGGATGTTGTCTCCCACATCCTGGCCGGGCTTGAAGAAGACTTCGACCCGGTGGTCTCCGCCATGTGCTCCCGAGTGGAGCCAGTCACCGTGCCGGAGCTGTACTCACAGCTTGTCAACTTCGAGACACGGATGAACCTCCGCCATGGGGGATCGCAGTCTTCGGTGAACGCGGTGACACGCGGGCGCGGCCGTGGCGGTGGTGACCATGGCCGCGGCAAGCAAGGCAGCGGCAACTCTGGTGGTGATCGCGGCCGTCCCTACACCAAGCAAAACGGCCGCGGCGGAGGTGGCAGGGGCAACTACAACAACTCTGCCTCTGCACCCAAGGTGGTGTGCCAGATCTGTGGCAAGCCAGGCCACCCGGCCTGGAAGTGCTGGAAGCGCTATGACGAGTCGTACCAGGGAGAAGAAGAGAAGTCCACCAACATGGTGACGCCTCAGTATGGGTGTCGGTGTCAAAACCGGCGGATCTCGGGTAGGGGGTCCCGAACTGTGCGTCTAGGCGGATGGTAATAGGAGACAAGGGACACGATGTTTTTACCCAGGTTCGGGCCCTCTCGATGGAGGTAAAACCCTACTCCTGCTTGATTGATATTGATGATATGGGTAGTACAAGAGTGGATCTACCACGAGATCAAGGAGGCTAAACCTAGAAGCTAGCCTATGGTATGATTGTTGAAATGGTTGTGTTGTCCTACGAACTAAAACCCTCCGGTTTATATAGACATCGGAGAGGGCTAGGGTTACACAGAGTCGGTTACAATGGTAGGAGATCTACATATCCGTATCCCCAAGCTTGCCTTCCACACCAAGGAAAGTCCCATCCGGACACGGGACGAAGTCTTCAATCTTGTATCTTCATAGTCTTGGAGTCCGGCTGACGATGATAGTCCGGCTGTCCGGACACCCCCTAGTCCAGGACTCCCTCAGTAGCCCCCGAACCAGGCTTCAATGACGATAAGTCCAGCGCGTATACAGTCTTCGGCGTTGCAAGGCGGGTTCTCCTTTAAGTTCCATGTACCTGCCGAATAGTGTCCGGCTCTTTTGTAAACGTTGCGCTCCTTGGCTTCCACGCCCAATAATGGCCTTCTTCCACGCGTCGCACGAATGCGAAAAGCTAGGGTATCTTTTATGTTTTACCCCCTAGCTGCGCAAATAATCTGCCTATAAGAGAGGCAAGAATCCAGATCCAAATCACACCATCTTCCTTCCGCGAGTACTCATCGGAGCGCCTCCGACCAAAAATCCATTCCATCATGGACCGTCGACGCGGCTCCTCCTCTCGCGCTCCCAGCCCCCTGCCAGGAGATTGGGGGAGATGTTCTGTCCCTCACAACGAGCTAGTGACGCTCCAAGCGGAGGGATATCTTCCTCCGGCCTTTATGGTTCCGGTTCGAGCCGGGCTGGCCACCTACAAAGGTGGGAAGCAAGCGGAGGCTACCCCAAGTCCCAACAAAGGGGAGCGGGTATGCTTCATCCCCTATCTGATAAGGGGGCTCGGATTTCCTGTACATCCGTTCCTCCGCGGGCTTCTGGAGTTCTACGGACTCCAGCTCCACCACCTCACGCCCGCCTCGATTCTGCATATCGCGGGCTTCATAGCTCTTTGCGAGCTATTTCTGGGCATCGAGCCCCATTTTGCGCTGTGGAAGAGGTTATTCTGCCTCGTACCCCGCTCTCACGAGGGGTCCATATATCAAGTGGGCAGTGCCAAAATATGGCGCATTGCCGGGACCGGATATCCATTCGGAACCCCTAAGAAGGCGTCCGAAGACTGGCCTTCGGAATGGTTTTATGTAGAAGACGCTCCGTTGCCGGACCCTGTTCGGATCGGCCTCCCGGAGTTCAGCAATGCTCCTCTGAAGAAACGCCTGAGTTGGCGTCCGCGGAGCCCCCAACTGGAGGAAGACAAGAGCGTCCATTATTTGATGGGCCGGATAAGGTTACTGGCCCATTCCGGACTGACCATGATTGGAGTCATGGCCACGTGCATCATGCGGGGGGTGTAGCCGCTGCAATACAGGGGTCACCCCATGTGGGATTTCAACGGAGAGAATGATGCCACTCGTCATGGCCGCCAAGGGCCGGGATCAGCCGAAGACCTGGTGAAGATTCTGTCCGGCCTGTACAAGGGGGAGAAGGAGGACTTCCTCCAGACTAGCCCATTGAATGGGTTCTCCATGAACAACCCTCGAAGCTGGGTAAGCGAATGTTCATTTATCCGACCCACGCTTTCAAAGTTAAGTACCTTACTTTGTGGTTTTGACGCAGGATCTGCGCCGGACTGTGGAGAGCATTCATAGCCGGGCTCCACAGCCCGAGGATCCAGAAAGATCCCTTGATCCGTCCTCCGAAGAGGATCCGGACATAAAGGTGGAGCTAATCGATGGGATGTTCCATCAACTCAGCATGGACAATGCTCTAGTCGCCATTATGGCTGACTACCCCGGCCTATCTCCAGCTCCCCAGATGATTGTGACCGAAGTCCTGACACCATTATTCCATCCTTGAGCATTTCTGACCACCGTACACAATGGTGTCTCGCAGGGGGCGCCTTCAGGGCAGGAGGCCGAGGCCACGGCAGGAGGCCGAGACTTAAAGTAGTTGGAATAACTGATTTAAGGATCATTTGATATGCAGGATCTTACAGAGAAGAATACCCGATTGTCCTAGGAGCTACAAGAGTGCAAGGCCCAACTTGGGGCTGCACTAGCTGCCGCAGGAGGAAACACAGAGACCCCTCCTGGTAACACATTATTTCAAAAAGATAATCAGTGTGCAGCGTGCGTGTAAGTCTGACAATGACATTGCAGGTGTTGCCGGACAGGATCCGGACAGGCAAGAACTACTGCGCCAGCTGAAGGCCGGCGATAGGGTGCTGATGAGGGTGCAGCAGGAAAGGAACAAGCTCCACGATGCCCACGCCCAGCTTGGAGAAGAGCTGAAAGGTGTTCGGGCCGAGCTGTCTGGCTCCGTGAAGGAGAATCAGCGGCTTCGTCGCGACATCTATAGTAAGTGCTTGAGCGAACTCCTTTGAAAAGAAGAGTTCGGCGAGGAAGTCAATTGACAAAAATATGTCTGTAGGTGTGCTCACAGGTCGCCCTGCGGAGGAGATGCCCGTATCGACGGGTGATCAACTTCCCGAGCTGGTGCAACTGCTCGAACGAGTTCGGCAGGCAATGAGCGGCGTCGTCCAGGCCTTATGGCCGTCCCTCTCCCTACCCGAGGGCCTTGGAGAGCTTGCGGAGAAGCTTCAGGGAGCGCGGCAGCGCTTCCATTTATGGAAGATTTCAGCCTACCGCCAAGGTGCCAGGGAGGCCTGGGCCATGGTGAAGACGTGGTACAAGAAGGCGGATCCCAACCACATGGCCGAGGTCGGACCTGTGGGGCCTGATGGGAAGGAGATCCCTGTGAGTTTAGTGTACGGCCAAGTAGAATTGGCCGCTAAATATTCCCAACGGGACTGTAAATTAGACAGCCTGTTAGACGGGATTGAGGAGGAATACAGTCAGTCGATTTGACAATGTATTTTAAAATGACATGTAAAATGCCTTCTAGCCGGATTGTAGATCGTTTGTCTTTGCCGACCTTTTCGCTTCAACCTCGGGACCCTAGAGTCCGGAGTGTGTCTGAATGCCTTCTCGGTTAAGAAACAACCGGGGCATGCATGGAGACCAGGCGTAGGGGTCATTAGTGCTTTATCATACAAGTGCCCAACTAGTTATGTTATATTACATGGTTAGTAAGAAACATCTTCCAGGGAGAATAGTTCCGTTAAGGGTTCCTTTCCCTGGGAGGCATGCCCTGAAGTGCATGTCCGGACTGCGAAAAGAGCAGGAAAACATCTGGGGGCAGATAAATAAATTGGTAAAAAATAATCTTTCAAGTCACCGACCGAATATTCCCTTAAGAATGCTAGCTTTCGGCTTCACCCAGTCTGAGGTACACATCTGGCTGACCCGGCAGTAACAATCGCAGAGGTGCTCCCTTTACCTCCTAGCCGAACAATCGGGAACGTAGGGGTAAGCACAGGAGCCAGGCAACCCAGCTTGGCCAAAACTTAAGTCATATCGATGCATATAATGGTGAATAAAGGGTACACGTGGAAGTTTGACACATGTGCTGGGCATGAAGCCCTTATAATTAAGCTTCTGGTAAAGAAGCCCCCAGGTATGATGAGTGCGGATAGCACATCAATTGTGTGCGAACAATGCGCAAGTAGGCCTTTAAGGGCTTTTATGAAAAGGGGTGAGAGAAAAAAAAAGAAACAAAAGACAGCTGAAGTGTAAAAATTTGGACGGGGGAAGGGGACGAACTCTTAGTCCGGTGCTAGGCATAGAATCTTCGGAGGCGGGCTGCGTTCCATGGGTTCGGCTCGAGTCGGTTGTCCGACGCATTTCGCAGACGGTACGCTCCGCCAGTCAGGACTTGATCGATAATGAAGGGGCCGTCCCATTTGGGTTTGAGCTTGTCCTTTTTATTGTCCGGTAGGTGTAGAACTAGTTCGCCAACATTGTAAGTCTTAGCCCGTACTTCTCTGCTTTGATATCTTCGAGCCTGCTGTTGATAGAATGGGGAACGAGCCTTGGCGACGTCGCGTTCTTCCTCCAATGCGTCCAAGCTATCCTGCCGATCCAGCTCGGCTTCTCTTTCTTCGAACATGCGCACTCGAGGTGAGTCATGAATGATGTCGCAGGGCAAAACTGCCTCTGCGCCGTATACCATAAAAAATGGTGTGAATCCGGTAGTACGGTTGGGCGTTGTCCGTAGCCCCCAGAGTACGGAGTCGAGCTCCTCTACCCAGTGCGTGTCGGATTTCGTAAGGGACCGCACTAGTCTGGGTTTGATGCCGCTCATTATTAGACCATTTGCTCGTTCCACTTGACCGTTGGTTTGAGGATGATAGACTGAAGCGTAATCGAGCTTAATGCCCATATTTTTGTACCATGATTTAACCTCGTCGGCCGTGAAGTTCGTGCCGTTATCGGTAATGATGCTATGGGGGACACCATAACGGTGTACTACCCCGGATGTGAAGTCTATCACTGGTCCGGACTCTGCCGTTTTAACTGGTTTGACCTCTATCCATTTGGTGAATTTGTCCACCATGACCAATAGGTACCTTTGCTTGTGGGTTCCCCCTTTAAGGGGTCCAACCATGTCAAGCCCCCGGACCGCGAACGGCCAGGTAATGGGTATAGTTTTGAGGGCGGTGGGTGGCATATGGCTCTGATTAGCAAAGAGCTGACAGCCGACGCATCTTTGGACTAAGTCCTGAGCATCTGCCCGGGCCGTCGGCCAATAAAATACTGTATGGAATGCCTTGCCTACAAGGGCCCGAGCTGCGGCGTGGTGTCCGCCTAGTCCGGCATGAATTTCAGCCAGAAGGTTTCGCCCTTCCTCTTCGAAGATACACCGTTGAAGGACTCCGGTTGTGCTTTTCTTATAGAGTTCTCCCTCGTGGACGTTATAGGCTTTAGATCGCCGGACTATGTAGCGGGCCTCATTTTGGTCTTCGGGAAGTTCCTGCCTGAGTAAGTAGGCTAGGAATGGCTCTGTCCACGGGGCGATTACTACCATTATTTCGTGGGCTGAAGGTGTTATTTTGTCGGCTGAGTCGCCGATTATGTCAGATTGTTCTGTATTGGGTGGTGCGGCTGCCTCCGGGTTGTTATTTCCGGACTCTTCTTCCCATAGTACGGATGGCTTAAAGAGCCGTTCCAGGAAGATGTTTGGAGGGACAGCGTCGTGTTTCGCGCCGATGCGTGCCAATACGTCGTCTGCTTGGTTATTATCTCGGGCTACGTGGTGGAATTCGAGTGCTTCAAACCGAGCTGACATTTTTAGGACGGCGTTATGATAGGCTGCCATTTTCGGATCCTTGGCGTCAAAGTCCCCATTTACTTGGGATATTGCAAGGTTTGAATCCCCGCGCACCTCTAGGCGTTGAATGCCCATGGAGATTGCCATCCGGAGGCCATGTAGGAGGGCCTCGTATTCGGCTGCGTTGTTGGAGTCAGTGTACATTATCTGAAGTACGTATTGGACTATGTCCCCGGTTGGGGACGTCAATACGATGCCAGCCCCCGAGCCGGCCAACATTTTGGAGCCGTCAAAATGCATAATCCAATTGGAGTATGCGCCGTACTCTTTAGGGAGTTCGGCTTCAGTCCATTCGGCGACAAAGTCAGCCAAGACTTGCGACTTTATAGCTCGCCGAGGTTTATAAGTTATGTTGAATGGTAAGAGCTCAATGGCCCATTTTGCAATCCTGCCCGTCGCGTCGCGGTTGCTTATAATGTCGTTGAGGGGCACTTCGGAGGCCACTGTTATCGAACACTCTTGAAAGTAGTGTCGGAGCTTCCGGGATGCCATGAACACCGCATACGCTATCTTTTGATAGTGCGGGTACCGGGACATGCAGGGAGTTAAGACAGTGGATACGTAGTACACTGGTTTTTGAAGACTGAATTTGTGCCCTTCTGTTTCTCGTTCGACGACGAGTACCGCGCTTACAACTTGATGTGTTACCGCGATGTATAACAACATTGGTTCGCCCAGGTTAGGCGCAGCTAGTATCGGATTTGTTGCCAATATGGCTTTGATTTCTTCGAGTCCGGCAGTGGCAGCATCCGTCCACTCGAAGTGTTCGGTGCGCCTGAGGAGGCGATAGAGGGGCAATGCCTTTTCTCCCAAACGGGAGATAAAGCGGCTTAGGGCCGCCATGCATCCAGTCAATTTTTGTATTTGTTTGAGGTCTTTTGGAATATCTAGCTGTGACAGAGCTCGGATCTTGGCTGGGTTTGCTTCAATTCCTCTACCGGATACAATGAAGCCCATGAGCTTTCCGGCTGGTACGCCGAAAACGCGTTTTTACGGATTCAGCTTGATGTCATATGCTCGGAGGTTGTCGAATGTGAGCCTCAAATCGTCTACTAGAGTCTCGACGTGTTTGGTTTTGACGACTACGTCGTCTACGTATGCTTCTACTGTTTTGCCGATCTGGGTAGCCAGACATGTCTGAATCATGCGCTGATATGTTGCGCCGGCGTTTTTGAGTCCGAAGGGCATCGTGTTGAAGCAGAATGGTCCATATGGAGTAATAAATGCCGTTGCGGCTTGGTCCGCTTCCGCCATCTTGATTTGATGGTAGCAGGAATATGCGTCAAGGAAGCACAATGAATCGTGCCCTATAGTGGCATCGATTATTTGGTCGATGTGGGGGAGGGGGAAGGGATCCTTTGGGCAGGCCTTGTTGAGGTCTTTAAAATCGACACATAGGCACCAGGATTTGTCCTTCTTTGGTACCATTACCAGGTTTGCTAGCCAGTCCGGATGTTTGATGTCTCTGATGAATCCGGCCTCCAGTAGTTTGGCTAGCTCCTCTCCCATTGCCTGTCTTTTGGGGTCGAAAAATCGCCGAAGAGCCTGTTTGACTGGCTTGAATCCTTTTAGAATGTTTAGGCTGTGTTCTGCCAATCTGCGTGGGATTCCTGGCATATCTGAAGGGTGCCAGGCGAAGATGTCCCAATTTTCCCGAAGGAATTCTCGCAGTGCGGCGTCTACATCAGGGTTCAACTGTGCCCCGATGGAGGCTGTCTTTGTTGGGTCCGTTGGGTGGACCTGGAATTTGACTATTTCATCCGCTGGTTTGAAAGAGGTGGACTTGGATCTCTTATCGAGTATCACATCGTCCCTATTCACCGTAGAGCGCAGCGCAGTGAGTTCTTCTGCCGCTAGGGCTTCGGATAGTGCCTCCAGGGCTAATGCGGCTGTCTTGTTTTCGGCGCGGAGTGCTATGTCCGGATCACTAGCGAGAGTGATTGTTCCGCCGGGCCCAGGCATCTTAAGCTTCATGTACCCGTAATGGGGTATGGCTTGAAAAATTGTGAATGCCTCCCGTCCTAATATAGCGTGATATCCACTGCTGAACGGGGCCACTTGGAACGTGACCTCTTCGGACCTGTAATTGTCCGGCGAGCCGAACACCACATCAAGTGTGATTTTTCCTGCGCAGCGTGCTTCCCGGCTAGGGATTATTCCTCTAAAGGTTGTGCTGCTTCGCTCAATGCGGCTCCAGTCTATTTCCATTTTTTGAGGAGTTTCCTCGTAGATGAGGTTTAGTCCGCTGCCGCCATCCATGAGTACCTTGGTAAGATGAAAGCCGTCCACTATTGGACTGAGGACCAATGCGGTTGGTGCTTGGGCTGTTTGGAATTTAGGTTCGTCACTGGCGTTGAAGGTGATGGCCGTGTCGCTCCATGGATTAGTTGTTGCTACTTGGTAGACTTCGGCGAGGCTGCAGATTGTTCGTTTTCGCACATTATTTGATGCGAAAGTCTCGAAGACTGTTGACACTGTACTGGCACTGTTGGAGTGGTTTTCCGGGGCTAGAAGCTCCTCGCCACTTTTGGCCACCTGCCGCAATATCCAACATGCTCGAAGGCTATGTGTTGGGGTGGCGCCTTCTGTACTATGAATTTTACAGGGTCCTCTGAGCCATCCCTCCAGTACGGTTCCTTGCCCTTTATGGGGTTTTTGCTTTTTGGTTTTTGTACCCGGTGCCTGAGTGTGCTGCACCCTTTTGTTATGGACTAGGGTTGTATTCGGGGTCGGATTGTCCCCAAACTTAGTTTCGGTTTTTCGGAAACTCTCCATCGCGCAGTACTTTCGTACTATGGACGCCAGGTCGGCGAAGCGTGTAATTTCGCGGCGACTGACGGCGTCAAGATTCCCCCGTCTGTGCAATTATTGCAGAAAATTGAAATTGCTCTTTCCTCTCGGCAGTCCTTTATCCTGTCCATAACCAGGAGGAATCTGGCCCAGTAATGATGTACTGTTTCAGCGGGCTCTTGCCAGATTTGAGATAGATCGCATATGTCTGGGTGGGTGGGTGGAATTAAGTCCGGAATCCTACCCATCTCGAGGCTCAAGGGCCAAGAAGTTTCCGAATTTGGAAGCTTGGATCGTTGGACGTTGTCCAACGAGTCCGGTCCGATGCCTGACTTTAGGTTCAGTGTTTGATCGAAGTCCGTCCCCCCGCGGGAGTCCGGCATGGAGGGTTCGGAAGCCCGGACATGACTAGTTTTCAATATAGGAGAAGAGTCGCCGCGTTGTTTCTCTACCACCGCAACGTGGTGGGTAACCTGGGGAGAGTTAATCTCTCTCAGATCGGTTTTAAGCCCAATCTGATTGTAGTCTGTAGCGACTCCCAGGGCAGCGATGCGATCCAAGAGCTCGTTTATGGACGAGAGCTCTATTGGATCCAACTGCTCGGCGAATTCCGAGTTGATGCGAAGATTGCTTTTGACGACCTGAGAGGTCATCGTCGAAGCGATGGCCGAACAGGCGGTCATGAGAAAACCATCCAGCCGGATAGTTTGGCCAGCGGCCAAGGCTCCTTTGGCGAAGATACCGTCTTTAAAGACGGGAAGAGGCATCCTTCCTATCGGTGACGGCACAAAGGAACTCTCAATGAAAGCACCAATGTCGGTGTCAAAACCGGCGGATCTCGGGTAGGAGGTCCCGAACTGTGCGTCTAGGCGGATGGTAACAGGAGACAAGGGACACGATGTTTTTACCCAGGTTCGGGCCCTCTCGATGGAGGCAAAACCCTACTCCTGCTTGATTGATATTGATGATATGGGTAGTACAAGAGTGGATCTACCACGAGATCAAGGAGGCTAAACCCTAGAAGCTAGCCTATGGTATGATTGTTGTAATGGTTGTGTTGTCCTACGGACTAAAACCCTCCGGTTTATATAGACATCGGAGAGGGCTAGGGTTACACAGAGTCGGTTACAATGGTAGGAGATCTACATACCCGTATCGCCAAGCTTGCCTTCCACGCCAAGGAAAGTCCCATCCGGACACGGGACGAAGTCTTCAATCTTGTATCTTCATAGTCTTGGAGTCCGGCTGACGATGATAGTCCGGCTGTCCGGACACCCCCTAGTCCAGGACTCCCTCAATGGGGTAGACACAAATTGGTACCTGGATAGCGGCGCCACCGACCACATCACCGACGACTTGGAGAAACTGACGGTGCGCGATAGGTACACCGGCGGCGAGCAGATCCACACTGCATCCGATTCAGGTATGGCTATACAACATGTTGGTTATTCAGCTATACACACCCCTGATCGTGATCTTCACCTAAACAAAATTCTTCATGTCCCTGAAGCTGATAAAAGCTTAATCTCAGCCAGTCGGCTTGCCACCGACAACAACACTTTCGTTGAAATTCATCCTCGATTTTTTCTTGTCAAGGAACAGGGAATGAGGAAGGTTCTACTTCGAGGCAAGGGTAGACGAGGTCTCTATCCTATCAAACATGTGGGGGGAAACGCCAAGAAGCAAGTGCTAAGTGCCATCAAGATATCTTCAGATAGATGGCACCGGCGTTTAGGTCATCCTTCTTCAGTCATCGTTAGGAAAATTGTTAGCAACAATAACCTCCCATGTGATATTTCTTTCAACAATGAGTTTGTATGTGACGCTTGCCAAAAAGGCAAAAGTCACCAGCTACCATATCCAAAGTCAATAAGTGAATCAAAGTTTCCTTTAGAACTTGTCTTCTCCGATGTTTGGGTCCTGCTGTTGAAACAGTAGGGAGAAAAAAAAATTATGTGAGCTTTATAGATGACTATAGCAAGTTCACTTGGATTTATCTCATTAAACATAAGTCTGAAGTTTTCCAAAAATTTCATGACTTTCAAAACCTTGTTGAAAGGCAGTTCAATCGCAAAATTCTTGCTCTTCAAACAGATTGGGGTGGGGAGTATGAAAAACTCAACTCCTTCTTCACAAAAATTGGCATCTCTCATCATGTCTCTTGTCCTTATGCTCATCAACAAAATGGCTCAGCAGAACGTAAACACCGGCACATAGTTGAGGTTGGTTTATCTCTTCTTGCCCAAGCTTGCATGCCTCTAAAGTTTTGGGATGAAGCTTTCATTGCCGCCACATATTTGATCAACCGTCTACCTAGTAAAGCTATCAACTTTGAAACCCCTCTTGAACGATTATATCATGAAAAACCCAACTACTCAGCCCTCAGAATCTTTGGTTGCGCTTGTTGGCCTAACCTTCGACCATATAATAAGCACAAGCTCCAATTTCGATCCAAACAGTGCGCCTTCCTTGGGTATAGTAATCTTCACAAAGGTTTCAAATGTCTTGATATCTCTACAAGACGTGTCTATATTTCGAGGGATGTAGTTTTTGATGAAAATGTCTTTCCTTTCTCTACTTTACATCCCAATGCCGAAGCAAGATTACGTTCTGAAATACTTTTGTTACCTCTAGAACTCTTGAACCCAACTGATCAAGGGGGTGAGAATATTGCTGATGATCATTTGTGTAGTAATAGCCTTACTAATGGTGGCAGCAATAAAAAAATGCAGCCCCAAATCACCGTGATTTTATGCAGCAACAGGATGCTGCTCAGCCAGGCGCAGGACACGAGGTGGATCCGCCTGCTGATTCTGAACCTGACGGTTCTGGCGTGGAAAGCGATCCCGAGGAGGATCTGGAGGCGCCGCAGATGCCGCCTTCCCCAGATTCTGCGGGTGGCCACTTAGCGAATGACACATCGGCTGGTTCTGCCATCCGGTCGGGCGGCGCGGTGGATTCCTCGGCTGCATGTGACAGCCGTCGCGTGCCGTGTGGGGACAGGACGGCGCGGGCCCGAAGCAATGATGGCGGTCAGTCCGTGGACCACGCGCTGTCCAGCGACAGCGGGTCGCTTTCGCCAGGCCCACAGGCGCGGGATCCGAGCCAGCCCAGGCGCGCGACAGATGAGGGAGATTCGCCTGGGACGGGCAGGTTGGACCCAGTACGAGGTGGCAGATCGGGATCCTCTGTGGCCATCGATACTGGACCACAGCGAGTAACAACAAGATCATAGAAAGGTATTTTGAAGCCCACAACGTACAAAGATGGGACAGTCAGGTATGAAAGAAACTTTAAGTTTGCAAATTTTGCATCTACTGGAGAATCACAGAACCTAACTGAAGCTCTAAATAACGTAAGTCGGAAAAATGCTATGAATATTGAGTATGATGCGCTCATAAAAAATCAAACGTGGCACTTAGTTCCTCACAAGCAAGGGAGGAATGTTATAGATTGCAAATGGGTTTATAAAATCAAGAAAAGACCTGATGGCACAATAGAGAGATACAAAACTAGGTTGGTAGCCAAAGGCTTTAAACAACGATACGGCATTGATTATGAGGATACTTTTAGTCCAGTTGTTAAAGCTGCTACTATCAGACTTGTTTTGTCTGTTGCTGTCTCCAGGGGATGGAATCTTCGCCAGTTGGATGTACAGAATGCGTTCTTACACGGCGTTCTCGAAGAGGAAGTCTATATGAAACAACCACCTGGGTTTGAAGATGGTTCAAAACCAAATGATGTGTGCAAACTGGACAAAGCTCTGTATGGACTTAAACAAGCCCCTAGAGCTTGGTATTCAAGGCTAAGTGCAAAGCTGCAACAACTTGGGTTTCGAGCTTCCAAGGGAGATACTTCCTTGTTCTTCTTTAAAAAAGGAAAGGTGATGATATACATGTTAATTTATGTTGATGACATAATTGTTGCTAGTTCATCTCAAGAGGCCACCTCAGCATTGCTAAAACAGTTAAAACATGAGTTTGCTCTTAAGGATCTAGGAGAGTTACATTACTTCCTAGGTATTGAGGTTAAAAAGGTACATGATGGTATAGTGTTGACTCAAGAAAAGTATACCAGAGATGTAATCAAGCGTGTAGGTATGAAAGACTGCAAACCCTCTAACACACCCATGTCTACAACTGATAAGTTGTCTTTGCATGAAGGAGTGTTATTGAGTCCAGAGGAAGGGACAAAATACAGAAGTGTGGTTGGTGCACTCCAGTATTTAACTTTAACAAGACCAGATATTTCCTTCTCTGTTAATAAGGTTTGTCAGTTTCTACATGCTCCTACCACAGTGCATTAGACAGTTGTAAAGAGAATTTTGAGGTATCTTCAAGGAAGTGTTGAAACAAGACTAAAATTGTGTAAGTCCTCCTCAACAGCAGTAAGTGCTTTTTCAGATGCAGATTGGGCTGGATGTCCTGATGATAGGCGGTCCACTGGCGGCTTTGCTATCTTCCTTGGCTCAAACCTCATATCCTGAAATGCAAGAAAGCGAGCAACTGTGTCTCGGTCAAGTACAGAAGCTGAATATAAATCTCTGGCAAATGCAACTGCTGAGGTAATGTGGATAGAAACACTACTCAATGAATTGGGTATTGGGAGATCACATATTTCATAACTATGGTGTGATAATCTTGGAGCAACTTATCTTTCTGCAAATCATGTATTCCATGCAAGAACAAAGCATATAGAAATTGACTATCACTTTGTTCGAGAAAGAGTTGCACAAAAGTTGTTGGAAGTACGATTCATTCCAACTGGAGATCAAGTTGTTGATGGCTTCACAAAACCCTTGCAAGCTCGACAACTTCAAGCCTTCAAGAACAATCTAAACCTTCACATGTTGAGATTGAGGGAGGATGTTAGATGATAGGCTAGTTGTGTAACGTGACATATGTGTCACGATGATGTAATTGGCGTGCGTTGTACGTGTATTATCCGCAGGTTGTTAGTTGAGTTGATCTTCATCCTATGTATCTTGGAGTAGGGGAAAAGACTCCTAACAACCTACGCCTGATGTATCTTGTATTGCCTATATAACATGAATACGTCCCTGCTATCGAAGCACACGTTTACCGCAACCTATTTCTTCTTACAATTAGCACCCACCTTATTTACAAACAACATCTGCAATCACTGCAGAAAGGGCATTACTTCTGTTGTTTCTTTGGTGGCCTGGAAGCAGACAGTAAATATATTGCTGACAGACAAAATGGTTCGGGGGCTGGCATGTGCACTGTAAATGTGGTAGAATTAGAACTCTTACACCCTAATTCCGCATATTGCAAAATAAGAAACAGAATGCAAAATAAGAATGTGTCCTGGAGTTGAACTAATAATACATCAGACCATCAAGTAGTTAAGCAAGACCTTTTGGGCCTAATGGGTACCACATCAACATCTTTCTCTTCAACAGTCATGGAAGAATCACCCACCACAGCTTCCACGCCATCCTAATTTTTTTCCCAAGATAAAACAAGTCAGAGCAAGAACAAGGAGGGTCCAGAAAGAGGATCAGTAAATACGAAAAAAACAAACAGCCAGCACCTGGGCAGATGTAGTAGCATCGCCTAGCGTGACGTCAGACTTTCCTTTCAAAGATTTACCAAACAAAGAGCGCCTTGCGCCACGCTTCGGGGCAACAGAGCTGTTGCAATAAATAATAAGACGATAAGAAGGGGAAAGCACCAAATGAACAAGGGACATGCAGTTCCATAATACTTTACCAGTACCGTGGAGATGGAGTTGAGGGGGTGATTTTGCCAATAGAAGCATGTGTGTGTGCCTGAGGAAGAAAAAATAGCATTAGGATGATCTGATAGTACATCCAAATAATCAATGTAGTGTAGATCCTCCAAAATAGGGAGGATAACAATGGTCAGGGCGACGCCAGGCACTATAACACAATAGTATAGAGAATGAACAGCCAAGTGTGCTTAGACAGAACCATCTATTCAACCCCAGAACAAAAGCACACTCATGCAGTACGTAACATTTCAGAATGTAAAGAAAAGTTGCAGGACAAACCCTACCCAAGACACAAGTCGTCCTCCTCTCTAACACATCATATCAGATTCAGAGTAACACCGGAAACAAGCAAGTAGCACTCAGGGAAGCAATTTTTTACTGATCAGTGGCATGGTGTTACTACCTCATTATGTCCTGATTCTAGATTTTTTTGGCCACATATATTTTGCTGAACTGAACACAAGTCGTCCTCCTCTCTAACACATCAGATCAGATTCAGAGTCACACCGAAACAAGCAAGTAGCACTTTTTTTTGCGTGGTAGCACTCAGGGAAGCAATTTTTTACTGATCGGTAGCATGATGTTACTGTTGGATAATGAGCAACTGATCTTTACTAATAGCCAAAGGCCAATACATATACATGTAGGGATATACCGAAAAGAGACTATACACATCTAACACCCCCCCTCAAACTCATGGTGGATCAACAACACTGAGTTTGGAGAGGAAAAAGGTATGCTGCGCTCGAGTCTATGCCTTCGTGAAAAAGTCAGCCAACTGTAACTCTGAGGGCACATAGTAAAGAGCGAGAGTCTGATCCTGCACAACAACATGCACAAAGTGGGCATCCACACCGATGTGCTTGGTGAGCTCATGCTTCACCGGGTCACGCGCAATACTGATAGCACTAGTACTGTCTGACAGTAAGGGAGTCGAGGTGATAGGGGCAAAGGTGTCCCGTCTTTCGATGAGATGATGGATATCGCTTTGGTGGAAGTTGACTTTGACAATCCGATTACGAACATGCGAGGACGTCGCGCCTTAGCAATCGCTAAACCAACTCCGAGAGGTTATTGACCACGCCGGAGCACGATCAACCTGACCACGAGGGTCTGTTTCCTGCGAGCAAACGAAGAACAAGCAAGAAACTGAGATTGCAATCTGGATATTGCGAATATAAGATGAAAGCTTTATTGATCAAGGTGGGGTTCTGTGACGTCTTTGTCTGGTCGTTGAACACAAACGAAGTACGCGAAGTTGCAGCTATGACGAACTTTAATCTAAACAAAACCCAAAGTCTAAACGGTGCCCTAAGGGCTGTATATATGGAGGAAGAGGGGGTGAATTTCGTGGCCCTTGGTGGAGGGGTCCGAAACTAACCCTATCTCTTGTTTCCCCACACATACGGACTCTAAAAATAGCCTGTACTTATGTATTTTGAAATTACATGGGCCTGGTCCAATAATAAGGTGACGCGGCACCTAGAATAGCCTCTGGACGAAATTTATGAAGTGACATCTTGTATATTTCGTCCAAGGCTTCATGCACTCATTATGGTGGCTTCAAAGTCCTGAAATCATCACTTGTAACTCCGTTCTTGTTCCCCTTGCGCATGCCATCATCTTCATGCTTGTTCTTGCTCCAATGTTCATCCTTTTCCAAGCTAGGCTCTTCATTTGTAAGCAAAACAAATGTATCCAATTTAGGCAGCATCATATTCTCATGAACATTAGAATCATTACCAAGAAATGAAAGTACCTGGTAATTTAGTTGGCGTGCGCGAACTCTAGTAATTGGTCCAGTATGTATAGCAGCAGGGGCTGTGGGTGTAACAATGGTATTGATGTCCTCATCATCCTTCCCTTCTTGAAATGAAGTCGTCCTCGACGGAAGTTCATCTTCCTCACCCAAATAAGGCTTCAAATCTGTAATGTTAGAAGTGGGACTAACCCCAAAATCTGCAGGCAGCTCAAGTTTATATGCATTATCATTTATTTTCTCCAACACCTTAAAGGGACCATCAGCACGTGGCATTAACTTTGATTTGCACAAATCAGGAAATCTATCCTTACGCAAATGTAACCAAACAAGATCTCTAGGTGCAAACACAACATGTTTTCTACCCTTATCTCCAGCAAGTTTATATTTAGCATTCATATGCTCAATGTTTTCCTTAGTTAACTCATGTATTTTTAAAATCAATTCAGCACGTTGTTTAGCATCAAAATTAACCTTCTCCGAGGATGGAAGAGGCAACAAATCAATAGGTGCACGAGGTAGGAAACCATACACAACTTCAAAAGGGCACATCTTAGTAGTAGAATGCAATGAACGATTATAAGAAAATTCAATATGAGGCAAGCATTCCTCCCACATTTTCTTATTATTCTTCAAAACAGCCCTAAGCATAGTAGACAATGTTCTATTGACTACAGTTTGTCCATCAGTTTGGGGGTGACAAGTAGTACTAAAAAGCAGTTTAGTCCCCAACTTAGCCCATAAACATCTCCAAAAGTGGCTAAGAAATTTAGTATCATGATCTGAAATAATAGTATTTGGCACACCATGCAAGCGAATAATTTCACGAAAGAACAAATCAGCAACATTAACAGCATCATCGCTTTTATGACATGGTATAAAGTGTGCCATTTTCGAGAATCTATCCACGACAACAAATGTGCTATCCCTCCCCTTCTTTGTTCTAGGTAAACCTAAAACAAAGTCCATAGATATATCCTCCCAAAGAACACTAGGTACAGGCAAAGGCATATATAAACCATGAGGATTGAGTCGTGACTTAGCTTTTTGACATGTAGTGCAGCGAGCAATAAAACGCTCAACATCCCATCTCATCTTTGGCCAAAATAAATGTGTAGCAAGTACGTCCTCCGTCTTCTTCACGCCAAAGTGTCCCATTAGTCCTCCTCCATGCGCCTCCTGCAACAACAAAAGACGAACGGAGCTAGCTGGAATGCATAGCTTGTTAGCACGGAATACAAATCCATCATTAACGACGAACTTGTTCCATGTTCTTCCTTCTTTACAATTCTGCAATACATCTTTAAAATCAGCATCATGCACATATTGATCTTTGATGGTCTCCAAAGCAAATATTTTGAAGTCAAGTTGTGAAAGCATAGTATAGCAACGAGACAACGCATCAGCAATTACATTTTCTTTACCCTTCTTGTGTTAATGACATAAGGGAAAGTCTCAATGAATTCAACCCATTTAGCATGTCTACGATTCAGTTTAGCTTGACTTTTAATATGTTTCAAAGATTCATGATCAGAATGTATAACAAATTCTTTGGGCCATAAATAATGTTGCCATGTTTCTAAAGTCCGAACAAGAGCATATAATTCTTTATAATAAGTAGAATAATTCAGACTAGGCTTACTCAATTTTTCAGAAAAGTATGCAACAAGTTTGCCATCTTGTAATAACACACCTCCTAATCCAATTCCACTAGCATCACATTCAAGCTCAAAAGTCTTATTAAAATCAGGAAGTTGGAGTAAAGGAGCATGTGTCAACTTATCTTTCAATACCGTGAAGGCTTCTTCCTGTGCGGTACCCCAAACAAAAGTCACATCCTTCTTTGTAAGCTCATTGAGAGGTGCAGCAATAGTGCTGAAATCTCTCACAAAACGCCTATAGAATCCAGCGAGGCCAAGAAAACTCCTCACTTGCGTGACCGTTTTGGGCTGCGGCCAACTCTCAATAGCTTCAATCTTGGCTTTATCAACTTCAATTCCCTGTGGAGTAACAACATAACCAAGAAAAGACACTCGGTCGGTGCAAAAAGTGCACTTCCCTAGGTTACCAAACAAACGTGCATCACGTAGAGCAATAAAAACAGCATGTAAATGTTCCAAATGTTCCTCCAAAGATCTGCTATAAATCAATATGTCATCAAAGTAAACTACCACAAATCGTCCAATGAAAGCACGTAAAACTTCATTCATTAATCTCATGAAAGTACTAGGTGCATTAGTTAACCCAAAAGGCATGACTAACCACTCATAACCACTTGATAGGGGCAAAGGTGTCCCGTCTTTCGATGAGATGATGGATATCGCTTTGGTGGAAGTCGACTTTGACGATCCGACTACGAACGTGCGAGGACGTCGCGCCTTAGCAATCGCTAAACCAACTCTGAGAGGTTATTGACCACGCCGGAGCACGATCAACCTGACCACGAGGGTCTATTTCTTGCGAGCAAACGAAGAACAAGCAAGAAACTGAGATTGCAATCTGGATATTGTGAATATAAGATGAAAGCTTTATTGATCAAGGTAGGGTTCTGTGACGCCTTTGTCTAGTCGTTGAACACAAACGAAGTACGCGAAGTTGCAGCTATGGCGAACTTTAATCTAAACAAAACCCAAAGTCTAAACGGTGCCCTAAGGGCTGTATATATGGAGCAAGAGGGGGTGAATTTCGTGGCCCTTGGTGGAGGGGTCCGAAACTAACCCTATCTCTTGTTTCCCCACACATACGGACTCTAAAAATAGCCTATACTTATGTATTTCGAAATTACATGGGCCTAGCCCAATAATAAGGTGACGTAGCACCTAGAATAGCCTCTGGACGAAATTTATGAAGTGGCATCTTGTATATTTCGTCCAAGGCTTCATGCACTCATTATGGTGGCTTCAAAGTCCTGAAATCATCACTTGTAACTCCGTTCTTTTTCCCCTTGCGCATGCCGTCATCTCCATGCTTGTTCTTGCTCCAATGTTCATCCTTCTCCAAGCTAGGCCCTTCATTTGCAAGCAAAACAAATGTATCCAATTTAGGCAGCATCATATTCTCATGAACATTAGAATCGTTACCAAGAAACGAAAGTACATGGTAATTTAGTTGGCGTGCGCGAGCTCTAGTAATTGGTCCAGTATGTATAGCAGCAGGGGTTGTGGGTGTAACAATGGTATTGATGTCCTCATCACGAGGTAGTAGCAGACACACCAAAATCCTCAAGTAACCATCGCAACCAGGTCACCTCAGCCGTCAACATAGCCATGGCTCACAACTCAGCCTCTGTACTCGAGTGAGAAACTGCAGTCTATTTCTTTGTCTTCCAGGCAATAAGAGAGCCACCAAGAAAGACACAGTAAGCAGATAGTGAGCGTCTATCAGAGGGATCACTAGCGCAGGTAGCATCAGAGTAAGCCTGGAGCTCAAGAGAACTGGAGCGAAGAAAGAAAAGGCGCCGAGATATCGTGCCACGAAGATATCGTAGAACACGGAGGAGGTAACTATAGTGGACAGAGGTGGGAGCTGAAACAAAGTGATAGGAGATGTCAGGACGCATAACAGCAAGATAGACAAGGCTACCAACGAGGTGACGATAGCGAGTGGGATTAGGAAGAGGGTCACCATCAGAGGCACGAAGCTGAACGTTGGGCTCCATAGGAGTCACAACAGTGCGGTCATCACTGAGAGCAGCTCGAGCAAGAAGATCCTGAATGTATTTCTCTTGAGAGATGTAGAAGCCATCAGAGGTTGAGGAGATCTCAATCCCAAGAAAATAGCGAAGAGGACCAAGATCAGTCATGAGGAACTGGTCGTGAAGGCGGGCCTTAACAAAGGCAATGTATTCAGAGTCGTCACCAGTGATGATCATGTCATAGACATAAAGAAGGAAAAGAGTCCGACCACGAGGAGACGTGTGTGTTGGGGAACGTAGTAATTTAAAAAAAAAAATCTACGCACACGCAAGATCATGGTGATGCATAGCAACGAGAGGGGAGAGTATTGTCCACGTACCCTCGTAGACCGTAAGCGGAAGCATTATGACAACGTGGTTGATGTAGTCGTACGTCTTCACGATCCGACCGATCCAAGTACCGAACGTACGGCACCTCCGAGTTCAGCACACGTTCAGTTCAATGACGATCCCCGGACTCCGATCCAGCAAAGTGTCGGGGATGAGTTCCGTCAGCACGACGGCGTGGTGACGATGATGATGTCCTACCGGCGCAGGGCTTCGCCTAAACTCCGCGACGACATGACCGAGGTGGAATGTGGTGGAGGGGGGCACCGCACATGGCTAAGGAACGATCTTGAAGATCAACTTGTGTGTCATGGGGTGCCCCCTGCCCCCGTATATAAAGGAGCAAGGGGGGAGGAGGCCGGCCCTAGGAGGGGGCGCGCCAAGTGTGGAGTCCTACTAGGACTCCCTAGTCCTAGTAGGATTCCACCTCCCTTGTTGGAGTAGGAGAAGGGGAAAGAGGGGGAGAGGGAGAAGGAAAGGGGGGTTGTGCCCCTTGTCCAATTCGGACCAGAGGGGGGGCGCAGGCCTCCTTCCTTTTGGCCTCTCTCCTCTACTCCCGTATGGCCCAATAAGGCCCATATACTCCCCGGCGAATTCCCGTAACTCTCCGGTAAAAATACCCGAATCACTCGGAACCTTTCTGAACTCCGAATATAGTCGTCCAATATATCGATCTTTACG
Organism: Triticum aestivum; assembly: GCF_018294505.1. Classification (NCBI taxonomy): domain Eukaryota; kingdom Viridiplantae; phylum Streptophyta; class Magnoliopsida; order Poales; family Poaceae; genus Triticum; species Triticum aestivum. The sequence goes on from NC_057813.1 coordinate 237,349,634, forward strand.
TCTCAACCATTTCGAGACTCCTCGTCATGTCCCCTATCTCATCCGGGACTCCGAACTCCTTCGGTACATCAAAACTCATAAAATCATAATATAACTGTCATCGTAACATTAAGCGTGCGGACCCTACGGGTTCGAGAACTATGTAGACATGACCTAGAACTATTCTCGGTCAATAACCAATAGCGGAACCTAGATGCCCATATTAGCTTCTACATATTCTATGAAGATCGTTATCGGTCAAACCGCATAACAACATACGTTGTTCCCTTTGTCATCGGTATGTTACTTGCCCGAGATTCGATCGTCGGTATCCAATACCTAGTTCAATCTTGTTACCGGCAAGTCTCTTTACTCGTTACGTAATGCATCATTCCGTAACTAACTCATTAGCTACATTGCTTGCAAGGCTTATAGTGATGTGCATTACCGAGAGGGCCCAGAGATACCTCTCCGACAATCGGAGTGACAAAACCTAATCTCGAAATACGCCAACCCAACATGTACCTTTGGAGACACCTGTAGTACTCCTTTATAATCACCCAGTTACGTTGTGACGTTTAGTAGCACCCAAAGTGTTCCTCCGGTAAAAGGGAGTTGCATAATCTCATAGTTACAGGAACATTTATAAGTCATGAAGAAAGCAATAGCAATATACTAAATGATCAAGTGCTAGGCTAACGGAATGGGTCATGTCAATCACATCATTCTCCTAATAATGTGATCCCGTTAATCAAATGACAACACATGTATATGGTTAGGAAACATAACCATCTTTGATTAATGAGCTAGTCAAGTAGAGGCATACTAGTGACGTTATGTTTGTCTATGTACTCACACATGTATCATGTTTCCGGTTAATACAATTCTAGCATGAATAATAAACATTTATCATGATATAAGGAAATAAATAATAACTTTATTATTGCCTCTAGGGCATATGTCCTTCAGTCTCCCACTTGCACTAGAGTCAATAATCTAGTTCACATCGTCATGTGATTTAACACCAATATTCACATTTGTATGTGATTAATACCCATAGTTCACATCATCATGTGATCAACACTCAAAGGGTTTACTAGAGTCAATAATCTGGTTCACATCGCTATGTGATTAACACCCAAAAAGTACTAAGGTATGATCATGTTTTGCTTGTGAGAAGTTTAGTCAACGGGTCTGTCATATTCAGAGCCATATGTATTTTGCAAATATTCCATGTCTACAATGCTCTGCATGGAGCTACTCTAGCTAATTGCTCTCACTTTCAATATGTATCCAGATTGAGACTTAGAGTCATCTGGATCGGTGTAAAAGTTTGTATCGTTGTAACTTTTACGACGAGCTCTCTTTTATCACTTCCATTATCGAGAAACATATCCTTATTCCACTAAGAATAATTTTGACCAATGTCCAGTGATCTACTCCTAGATCACTATTGCACTCCCTTTCCAAATACAGAGCAAGGTATACAATAGGTCTGGTACATAGCATAGCATACATAATAGAACCTATGTCTGAGGCATAGGGGATGACTTTCATTCTCTTTTCTATTTTCTGCCGTGGTCGGGATTTGAGTCTTACTCATTTTCACACCTTTGCAACAGAGGCAAGAACTCTTTCTTTGGCTGTTCCATTTTGAACTTATTTCAAAATCTTGTCAAGGTATGTACTCATTGAAAAACTTATTAAGCGTCTTGATCTATCTAAATAGATCTTGATGCTCAATATGTAAGTAGCTTCACCGAGGTCTTTCTTTGAAAAACTCTTATTCAAGTATCCTTTCATGCTATCCAGAATTTCTATATCATTTCCAATCAACAATATGTCATTCACATATACTTATCAGAAATGTTGTAGTGCTCCCACTCACTTTCTTGTAAATACAGGCCTTTCCAAAAGTCTGTATAAAACCATATGCTTTGATCAACTCATCAAAGCATATATTCCAACTCCGAGATGCTTGCACCAGTCCATTGATGGATTGCTGGAGCTTGCACACTTTGTTAGCATCTTTAGGATTGACAAAACCTTCTGGTTGCATCATATACAACTCTTCTTTAATAAATCCATTAAGGAATGCAGTTTTGACATCCATTTGCCAGATTTCATAAAATGTGGCAATTGCTAACATGATTCAGACAGACTTAAGCATCGATACGAGTGAGAAAATCTCATTGTATTCAACACCTTGAACTTGTCAAAAACCTTTTTGCAACAAGTCGAGCTTTGTAGATAGTAACACTACTATCAGCATCTGTCTTCCTCTTGAAGATAAATTTATTTTCTATGGCTTGCCGATCATCGGGCAAGTCCACCAAAGTCCACACTTTGTTCTCATACATGGATCATATCTCAGATTTCATGGCCTCCAGCCATTTCGCGGAATCTGGGCTCATCATCGCTTCCTCATAGTTCGTAGGTTTATCATGGTCTAGTAACATGACTTTCAGAACAGGATTACCGTACCACTCTGGTGCGGACCGTACTCTGGAAGACCTACGAGGTTATGTAGTAACTTGATCTAAAGTTTCATGATCATCATCATTAGCTTCCTCACTAATTGGTGTAGGAATCACTGGAACTGATTTCAGTGATGAACTATTTTCCAATTCGGGAGAAGGTACAATTACCTCATCAAGTTCTACTTTCCTCCGACTCACTTCTTTCGAGAGAAACTCCTTCTCTAGAAAGGATCCATCTTTAGCAACAAATATCTTGCCTTCGGATCTGTGATAGAAGGTGTACCCAACAGTTTCCTTTGGGTATTCTATGAAGACGCACTTCTCCAATTTGGCTTTGAGCTTATCAGGATGAATTTTTTTTCACATAAGCATCGCAGCTCCAAACTTTAAGAAACGACAACTTGGGTTTCTTGCTAAACCACAGTTCATATGGTGTCGTCTCAACAGATTTAGATGGTGCCCTTTTAACGTGAATGCAACTGTCTCTAATGCATAACCCCAAAACAATAGTGGTAAATCAGTAAGAGACATCATAGATCGCACCATATCCAATAAAGTGCGGTTACGACGTTCGGACACACCATAACATTGTGGTGTTCTAGGTGGCGTGAGCTGTGAAACTATTCCACATTGTTTTAATTGAAGACCTGTAACGCCTGGATAATTATGCTATAGTAAAACTCTGCTAATGATGCCACATCACCTTCGTTACTATTGCTAATCTTTCATTAGTTCAAAACCGGTCCAAAAATCAAATTCAAAATATGACAAACAACAAAAGTTTTCAAACATCAAAACAAAAATGTTCAGGCAGTGCCAAATATGGCATATGTAATTATGGTGTAGAAGAAACAATTTTATAAAATACTTAATTGCCCTAAAATAAATAGAACAGAAAACAAAAAAAAGAAAAGAGAAAAGGAAAAGGAAAAGGAGAAACCCCCCCTTCCCCCCTGGGCCGAAAGGCCCAGCTAGCCAGCAGCCAGCCCGACCGGCCCAGCCGGCCTGGCCCGCCTCCCCCTGTCGCCTCCCTTCCCTGTTCCCCCGACCCGGGTCGGAACAGGGGCGCGTCCCCGCCGCACCCTCTCGCCGGCGACGTCGAGGAGGATAAGGTCGCCACGCCTCCGCCTCCTCGATCCCGCCTCCCACTCGCCCCCACTCTCGCCCTCTCGGTTCCTGCGCCACTCCCCCTCCCCTCAGATCCACTCCGCTCTCCTCCTTCCCATCGCATCCGAGCGCCGCCATGGACCCGCCGCCGTGAAACGCGCGGCCACAGCCACCACCTCACCTCGCCAGCGTGTCCGTCGTCTCCGCCACCGTCTTCCTCGTCAACCGGTGGCCGCAGCTGGAGCTCGGAGGCGCTGCCGCAACGCCCCCGACGCTGCCGTCTTCCTCCTCTGCTCCAACAAGCTCCGCCGCCGTTCTTCACCGACTCCGGCCGCGCCCCTGCAGCTACTAAACCCCCAAGGGCCACCGTGTGCGCCGCTCGGTGAGCCCCTGCTCTCTCTCTCGCGCGGGCCCTAGTTAGCTATCGCCGTAGCACCCGAAGGCAGCGCCGCGGAGCTCATCGCCGACGAGTCTCCGGTGACCAAAAGGCACGGGCTCGTGCCGGTTGCACTCACCACGCCTCGTAGCCCCTCCCCAGCCTCTCTGTTTGTTCACTAGCTCGCCCTAGCCCCAATCTCCTCGAGCTCCCGAACGCGTCGCCGCACGCACTCGTCGCTGGCGTGGCCGCGGTGACCATTTGGTCCCGTGCGTGTCACTGTTCCGCTTCTCGCGTCGAGTAAGCACCGTGGGGACCTCACGAGGCTCACTTTGCGCCCCGTAGCGCGATCCCCGGCCACGCCCGAACTGCCGTCCGCCGCACTCGTCGTCGGCGACCATTCCGGCCACCCCCACCGACGTGCTCCCCTCCATCGGACACGGCGCGAAGAGGCCGTTCCAGAGAGCCCGGCCGCGCTCGATTTCATGCCCCATGGGCGAAATCCGACGCTCGCCCAAGCCGCGCCGCCGCGTTGTGCATCACCGGCGTCGTTCCGGCGCCGTCCACCGATGTGGCTTGGCGGGCCCCACCCCTGGGTCACTGCCAGTGGGCCATGGGGGCCCCGTTGACTGGATTGACCCAGTCAACATGCTGACTGGGCAGCCCAGTGGCACTGACATGCGGGTCCCATGCCATAAACAAATAAAATAAATAGATAATTTGCTAATTAATTAAATTAGTTAATTAAACACTAATCTCTCACTGACTAGCGGGCCCCACCTGCTAATTATCCCATTTAGTTAGTTTAAACCCCCTGTTAGTGCCCCTGACAATGACATGTGGGTCCCGCTCGACCCACCTATCTGGTTTGACTGGTCAACCGACCAGTTGACCTGCTGACATCACTCTGATGTCATGCCTGCGTCATCAGGCACTGTCCTGGATAATGTTGTAATTAAATAACTAATTAAAATCAGAAAATGATTTAAATCTTTAGAAAATCATATCTTTTAATCCGTAACTCGGATGAAAATACTTTCTACATGAAAGTTGCTCAGAACGACGAGACAAATCCGGATACGCAGCCCGTTCGTCCGCCACGCATCCCTAGCATCGCGAACACGCAACTTTCCCCCTCGGGTTCACCGGTCCGAAAACGTGAAACACCGGGAATACTTTCCCGGATGTTTTACCCCTTCGTCGGTATCACCTACTACCGCGATTGGGCACACCTAGCATCGTTACTTGTCATGTCATGCATCGATATGCATCTGTTTGCATTGTATTCATTGTTTCTTCCCCCTCTTCTCTCCGGTAGACTACGAGACCGACGCTGCTGCTGCCCAGTTCGACTACGGAGTTGACGACCCCTCCTTCTTGCCAGAGCAATCAGGCAAGCCCCCCCCCCCTTGATCACCAGATATCGCCTATTCTTCTCTATACTGCTTGCATTAGAGTAGTGTAGCATGTTACTGTACGGTTACTCCTATTCTGTTGCATAGCCTGTCATTGTTGCTACAGTCATTGATACCTTACCCGTAATCCTAAATGCTTAGTATAGGATGCTAGTTTATCACCATTGGCCCTACATTCTTGTCAGTCTGCTTTGCTATACTATTGGGCGGTGATCACTCGGGAGGTGATCACGGGTATATACTATACATATATACATACTACAGATGGTGACTAAAGTCGGGTCCGTTCGAAGAGTACCCGCGAGTGATTCACGGATTGGGGGCTGAAAGGACCTTTGTCCCGACGGCCCTCTGTGTGGATCTTTGTGGCGGAGCGACAGGGCAGGTTGAGACCACCTAGGCGAGAGGTGGGTCTGGCCCTGGTCAGCGTCCGCGGTTGCTTCATAATAACACGCTTAACGAGATCTTGGTATTTGATCTGAGTCTGGCCATTTGGTCTATACGCACTAACCAACTACGTGGGAAAGATATGGGCACTCGACGTTGTGGTATCAGCCGAAGCCTTCTAGACGTCAGCGACTGAGCGGCGCGCGCCGGATTGGAACGTAAGCCTGCTCTTGTATTAAGGGCGCTAGTTCTGCTTTCGGCCGCCCTCGCAACGTGCAGGTGTGCAATGGGCAATGGGCCCAGACCCCTGCGCCATAGGAGTTAGACCGGTGTGCTGACTGAAGGAAATATGCCCTAGAGGCAATAATAAAGTTATTATTTATTTCCTTATTTCATGGTAAATGTTTATTATTCATGCTAGAATTGTATTAACCGGAAACATAATACATGTGTGAATACATAGACAAACAGAGTGTCACTAGTATGCCTCTACTTGACTAGCTCGTTAATCAAAGATGGTTATGTTTCCTAACCATAGACAAATAAGTTGTTATTTGATTAACGAGGTCACATCATTAGGTGAATGATCTGATTGACATGACCCATTCCATTAGCTTAGCACCCGATCGTTTAGTATGTTGCTATTGCTTTCTTCATGACTTATACATGTTCCTATGACTATGAGATTATGCAACTCCCGTTTGCCGGAGGAACACTTTGGGTGCTACCAAACGTCACAACGTAAATGGGTGATTATAAAGGAGCATTACAGGTGTCTCCAAAGGTAGATGTTGGGTTAGCGTATTTCGAGATTAGGATTTGTCACTCCGATTGTCGGAGAGGTATCTCTGGGCCCTCTCGGTAATACACATCACATAAGCCTTGCAAGCATTACAACTAATATGTTAGTTGTGAGATGATGTATTACGGAACGAGTAAAGAGACTTGCCGGTAACGAGATTGAACTAGGTATTGGATACCGACGATCGAATCTCGGGCAAGTAACATACCAATGACAAAGGGAACAACGTATGTTGTTATGCGGTCTGACCGATAAAGATCTTCGTAGAATATGTAGGAGCCAATATGGGCATCCAGGTCCCGCTATTGGTTATTGACCGGAGACGTGTCTCGGTCATGTCTACATTGTTCTCGAACCCGTAGGGTCCGCACGCTTAAGGTTACGATGACAGTTATATTATGAGTTTATGCATTTTGATGTACCGAAGGTTGTTCGGAGTCCCGGATGTGATCACGGACATGACGAGGAGTCTCGAAATGGTCGAGACATAAAGATTGATATATTGGAAGCCTATGTTTGGACATCGGAAGTGTTCCGGGTGAAATCGGGATTTTACCGGGTTACCGGGAGGTTACCGGAACCCCCCGGGAGCCATATGGGCCTTCATGGGCCTTAGTGGAAAGGAGAAAGGGGCAGCCCAAGGGGGCTGCGCGCCTCCCCCCTTCCCCTAGTCCTATTAGGACTAGGAGAGGTGGCCGGCCACCCCTCTCCCTCTTTCCCCCTTGGGAATCCTAGTTGGAATAGGATTGGGGGGGGGAGTCCTACTCCCGGTAGGAGTAGGACTCCTCCTGCGCCTCTCTCTCTTGGCCGGCGCCCCCTCCCCCCTTGGCTCCTTTATATACTGAGGTAGAGGCACCCCAAAGAAACACAAGTTGACACAAGTTGATCCACGTGATCTGTTCCTTAGCCGTGTGCGGTGCCCCCTGCCACCATATTCCTCGATAATACTGTAGCGGAGTTTAGGAGAAGCCCCGCTGCTGTAGTTCATCAAGATTGTCACCATGCCGTCGTGCTGACGGAACTCTTCCCCGACACTTTGCTGGATCGGAGTCCGGGGATCGTCATCGAGCTGAACGTGTGCTCGAACTCGGAGGTGCCGTAGTTTCGGTGCTTGATCGGTTGGATCGTGAAGACGTACGACTACTTCCTCTACGTCGTGTCATCGCTTCCGCAGTCGGTCTGCGTAGGGTACGTAGACAATACTCTCCCCCTCGTTGCTATGCATCACATGATCTTGCGTGTGCGTAGGAAAATTTTTGAAATTACTACGAAACCCAACACTGACCTCTCTGTTAGGCCTAGGTGGGGCTGCGACGTGTTGATCTTCCGAGGCCGGGCATGACCTAGAAAAGTGTGTCCAGCCAAATGGGATCGAGCATGTTGGGTTATGTGGTGCACCCCTGCAGGGAAGTTTATCTATTCAAATAGCCGTGTCCCTCGGTAAAAGGACGACCCGGAGTTGTACCTTGACCTTATGACAACTAGAACCGGATACTTAATAAAACACACCCAGACAAGTTCCACAGACAACCCGGTGATCGCTTTTCCACAGGGCGGCGAGGGGAGGATTGCCGGGTAGGATTATACTATGCGATGCTACTTGGAGGACTTCAAGCTACTCTCTCCTACATGCTGCAAGACGGAGGCTGCCAGAAGCGTAGTCTTCGACAGGATTAGCTATCCCCCTCTTATTCTGGCTTTCTGCAGTTCAGTCCATTGATATGGCCCTTTACACATATACCCATGCATATGTAGTGTAGCTCCTTGCTTGCGAGTACTTTGGATGAGTACTCACGGTTGCTTTCTCCCCCCTTTTCCCCTTTCCTTTCTTTCTGGTTGTCGCAACCAGATGCTGGAGTCCAGGAGCCAGACGCCACCGTCGACGACGACTCCTACTACGCTGGAGGTGCCTACTACTACGTGCAGCCCACTGACGACGACCAGGAGTAGTTTAGGAGGATCCCAGGCAGGAGGCATGCGTCTCTTTCGATCTGTATCCCAATTTGTGCTAGCCATCTTATGGCAACTTGTTTAACTTATGTCTGTACCCAGATATTGTTGCTTCCGCTGACTCGTCTATGATCGAGCACTTGTATTCGAGCCCTCGAGGCCCCTGGCTTGTATTATGATGCTTGTATGACTTATTTTATTTTTAGAGTTGTGTTGTGATATCTTCCCGTGAGTCCCTGATCTTGATCGTACACGTTTGCGTGTATGATTAGTGTACGATTGAATCGGGGGCGTCACAAGACCAAACTCGTAACTCAAATATTCATCTCCGTGATCAGATCGCAGAAACTTTATTTTCTTGTTACGATGATTTTTCCACTTCACTCTGAAATTCTTTGAACCTTTCAACTATTTCAGACTTTATGTTTCATCAAGTAGATATACCCATATCTGCTCAAATCATCTTGTGAAGGTCAGAAAATAACGATACTTGCCACGAGCATCAACACTCATTGGATCGCATACATCGGTATGTATTATTTCCAATAAGTCAGTAGCTTGTTCCATTGTTCCGGAGAATGGAGTTTTAGTCATCTTGCCCAAAAGGCACGGTTCGCAAGCATCAAATGATTCATAACCAAGTGATTCCAAAAATCCATCTTTATGGAGTTTCTTCATGCGCTTTACACCGATATGACCCAAATGGCAATGCCACAAATAAGTTGCACTATCATTATTAACTTTGCATCTTTTGGCATCAATATTATGAATATGTGTATCACTACGATCGAGATCCAACAAACTATTTTCATTGGGTGTATAACCATCGAAGGTCTTATTCATGTAAACAGAACAACAATTTATTCTCTAACTTTAAATGAATAACCGTATCGCAATAAACATGATCAAATCATATTCATGCTCAACGCAAACGCCAAATAACATTTATTTAGGTTTAACACTAATCCCGAAAGTATAGGGAGTGTGCGATGATGATCATATCAATCTTGGAACTATTTCCAACACTCATCGTCACTTCACCCTCAACTAGTCTCTGTTTATTCAGTAACTCCTGTTTCGAGTTACTAATATTAGCAACCGAACAAGTATCAAATACTCAGGGGTTACTATAAACACTAGTAAGGCACACATCAATAACCTGTATATCAAATATACCCTTGTTCACTTTGCCATCCTTCTTATCCACCAAATATTCAGGGCATTTCCGCTTCTAGTGACCATTTCCTTTGCAGTGTAAGCACTCAGTTTCAGGCTTTGGTCCAGCTTTGGGCTTCTTCGTGGGAGTGACAACTTGCTTGTCATTCTATTTGAAGTTCCCCTTTCTTTTCCTTTGCCCTTTTCTTGAAACCAGTGATCTTGTCAACCATCAACACTTGATGCTCTTTCTTGATTTCTACCTTCGTTGATTTCAACATCACGAAGAGCTCGGGAATCGTTTACGTCATCCCTTGCATACTATAGTTCATCACGAAGTTCTAGTAACTTAGTGATGGTGACTAGAGAATTCTGTCAATCACTATCTTATCTAGAAGATTAACTCCCACTTGATTTAAGCGATTGAAGTACACAGACAAAATGAGCACATGCTCACTAGTTGAGCGATTCTCCTCCATCATTTAGCTATAGAACTTGTTGGAGACTTCATATCTCTCAACTCGGGTATTTGCTGAAAATATTAACTTCAACTCCTGGAACATCTCATATGGTCCATGACGTTCAAAACGTCTTTGAAGTCCCGATTCTAAGCCGTTTAAGCATGGTGCACTAAACTATCAAGTAGTCATCATTTGAGCTAGCCAAACGTTCATAACATCTGCATCTGCTCCTGCAATAGGTTTGTCACCTAGCGGTGCATCAAGGACATAATTCTTCTGTGCAGCAATGAGGATAAACCTCAGATCACGGATCCAATCCGCATCATTGCTACTAACATTTTTCAACACAGTTTTCTCTACGAACATATCAAAATAAACATATGAAAGCAACAACATAAGCTATTGATCTACAACATAATTTGCAAAATACTACCAGGACTAAGTTCATGATAAATTTAAGTTCAATTAATCATATTACTAAAGAACTCCCATTTAGATAGACATCCCTCTAATCCTCTAAGTGATTACGTGATCCATATCAACTAAACCATGTCCGATCGTCACGTGAGATGGAGTAGTTTCAATGGTGAACATCACTATGTTGATCATATCTACTATATGATTCACGTTTGACCTTTCGGTCTCCGTGTTCCGAGGCCATATCTGTTATATGCTAGGCTTGTCAAGTTTAACCTGAGTATTCCGCGTGTGCAACTGTTTTGCACCCGTTGTATTTGAATGTAGAGCCTATCACACCCGATCATCATGTGGTGTCTCAACACGAAGAACTTTCGCAACGGTGCATACTCAGGGAGAACACTTCTTGATAATTAGTGAGAGATCATCTTAAAATGCTACCGTCAATCAAAGCAAGATAAGATGCATAAAGGATAAACATCACATGCAATCAATATAAGTGATATGATATGGCCATCATCATCTTGTGCTTGTGATCTCCATCTTCGAAGCACCGTCGTGATCACCATCGTCACCGGCGCGACACCTTGATCTCCATCGTAGCATCGTTGTCGTTACGCCATCTATTGCTTCTACGACTATCGCTACCGCTTAGTGATAAAGTAAAGCAATTATAGGGCGTTTGCATTTCATACAATAAAGCGACAACCATATGGCTCCTGCCAGTTGCCGATAACTTCGGTTACAAAACATGATCATCTCATACAATAAAATATAGCATCACGTCTTGGCCATATCACGTCACAACATGCCCTGCAAAAACAAGTTAGACGTCTTCTACTTTGTTGTTGCAAGTTTTATGTGGCTGCTACGGGGTGAGCAAGAACCGTTCTTACCTACGCATCAAAACCACAACGATAGTTCGTCAAGTTAGTGCTGTTTTAACCTTCGCAAGGACCGGGCGTAGCCACACTCGGTTCAACTAAAGTGAGAGGGACAGACACCCACCAGCCACCTTTAAGCACGAGTGCTCGTAACGGTGAAACCAGTCTCCCGTAAGCGTACGCGTAATGTCGGTCCGGACCGCTTCACCTCACAATACCGCTGAGCCAAAGTATGACATGCTGGTAAGCAGTATGACTTGTATCGCCCACAACTCACTTGTGTTCTACTCGTGCATATGACATCTACGCATAAAACCAGGCTCGGATGCCACTGTTGGGGAACATAGTAATTTCAAAAAAAAATCTACGCACACGCAAGATCATGGTGATGCATTGCAACGAGAGGGAAGAGTATTGTCCACGTACCCTCGTAGACCGTAAGCGGAAGCGTTATGACAACGCGGTTGATATAGTCGAACGTCTTCACGATCCGACCGATCCAAGTACCGAACGTACGGCACCTCCGAGTTCAGCACACGTTCGGCTCGATGACGATCCCCGGACTCCGATCCAGCAAAGTGTCGGGGATGAGTTCCGTCAGCATGACGGCGTGGTGACGATGATGATGTTCTACCAGCGCAGGGCTTCACCTAAACTCCGCGACAATATGACCGAGGTGGAATATGATGGAGGGGGGCACCGCACACAACTAAGGAACGATCTTGAAGATCAACTTGTGTGTCATGGGGTGTCCCCCTGCCCCCGTATATAAAGGAGCAAGGGGGGAGGAGGCCGGCCCTAGGAGGGGGCGCGCCAAGTGTGGAGTCCTACTAGGACTCCCTAGTCCTAGTAGGATTCCACCTCCCTTGTTGGAGTAGGAGAAGGGGAAAGAGGGGGAGAGGGAGAAGGAAAGGGGGGTTGCGCCCCTTGTCCAATTCGGACCAGAGGGGGGGCGCAGGCCTCCTTCCTTTTGGCCTCTCTCCTCTATTCCCTTATGGCCCAATAAGGCCCATATACTCCCCGGCGAATTTCCGTAACTCTTCGGTACTCCGAAGAATACCCGAATCACTCGGAACCTTTCCGAACTCCGAATATAGTCATCCAATATATCAATCTTTACGTCTCGACCATTTTGAGACTCCTCGTCATGTCCCCGATCTCATCCGGGACTCCGAACTCCTTCGGTACATCAAAACTCATAAACTCATAATATAACTATCATCGTAACGTTAAGCGTGCGGACCCTACGGGTTCGAGAACTATGTAGACATGACCTAAAACTATTCTCGGTCAATAACCAATAGCGGAACCTGGATGCCCATATTGGCTCCTACATATTTTATGAAGATCTTTATCGGTCAAACCGCATAACAACATACGTTGTTCCCTTTGTCATCGGTATGTTACTTGCCCGAGATTCGATCGTCGGTATCCAATACCTAGTTCAATCTCGTCACCGGCAAGTCTCTTTACTCGTTACGTAATGCATCATTCCGTAACTAACTCATTAGCTACATTGCTTGCAAGGCTTATAGTGATGTGCATTACCGAGAGGGCCCAGAGATACATCTCCGACAATCGGAGTGACAAAACCTAATCTCGAAATACGCCAACCCAACATGTACCTTTGGAGACACCTGTAGTACTCCTTTATAATCACCCAGTTACATTGTAACGTTTGGTAGCACCCAAAGTGTTCCTTCGGTAAACGGGAGTTGCATAATCTCATAGTTACAGGAACATTTATAAGTCATGAAGAAAGCAATAGCAATATACTAAACGATCAAGTGCTAGGCTAACGGAATGGGTCATGTCAATCACATCATTCTCCTAATGATGTGATCCCGTTAATCAAATGACAACACATGTCTATGGTTAGGAAACATAGCCATCTTTGATTAATGAGCTAGTCAAGTAGAGGCATACTAGTGAGTTATGTTTGTCTATGTATTCACACATGTATCATGTTTCCGGTTAATACAATTCTAGCATGAATAATAAACATTTATCATGATATAAGGAAATAAATAATAACTTTATTATTGCCTCTCGGGCATATTTCCTTCAGTGTGAACAAACAACGCGGGATCATGATCACTGGGCAAGAAACCAGCTGCAATCACCACAAAGGTGAAGCGCTCAAACCAAGCGCGAGGGGCTTGTTTAAGACCATAGAGGGAGCGGCGAAGTCGACAGACCATACCGTTAGGAGCATAGTACCTCGGTGGTGGTTGCATGTAAACCTCCTCACGCAGCTCGCCATTAAGAAAGGCGTTCTGGACATCAAGTTGAGAGATAGACCACTGACGAACAGAAGCCACGGCAAGGAGAGTGCGGATAGTGGTCATGTGAGCAACAGGAGTGAATGTCTTATCATAGTCGCGTCCCTGCTCCTGCTGAAAACCACGGGCCACAAGACGAGCTTTGTAGCGCTCAAGAGAACCATCGGAGCGGGTCTTAATCTTGTAGACCCACTTGCAGGTGATGGGACGAACACCGGAAGGGAGGGAAACCAGCTCCCATGTGCCAGAGCGCTCAAGGGCAGCAAGTTCTTCAGCCATCGCAAGCTGCCATTCAGGTTGAGTCATGGCAGTACGATAGGAAGTGTGCTTAGTGATGACAGAGAGACCATACCGATCAGGAGAGTAGCGATCAGGCGGGGGGCGAGGCCGAGCCCGGAGGTTGTGAACCGGGGGAGGCGTGAGGAGAGGTGCACCAGAGGTGGAAGGCGCGTCAGAGGAGACATCCTCAGGACGAGGGCGAAGAGTATAGTGGAGAGGAAACGGTGAGAGAGGGCGACGGACTGGAGACGATGGTGGAGAGGTGGAGGAGGAGGGTGGAAAAGATGGTGTCGGTGGTGAAGGAGAAGGAATGAGAGATGCCGGAGGAAGAGATGACACAAGAGGCACATAGCAGGGTGTATCAGGAAGGAGAAGGAAAGAGAGATCGTCCACAAAGAAACTTGAGGAAGAAGGACGTGGGTAGTAGGAACGAGACTCGTCAAAGGTCACATCACGCGAGATGCGCAAGCGACGACCCACAGGATCCCAACATCGATAGCCCTTGTGCTCATCACTGTAACCAAGGAAAACACACTCAACCGACTGAGCAGTCAGTTTGGTGCGTTCTCGGGGGGCAAGAAGAATATAGCACACGCATCCAAATATACGAAGAACGGAGTAGTCAGGAGAGCAACCAGTGAGACACTCCAGAGGAATACCACCCTGCAAGACAGTCGATGGCTGAATGTTGATGAGATAGGTGGGTGCAGAAACAGCCTTAGCCCAAAAATGGGGTGGAAGGGAAGCAGCAATCATCATCGCACGAGCCGTCTCAAGTAAATGACGATGCTTACGTTCAGCAACACCATTTTGAGCATGAGCACCAGGACATGAGAACTGGGCAAGAGTACCCTGTTCCGTGAGAAAACCACGCAACAACTGAGAGATATACTCTCCAGCAGAGTCAGCACGAAAAGTACGAATGGGCATGGAAAACTGGGTGTGAACCATGCCAGCAAAACGTTTGTATATAGGAAGAACCTCGCTACGAGATTTCATGAAGTAGAGCCAAGTGTAGCGAGAGAAATCATCAATAAACAAAACATAGTAGCGATGACCACCTTTTGAATCAAAGGGAGCAGGACCCCAAACATCAGAATGAACTAAGTCAAAAGGACGCCGAGATACAAACTCACTAGTAGGATAAGGTAACTGAGTCTGTTTGCCAAGTCTGCAACCATTACAATGTAAGGAGACATCTCCAGATACAGACCCTAAGAGGCCCTGACGAACTAAAGAAGACAAGCGAGAGCCATAGATGTGACCAAGGCGATGATGCCACTGCTGGAAGGACGCAGACGAAGAGGCAGCAAGAGCATGAAAGCTGGCAGAAGTGATGGCAGCGGAAGGAACACAAAGCCAGTCAACCTCCCAAAGTCCCTCTGACTCACGGCGCCGGGAGATAGTATTGTATTATGAAGTTTAGAATCAGAGGATTCTAATTTATTAGGAGTCTGTATTGTGTTGGAAAAGGCCAAGAGCCATAGCTTCCACTATATAAGGATGTCATGTATCTAGCTTTGGAAAAGGAAGAACAATCAATCTAATCTCTCCCTAATTATTCTCTCTTTTCAACCTATATCTATCCAATCCCTTGCAGCCATGCCGTCTGGCTATCTTCTGCACGGTAGTTATCCTATTGTGGATCTAAGTCCATAACAGAAGTGAGAAGTATGAATTTCTGAAAATTACAAAGTGCAAGGGAATGACAATCTGTACCAAGAACATTCAGCAATTAAGGCTCCAGCGAATCAATTAAGGCTCTTATACACATACAAATACTGCTCAATCGATGGACCGCAGCACCGCATGGACGCACAAGATATCAAGTGTCACGGTGCCCGAGAGCCAAACCTCGGCGTCGGAGAATAGATAGGCTCATAATAATATATATATAAGCCTGAGCGTATTGTAAGCCTGAGCGTATTGTAAGCAATCGTGCGCTCCGCCCAGCGCGTAGCATCCAACTAACTATGCGGTTCTTGCTAATTAGCCCAACGCATGCACCCCTGGTCCGCTCACCTTCACCCGCGTGGCGGAAGCGAGTCGTAATTAGTGGTGGGAACTAGTAATGCCTTTACTGGAACGAATTTTGTAGACACTAGTCGTAACTAGAGATGGAAACCAGTAATGCTTTTACTATGATGGATTTTGTAGACAATATTAAATCAGGGCAGCAGTGGTAAACCATTTTTTTGTATTCTAGGTCATAACTTGCTTTGGTACGATTAGTAAACTGAAAAGATGTCAATTAGTAATAATCCGTGCATAATTAGCTAAGTGAACCTAGTAATAAAATAATCTCTACTACTATAGATGGATTTTTTTAGACTATTACTACAGATGGATCTGGTAATGTAATTACTATCTATAGGTAGGAACTAGTAGCAACTGGGACTTACCGAGCAGTAAAACAGTTTATATACTTCACCACTAGTGTACTCAAATACTGATCCTTTTCTTTTAATTTTAACTTGGATACCCTATACGTTATAATTGTACTTACGATATGATAGATCATGTACTAGAAGATCTAATTCCAAGCATTTACTAGAAGTAACACAATTTTTTATTTTAACAGTATTATGTGGTCAAGCTATTTTAAGATTAGATGATTGAGAATCTGTGTGCGGCCGTCCGTAATAGTTTTAATATCATTACCATGTATGGTAGTATATTTACCATGGTTAGTGACAGGAGTAGTGGGTCATAGTGCGTTACGTGGAATCTGGTAAAGTATTTTATTCCATTACCATACACTTTTGTTCTATTACCATACATGTTTGCGCAGTTAACAAAAAGGGCCACGGTGCGGAGGTGAGCGAGCGGTAGCGGTAACGGAAATTAATTCCCTTACTATATTTCCTGGTGTTGGCGAGCCGAGCGGCGTGCCGAGCAGGCAATTAGTGGCTGGCGCGTACGTTTAGACATTATGCGCTCACGCTAACTTTAGCGCAACCGTGTGTGTCCGCCGGCGTTATATATGGCAGGGAGTGGTAGTGTAGTACATTTAAAAGGCAAGTAGTACTTACAGACATAAGGGCATCTCCAGCCGCGCTCAGGAAGGCCTTCTCAGGCGTTTTTTTCGCGCCGGCGCCAAAAAAACGGTCGAGTCGCGTCCCTAGGAGCCCGATTTTTGCCGGCTTGGACCGAAAACAGCACCAGCGGACCCAGCTCGAACCCGGCGCGCTGGGGGACGCCCGGGGGCACCGGGCGAACTGTTTTGGCGCGAAAAAGCCGCGGGTCCGCCGCGTCAGCGACACGGCTCTCTTCTCGGCCCTTCGTCGTCCTCATCGCCTCGTTTCCCGTGGCGAATCAATGTCAAAGCTGCCGCGCGCTGCCGCGCCGGTCAGCCTGTGCCATTGATGTCTCACGGACGACGCAGTGAAGACCGGACGACGCGCGTCCCTCGCCCTCCCTCGCCCCGCCACGCGTACACACGGTGCCACGCGCGCGGGCGGCGTCTCGGCCTATATATGACGCGCCCCGGCGCACTCGGCGACTCACACTCTCCCGCCGTCGCCGTTCCTCCCTCTCCTCTCCTCTCTTTCGCCGTCTCCAGTTCACACGCATGGCCGAGCGCTTCCCAGGCGACGGCGCGACGGCGAACGGCTTCGGCCGCCGCCATCTTCATGAAGACGAGGCTCACCTCCTTTACGAGGCCGAATACCCGGTTCCGCCGGACATACGGGTGCCCGGGGCGTGAAGGATCAACGCGGGCGGCGTGCCGGTGCCGCCGGTACCCACCGCACGCGTCCAGGATCACGGCGACCGGAGGCGCTGCTGCCCATGGTCGCCGTCGCGCCCCCGCCCACGGCGCCTCTCCCCGCCGCCGCTCGCGGCCGAAGCCGGAGCCCTCGTCGAGGCGGGCTCGATCCCCGCCATGGTTGCGGCGCAGCAGGCCACGCTGCACGCGCAGGTGGACCAGCTCCAGCGCCTCGTCGTCAACCCGCTCGCCCAGGAGATGGTCAGGAGCCCCTCCCCTTTCTCCAATCTCTGCATCGTCGGCTCTGCGCGCAGCTCCGCGAGGCGGAGTGCGAGGCCGTGGTGTCCGTCCTCGCGCCGTGGTGGCCGTCCTCGCGCTCGTGCCGTGGTGGCCGTCCTCGAGCTCGTGCCGTGGTGGCGCGCAATGGGTGCCGCCGAGGATGCCGTGCAGCAGCTCGGCCTGCTCATGGAGCTTTGGGATGTGGTTCACCGGACATGTGGGCGAGGCGGAGGCGCCGGCGTGCGTGCTCTCTCCCGTCTGCATCCTGAGCAGCTCTGCATCCTGTTGCAGCCGGAGCTGGGCTCCATGACGGTCTCTCCAAAATCCCCAATTGTTTCTTGTTTTTTTCCTAATCTTATTCAGTTCGTTGTCTAGATGCACATGCTGTACATCTTTCTGATCTTGAATGGCGACGGGATTTTCAGAATCTACTTGATGCTCAAGAATACTTGCTCCAGGAAGGGTGCAGACCGCCGTCTACACGAACAAGCAGAGATACATGCAGCTCTTCCTCCTCGTTGCTGTCCTGTACCTGACGCCGGCGACCTCGAGTAGATCAACCTCGACCGCTGGCTGCTGCAGCGCGCCGACGGGGCAGGGCGTGAAGCCGGCGGCCTGGGCAGCTCGCCCACGCGGCGAACGGGAAGCGCGTGAAGGCGGCCAGCGGCCTGCGCAGCGCCGACCTCCATGCCTCCAAGGTGTTTGTGCTAATGCACTGAGATAATTTGGGGGTGGTTTGGGGTCAACGAGTGGGAAACAGCTATCCCCATACGGCGTGTTTTGTCCGGACGCCCCCCAAAGCCCTCTCCAAAGTTGTAATCCGGATGCTATATGGGGGCTGCGAGTGGAGATGCTCTTAGGGCATCTTCAGCCGTTGGCCCCCAGGACGCATAAAAATAGCCGGCGATACACTCGGCGATGGGGGCAATTTTACGCTCAGTCGTCGCTCCCAGCTCGCCCCCAGGCGTCGAAATTGACCCACTTTGCAGCCCAATTTCGGCGAACAAACGGTCCATATGGGCGAGAATAGGCTCATATTCGGCGTGGTTTCGCCGTGTCTCGATGCTCATTTATCAACACAATTATTCCTTATCACATATTTCATCACAGAAAAATCAGATACTTCAACAAAATACTACAACAACAAATAGTTCAATACAAATTATATAGTTCAACAAATAAAAACTAGTATTTCATCACGCGGCGTCCCCCTTGAGCCTCCATAGGTGCTCAATCAGATCTTTCTGCAGTTGATGATGCACCTGTGGATCTCGGATCTCCTGACGCATACTGAGATAGGCAGTCCAAGTTGCCGGTAGCTGGTGATCAACTTCGGCTAGAGGACCCTGCCTGTAGTATGGTTCAGTGTCAAACACTGGGTCTTCTTGCTCGCTCTCGATGATCATGTTGTGCAAGATGACACAGCAAGTCATGATCTCCCACATTTGATCTTTCGACCAGGTCTGAGCGGGGTACCGAACAACAGCGAATCGAGATTGGAGCACACCAAATGCCCGCTCGACATCCTTCCTACAAGCCTCCTGAACCTTCGCAAACCAGGCGTTCTTGCCTCCTGCCACAGGGTTTGCGATCGTCTTCACAAATGTCGACCATCTCGGATAGATGCCGTCAGCTAGATAGTACCCCTTGTTGTATTGGTGCCCATTGATCTCGAAGTTCACCGGAGGAGAATGGCCCTCAACGAGCTTGGCAAAAACAGGAGAGCACTGCAGCATGTTGATGTCATTATGAGTTCCTGGCATACCAAAGAAGGAGTGCCAAATCCAGAGGTCCTGTGTGGCTACCGCCTCAAGCACCACACTGCAACCGCCTTTGGCGCCTTTGTACATCCCCTGCCAACCAAATAGGCAGTTCTTCCATTTCCAATGCATGCAGTCGATGCTTCCAAGCATCCCAGGAAATCCTCTTGCTGCATTCTGGGCTAGGATCCGAGCAGTGTCTTCCGCATTGGGTGCTCTCAAGTATTGTGGCCCAAACACTGCCACCACTGCCCGACAGAACTTGTAGAAACACTCTATGCTGGTGGACTCGGCCATGCGCCCATAGTCGTCGAGTGAATCACTGGGAGCTCCATATGCAAGCATCCTCATCGCTGTCGTGCACTTCTGGATGGAGGTGAATCCAAGAGCGCCAGTGCAATCCATCTTGCACTTGAAGTAGTTGTCGAACTCCCGGATGGAATTCACAATCCTGAGGAAGAGCTTTCGGCTCATCCGATAACGGCGCCGAAATGTTCTCTCGCCATGAAGTGGAGCATCGGCGAAGTAGTCGGAGTAGAGCATGCAGTAGCCTTGCAGACGATGGCGGTTCTTTGCTTTCACCCGCCCCGGCGCCGAGCCACCTCGACGCGGCTTTTCATTGCTCGCCAGCAGCTGGGCGAGGGCGGCGAGCACCATCAGATGCTCTTCTTCCTGGACGTCGGCCGCGGCTTCCTCCTCCAGCAGCGCGGCGAGCTCTTCCTCCTCATCGGAGTCCATCACCGAGTCAGTCAAAACGTCTAACACCTTGCGCTCGGTGGGCGTTTACCCGCCGTTAAACCGCGCCTCCGCGGC
This sequence comes from Triticum aestivum, assembly GCF_018294505.1. Lineage (NCBI taxonomy): Eukaryota > Viridiplantae > Streptophyta > Magnoliopsida > Poales > Poaceae > Triticum > Triticum aestivum. Next base: position 237,370,166 of record NC_057813.1, read on the forward strand.
CGGAAACGGCGGCCGGCAGCGCCCAGTGCTGCGGGAGGGGCTGCCGCGGCGAATCACTGCTATTTTCCGGCGGGGAATGACTATCTAGCGGAGTAGGCCGGCACCCGTCGCCGGGATACAGCGAGTGGTGGCCGAGGGCGCGGGGGGTGCGAGGCGAGTCGGGGGAAGAAAAACTTGACTTTTCCCCTGTCGGTGTGGGCCAGGCGTGCTTTTCCCTAGCGCCGGAGCCCCCAACGGCTCCCCAGCGTGCCGGGTTCGGTCTGTGACCGCCGGGCGGAAAAAAGGTCCGAACCGGCGATTTTCGACATCCTGGGGGTGCGACTAGGCCGTTTTTTCGGCGCCGGCGCCGGAAAAGTGGCCTGGGGGGGCCTTAGGCACTATGGTAGGATAAATACACACGGCGGTGAACATAGTAAATACGGTAGACAAATCGGGATGCAATCATGTGAATAATGCAAACAGCGAGGAATTTCTCTAACAAAAACTATGCATGATTCAGAGTAATGACAACCTATGTTCAGAAAGCAAGCCAGTAATCAAATACTAATGACTGGAGAGTCTGCATCGCCAAGTTTTCATCGCTCTCCACTTATGCACTGAAGACACGCAGCTCCAACAATCTTTTGTACTGGCCTTGTTCTATCTCTGCTTCATTTGCACCATGTAATAACAGGAGCTCAATGACACAATCTTCCCAGTCAATAACATTACATGAGTCTCTTTTCTTTCTCTTCTTCACACAGTCCGGAGCATTTGAAATCTCTCTCAGATGATCCTTTTCATTTCGTCTCTTTCGCCATTGATTTTTCCTGATATTTTTTTGTGGTGGACAGACATCTTCATGTCCAAGAGCAGACGGTGAATCAATTGCATTTGCAATACGAGTAGCAGGAGCCTTCATAATTTCATTGATCCGACACTTAGCAGCTTCAATCCGTGTTCGCCTCCGCTTCTGCAAATCCACTCCAGCAGTAAAGGATGGAGGAGGTGCATCATAGCCAATGTCAATATCTGCTTCCTCCTCGAGGGGTTTGTTCTTGGTCTGGGCATTATCCCATGGTTCCAGCTCCAACTCTCTCTTCCACCGCTTCCTCCTGCTAGGAACTTTACCAAAGTTCCCAAGTTCCTTTAGCTGAGCAATCCTCTTCAAGATATTCTGGTAAGTATCTGACATGCATCCCTCTAAGATCTTCAAATCCTCTGGTTCCTTCAACTCTTGCCCATAATTCTTGAAATCGAAATCATCAACATCAAGGGGGTCAATCTGGAAGTACTTGGATTCGTCCAAGTCAACAGATGAGTACTCCTTCACAGTGCTGGCAATGTCTGGACGGAAGCACTCTTGAAACTGTTCCGACTGGCCGGACTGTGTCTGCATCTGCATGAGCTGCAGCAGGCTGGGGGCACTTAACTGAAGGTTTCTGGTATTGACGTCGGAGCCCCACGGAAGCAACTTCTGCGCGGCACCCACCAGCGCAGCAACAAGTTCGTTGTATCGGAGGCGGCTGGTGTGCGGCACCGCCGAAATATCCAGGGCAATATCTTCCACAGAGACAGAGGTGACCTTGTTCAGCTCTGCCGCGAAAGCTATCACGCCAGCGACAAGTGGGAGCGGGTGCCTTCCGGTCGTGAGCGACCACTTGTGGTGTGTTTGGTAGCATGCATGGACCTAGCCTAGTTGTTCTCCTCTCATACATGCTAAGTGTAGACATGCTGAGTCCATGCAGTTGTTGTTGTTTGGCAGCGATGTATGCGCTGAGACATGCTGAGTTGAGACTTTGTTTGGCAGCCTGCATGTGTTTAGACATGATGAACAATTTCGAATTTTGAACAATTGTTTTTGAATGATGAACAAAACTAGAAAAATATGAACACAAATTTAAACATATTTTGATTTTTTAAAAAAATTCTAAACATTTTTTGGAAAATTATAATATATTTTGAAATTCTAAACTTTTTTGAAAATTTGAACATATTTGAAATTCCGAGCTATTTTGAAAATTTAAACAAAATTTAATATTTTATAAAAAATAAATAAAATTTGAATTTCTAATATTTTTTTTCAAAATTCAAACAATTTTTGATTTTATTTTGAAATTCCGAACATTGTTGATTTTTAAAAAAAATGAAATTCTGAACATTTATTGAAAATTCAAATAAATTTTGAAATTATGAACATTTTTTTGAAAATTTAAACAATTTTGAAATTCTAAACTTTTTCAAAAAATTAAAGAAAATTTGAAATTCTAAACTTTTTCAAAAATTTAAACAAAATTTTAAATTCTGAACATTTTTTGAAAATATAAACATATCTGGACGTGGTCTGGTGGGTGGGGACGAGTGTCAGGGCCAGCATGGCTGCCTCCATGCACCCTGTCTGGGGTGCATGAGATGAGCATAACTGAGGGCCCTTTTATGCATTAGATGAGCATAGCCCATGTGAGCTCATGCACCCTACCAAACAAGCAAAAGTGGGTCGGATTGGGAACTTTTGCCCTCATGCACCCTTCATGCACCCTACCAAACACACGCTTGGAGGCGCAACAGAGGAGAAATCGGGCTTGGGAAAGGATGGCATCCCTCTTCTCACCCGCAGCTTCGGTGAGCTTGCCTGAGCGTTCCACCGCGCGTTCGAGCGCGGCGGAGTAGTCAAAGGACGGGAGGGGAGGGAGGTAGAGTTGGGAGGCGATGCGGTACACGAGGTTAGCAAGCGCGAACGTGGTGCAGGCCGCGGCCTCAGCGGCCTCGGCGAAGGAGATCGGAAGGCGGTGGGATCGCGCGACGAGCAAGGTGCAGGCGGCTGCGAGCGCAGGGAGAAAGGCAGTGCCCAGGCAGGCGAGATTCCTGTCGGTGGCGGATTGGGCTATTCTGAGGACCTCGTCGACGCGGCTGGCCGAGAGTGAGAAGCGGGCGGCCATGGAGGTGATGACGTCGGAGGCGGCGTAGAGTTTGTGGTCGAGGTAGGGGGACTGGGAGCTGTGGTGGACGGTGGTGGCGGCGCGACGGCCGAGTTCCCCGCCCTCGGTGAAGCAGGTGGAGTTGACGAACTCGTCGGCGTCGGCGTCGTGGACGACGCCGCAGGCGGTGCAGACGAGCACGCCCGAGGCCGGTTCCGGAATCACCGGGCACTCGCCGCACGACACGCACGTCGACTCCATCGCGCGCGCGACCAGCGGCGTCCGGTGCGGCGGGGAGGTCAGATGCTGAGGAGGGCGGTGGCTTGAGCGGGAAGAAACGATGAGGGGAAAGAAGGCGGCGGAGAAGCGGAGTAGCAGCTCGGTGTGGACGCCGATCTGCAAATTAGGGCTCGCTATGTGTTTGAGGTAGAATATGGGGAATCTGTTAGGTTTTTCTTTTTAAGGGAAAGGGAAATCTGTTACGTAGGGACTCGGACGAAACATTCAACGGAATAAGGCCCTCGACGGAAAAAGGCCCAAGAAGGCCTAAAAGCATCTCTACGGAACTGGATAAGCCCCGGCTCGAAAAATAACTTTTTTTTTTGCCCGGAACGAAATGGAAAGATCAGATCCCGAATAAGCCCCCAATCGGAAAAAAAACCCGGTGAGCAGGAAAAATCCCCGCCTGTGCCCCATCTGTTCAGTTTTGGTGGCCATTTTTTGACACTCATGTTGAAGTTTCACCGCGCGCGAGTTCTTCTTTTCCCCGCCTTTCTCCGCTACCGAATCTCGCTGCCGCTTCCCGCCCCCGCTTCCCTGCAGTAGAAAAGAGTCGCCGCCTCCCGCCGGTTCATTTCCACCTCGTTTCGTACCTGGGGGTGGCGTATCCCGTCCGCGCGGTCGCAGCTGCCGCCGCCGCCATCGATCCGGCGCAAAGCTCGGGGGCAAACGGCAAATCCCATGCTTGAGTAGCTAGGATTTTCTGTACAGGGGAGCAAACGTACGATGCCGGTGGACTCGACGGTTATCAGGCAAGACAGGGACCAAGATTTACCCAGGTTCGGCCCCTCGTACGAGGTAAAAACCTACCCCTGCTTGTTTGATCGTATTGATGGAGATGATTACAAAGGCGAGACGCGACTTGGCACAAGGTTGATGATGGCTATGGGGGACTAGGGTGGATTGTGCGTTCGGTGTCTAGAGAGCCCCCTCCCGTGCCTTTATATACTAGGCTGGGTCCCGGGTGCCCTAGGTCGGTTACAAGTAAGAGTTGGAGTCTATCTCTATTTCTTCTTGCCTTGTACGGTAAGTTTTCCTTGTTTGGGTCCGGCTTGGACTTCTTGCTTTCCTTGTTCAACAATTATCCCGAGTGGGCTGATGACCCACAAGTGTATGGGATCGCAACAGTCTTCGAGAGAAGTAAAACCCAAATTTTTTGATTCGACACAAGGGGAGCCATATGTAAGGACATATTTCTCCTAACTATATTTTGGTGTTTGTTAACAACATGATTAAATGATCTCAATGTGTACTCAAGTGTTTTAGGAAACATAGAAGCATTGCACATTGTCGGATGATCCCTCAGAGAAAGGAAAAATCTTGAAGACGGTGGCCCTAATTTTACTCGTTTATTTGAGTCATAGGAAAGTCGTACTATCAAGAGGGACGTCTCTTTGGAATGGTTTGGGAAATGTTGCACCTTCACAAATCACGTCTACACCTTCCCACATTCCTACAATCATTGGGGAAGTTGACAGAAATTTGATCTACCACAGAAAACTCGCAAAATGCACTAATTCCGAGTGGTTCGGAATTCACTCAGAATTCCGGCCGAGTTGGAATTTTCGAATTCACTCCGGACTGGTTCCGAAATGAGTCTCCACTCCCTGTTTTCTATCCGGAGACCAGTGAGCTGGGATTCGGATTATTCCGAGCGTCCGGAAGTCCAGATGAATTCTGGATCCATTCCGGATGTGTATTTCCTCGAAAAAACGGCTAGTTTCCAGTGGACCTATATAAGTCACCCCTTCTTCCCCAAACACACTACCACGACCAGAAATATTTCCCCCACCATTGTTGCAAGATCAAATCACCAAGATCTCTCTCCCTACCCACTCAAACACTCTATCCTTCTAGGATTTGAGGGAGTTGACCTTGATCTACACTTTCACCAAAGGAATTCGATTTCCCCCTCCATTCCATTGAGTTCTTGTTACTCTTGGGTTCTTAGGAGCCCTAGACAGTTCATGGTCGTCCCCGTGGTTTTGGTAGCCGTGGAGACTAGTTGAGGAGCCTTCAATTGAGTTGTGGAGTGTCCCCCTCGACCTTGTGATTTTTGTGGCTTTGGGAGCCGCGGGAATTTGGTGAGAGCCTCCAATTGAGTTGTGGAGTGTGCCTCATCCTTGTAAAGGTTTGTTTGTCTACCTCAAAGGTGTGACGCCCCCGATTCAATCGTACACTAATCATATACGCAAACGTGTACGATCAAGATCAGGGACTCACGGGAAGATATCACAACACAACTCTAAAAATAAAATAAGTCATACAAGCATCATAATACAAGCCAGGGGCCTCGAGGGCTCGAATACAAGTGCTCGATCATAGACGAGTCAGCGCAAGCAACAATATCTGAGTACAAACATAAGTTAAACAAGTTTGCTATAAGATGGCTAGCACAAACTGGGATACAGATCGAAAGAGGCGCAGGCCTCCTGCCTGAGATCCTCCTAAACTACTCATGGTCGTCGCCAGCGGCCTGCACGTAGTAGGAGGCACCTCCGGTGCAGTAGGAGTCGTCGTCGACGGTGGCGTCTGGCTCCTGGGCTCCAGCATCTGGTTGCGACAACCAGGTAGAAAGGAAAAGGGGAAAAGAGGGAGAAAAGCAACCGTGAGTGCTCATCCAAAGTACTCACAAGCAAGGAGCTACACTACATATGCATATGTGTATATGTGTAAAGAGGCAATATCGGTGGACTGAACTGCAGAATGCCAGAATAAGAGGGGGATAGCTAGTCCTATCGAAGACTATGCTTATGGCAACCTCCGTCTTGCAGCATGTAGAAGAGAGTAGATTGAAATCCTCCAAGTAGCATCGCATAGCATAATCCTACCCGGCGATCCTCCCCTCGTCGCCCTGTGAAAAAGCGATCACCGGGTTGTCTGTGGAACTTGTCTGCGTGTGTTTTATTAAGTATCCGGTTCTAGTTATCATAAGGTCAAGGTACAACTCTGGGTCGTCCTTTTACCGAGGGACACGGCTATTCGAATAGATAAACTTCCTTGCAGGGGTGCACCACATTTCCCAACACGCTCGATCCCATTTGGCCGGACACACTTTCTTGGGTCATGCCCGGCCTCGGAAGATCAACACGTCGCAGCCCCACCTAGGCACAACAGAGAGGTCAGCACACCGGTCTAAATCCTATGCGTGCAGGGGTCTGGGCCCATCGCCCATTGCACACCTGCACGTTGCAAGGGCGACCGGAAGCAGACCTAGCAACCTCCACTACAAAGGAAGTCACGTCATGCGGTCCAATCTGGCGCGCGCCGCTCAGTCGCTGACGTCATGAAGGCTTCGGCTGATACCACGACGTTGAGTGCCCATAACTGTTCCCGCGTAGTTGGTTAGTGCGTATAGGCCAGTGGCCAGACTCAGATCAAATACCAAGATCTCGTTAAGCGTGTTATTATGAAGTAACTGCGGACGCCGACCAGGGCCAGGCCCACATCTCGCCTAGGTGGTCTCAACCTGCCCTGTCACTCCGCCACAAAGTAACAGTCGGGGGCCGTCGAGAACCCAGGCCCACCTCTACCGGGATGGAGCCACCTGCCCCTTCAGCCCCCACATCGGAATCACTTGCAGGTACTCAACGAGCTGACTCGACTTTAGTCACCATCTGTATAGTATGTATATATGTATAGTATATACCCGTGATCACCTCCCAAGTGATCACGGCCCGATAGTATAGCAAGGCAGACCGACAAGAATGTAGGGCCAATGATGATAAACTAGCATCATATACTAAGCATTTAGGATTGCTGTTGGGGAACGTAGTAATTTCAAAAATTTCCTACGCACACGCAAGATCATGGTGATGCATAGCAACGGGAGGGGAGAGTGTAATCTACATACCTTTGTAGACCGAAAGCGGAAGCGTTAGAACAACGCGGTTGATGTAGTCGTACGTCTTCACGGCCCGACCGATCAAGCACCGAAACTACGGCACCTCCGAGTTCTAGCACACGTTCAGCTCGATGACGTCCCTCGAACTCTGATCCAGCCGAGTGTCGAGGGAGAGTTCCGTCAGCACGACGGCGTGGTGACGATCTTGATGTTCTACCGTCGCAGGGCTTCGCCTAAGCACCGCTACAATATTATCGAGGAGGACTATGGTGGAGGGGGGCACCGCACACGGCTAATAGATCTCAAGGATCAATTGTTGTTGTGTCTTTGGGGTGCCCCCCTGCCCCCATATATATAGGAGCAAGGGGGGAGGCGGCCGGCCTATGGAGGAGGCGCACCAAGGGGGGAGTCCTACTCCCACCGAGAGTAGGACTCCTCCTTTCCTTGTTGGAGAAGAAAAGAGGAGGAGAGGGAGAAGGAAAAGGGGGCCGGCCCCCTTGTCCAATTCGGACCAGAGGGGGGGCGCAGGCCTCCTTCCTTTTGGCCTCTCTCCTCTATTCCCGTATGGCCCAATAAGGCCCATATACTCCCCGGCGAATTCCCGTAACTCTCCGGTACTCCGAAAAATACCCGAATCACTCGGAACCTTTCCGAACTCCGAATATAGTCGTCCAATATATCGATCTTTACGTCTCGACCATTTCGAGACTCCTCGTCTTGTCCCCGATCTCATCCGGGACTCCGAACTCCTTCGGTACATCAAAACTCATAAACTCATAATATAACTGTCATCGAAACCTTAAGCGTGCGGACCCTACGGGTTCGAGAACAATGTAGACATGACCTAGAACTATTCTCGGTCAATAACCAATAGCGAAACCTGGATGCTCATATTGGCTCCCACATATTCTACGAAGATCTTTATCGGTCGAACCGCATAACAACATACGTTGTTCCCTTTGTCATCGGTATGTTACTTGCCCGAGATTCGATCGTCGGTATCCAATACCTAGTTCAATCTCGTTACTGGCAAGTCTCTTTACTCGTTACGTAATACATCATCTTGCAACTAACTCATTAGAGACATTGCTTGCAAGGCTTATAGTGATGTGCATTACCGAGAGGGCCCAGAGATACCTCTCCGACAATCGGAGTGACAAAACCTAATCTCGAAATACGCCAACCCAACATGTACCTTTGGAGACACCTGTAGTACTCCGTTATAATCACCCAGTTACGTTGTGACGTTTGGTAGCACCCAAAGTGTTCCTCCGGTAAACGGGAGTTGCATAATCTCATAGTTACAGGAACATGTATAAGTCATGAAGAAAGCAATAGCAACATACTAAACGATCAAGTGCTAGGCTAACGGAATGGGTCATGTCAATCACATCATTCTCCTAATGATGTGATCCCATTAATCAAATGACAACTCTTTTGTCCATGGTTAGGAAACATAACCATCTTTGATAAACGAGCTAGTCAAGTAGATGTATTCACACATGTATTATGTTTCCGGTTAATATAATTCTAGCATGAATAATAAACATTTATCATAAAATAAGGAAATAAATAATAACTTTATTATTGCCTCTAGGGCATATTTCCTTCAGTCTCCCACTTGCACTAGAGTCAATAATCTAGTTCACATCATCATGTGATTCAACACCAATATTCACATCTGTATGTGATTAATACCCATAGTTCACATCGTCATGTGATCAACACCCAAAGGGTTTACTAGAGTCAATAATCTAGTTCACATTGCTATGTGATTAACACCCAAAGAGTACTAAGGTATGATCATGTTTTGCTCGTGGGAGAAGTTTAGTAAACGGGTCTGTCATATTACAGAGTCGTATGTATTTTGCAAATATTCTATGTCTACAATGCTTTGCACGGAGCTACTCTAGCTAATTGCTCCCACTTTCAATATGTATCCAGATTGAGACTTAGAGTCATCTGGATCGGTGTAAAAGCTTGCACCGATGTAACTTTTATGAAGAATTCTTTTATCACCTCCATAATCGAGAAACATCTCCTTAGTCCTCACTAAGGATATTCTTGACCGCTGTCCAGTGATCTACTATTAGATCAAAATTGTATTCCTTTGCCAAACACAGAGCAAGGTATACAATAGGTCTAGTTCGCAGAATAGCATACTTTATAGAACCTATGACTGAGGCATAGGGAATGACTTTTCATTCTCTTTCTATTTTTTGCCGTGGTCGGGTCTTGAGTCTTACTCAATTTCACACCTTTGCAACACAGGCAAGAACTCTTTCTTTGACTGTTCCATTTTGAACTATTTCAAAATCTTGACAAGGTATGTACTTATTGAAAAACTTATCAAGCGTCTTGATCTATCTCAATAGATCTTGATGCTCAATATGTAAGCAGCTTCACCGAGGTCTTTCATTGAAAAACCTTTTATTCAAGTATCCTTTTATGCTATCCAGATATTCTATATCATTTCCAATCAACAATATGTCTTGCACATATAATATCAGAAATGCTACAGAGCTCCCACTCACTTTCTTGTAAACACAGGCCTTTCCAAAAGTCTGTATAAAACCATATGCTTTGATCAACTCATCAAAGCGTATATTCCAACTCCGAGATGCTTGCACCAGTCCATTGATGGATCGTTGGAGCTTGCACATTTTGTTAGTACCTTTAGGATTAACAAAACCTTCTGGTTTCATCATATACAACTCTTCTTTAATAAACCCATTAAAGAATGTAGTTTTGACATCCATTTGCCAGATTTCATAACATGTGGCAATTGCTAACATGATTTTGACAGACTTAAGCATCGCTACAGTTGAGAAAGTCTCATTGTAGTCAACACCTTGAACTTGTCGAAAACCTTTTTGTGACAAGTCGAGCTTTGTAGGTAGTAGCACTACTATCAGTGTCCGTCTTCCTCTTGAAGATCCATTTATTTAACATGGCTTGCTGATCATCGAGCAAGTCAATCAAAGTCCATACTTTGTTCTCATACATGGATCCTATCTCAGATTTCATGGCCTCAAGCCATTTCGCGGAATCTGGGCTCATCATTGCTTCCTCATAGTTCGTAGGTTCATCATGGTCTAGTAACATGACTTCCAGAACATGATTTCCGTACCACTCTGGTGCAGATCTTACTCTAGAAGACCTACGAGGTTTGGCAGCAACTTGCTTTGAAGTTTCATGATCATCATCATTAACTTCCTCACTAATTGGTGTAGTAATCACTGGAATTGATTTCTGTGATGAACTACTTTCCAATAAGGGAGAAGGTACAATTACCTTATCAAGTTCTACTTTCCTCCCACTCACTTCTTTTGAGAGAAATTTCTTCTCTAGAAAGGATCCATTTTAGCAAAGAATAAATTGCCTTCGGATCTGTGATAGAAGGTGTACCCAATAGTTACCTTTGGGTATTCTATGAAGACGCACTTCTCCGATTTGGGTTCGAGCTTATCAGGTGAAAACTTTTCCACATAAGCATCACAGCCCCAAACTTTAAGAAACGACAACTTTGGTTTCTCGCCAAACCACAGTTCATAAGGCGTCGTCTCAACGGATTTTGATGGTGCCCTATTTAAACGTGAATGCAGCTGTCTCTAATGCACAACCCCAAAATGATAGTGGTAAAACCGATAAGAGACATCATAGATCGCACCATATCCAATAAAGTGCGGTTACGACGTTCGGACACACCGTTACTCTGTGGTGTTCCAGGTGGCATGAGTTTGTGAAACTATTCCACATTGTTTTAATTGAAGACCAAACTCGTAACTCAAATATTTGTCTCCGCGATCAAATTGCAGAAACTTTATTTTCCTTTTACAACGATTCTCCACTTCACTCTGAAATTCTTTGAACTTTTCAAATGTTTCAGACTTGTGCTTCATTAAGTAGATATACTCATATCTGCTCAATTCATCTTGTGAAGGTCAGAAAAATAACGATACCCGCCACGAGCATCAACACTCATTGGACCGCATACATCGGTATGTATTATTTCCAATAAGTCACTAGCTCGTTCCATTGTTCCGGAGAACGGAGTTTTAGTCATCTTGCCCAAAAGGCACGGTTCACAAGCATCAAATGATTCATAACCAAGTGATTCCAAAAATCCATCTTTATGGAGTTTCTTCATGCGCTTTACACCGATATGACCCAAACGGCAGTGCCACAAATAAGTTGCACTATCATTATTAACTTTGCATCTATTGGCATCAATATTATGAATATGTGTATCACTACGATCGAGATTCAACAAACTATTTTCATTGGGTGTATAACCATCAAAGGTTTTATTCATGTAAACAGAACAACAATTATTCTTTGACTTTAAATGAATAACTGTATCGCAATAAACATGATCAAATCATATTCATGTTCAACGCAAACGCCAAATAACATTTATTTAGGTTCAACACTAATCCCGAAAGTATAGGGAGTGTGCGATGATGATCATATCAATCTTGGAACCACTTCCAATACACATCGTCACTTCACCCTCAACTAGTCTCTGTTTATTCTGTAACTCCTGTTTCGAGTCACTAATATTTAGCAACCGAACAAGTATCAAACACTCAGGGGCTACTATAAACACTAGTAAGGTACACATCAATAATCTGTATATCAAATATACTCTTGTTCACTCTGCCATCCTTCTTATCCACCAAATATTCAGGGTATTTCCATTTCAAGTGACCATTTCCTTTGCAGTGTAAGCACTCAGTTTCAGGCTTTGGTTCAGCTTTGGGCTTCTTCGTGGGAGTGACAACTTGCTTTGCCATTCTTCTTGAAGTTCCCTTTCTTTCCCTTTGCCCTTTTCTTGAAACTAGTGGTCTTGTCAATCATCAACACTTTGATGCTCTTTCTTGATTTCTACCTTCGTCGATTTCAGCATCACGAAGAGCTCGGGAATCGTTTTCGTCATCCCTTGCATTATAGTTCATCACGAAGTTCTACTAACTTGGTGCTGGTGACTAGAGAATTCTGTCAATCACTATCTTATCTGGAAGATTAACTCCCACTTGATTCAAGCGATTGTAGTACCCAGACAATCTGAGCACATGCTCACTAGTTGAGCGATTCTCCTCCATCATTTAGCTATAGAACTTGTTGGAGACTTCATATCTCTCAACTCGGGTATTTGCTTGAAATATTAACTTCAACTCCTGGAACATCTCATATGGTCCATGACGTTCAAAACGTTTTTGAAGTCCCGATTCTAAGCCATAAAGCATGGCGCACAAAACTATCAAGTAGTCATCATATTGAGCTAGCCAAACGTTCATAACGACTGCATCAGCTCCTGCAATAGGTCTGTCACCTAGCGGTGCATTAAGGACATAATTCTTCTGTGCAGCAATGAGGATAAACCTCAGATCAGGGATCCAATCCGCATCATTGCTACTAACATCTTTCAACACAATTTTCTCTAGGAACATATCAAAATAAACATATGAAAGCAACAACGCAAGCTATTGATCTACAACATAATTTGCAAAATACTATCAGGACTAAGTTCATGATAAATTTAAGTTCAATTAATCATATTACTTAAGAACTCCCACTTAGATAGACATCCCTCTAATCTTCTAAGTGATTACGTGATCCATATCAACTACACCATGTCCGATCGTCACGTGAGATGGAGTAGTTTCAACAGTGAACATCAATATGTTGATCATATCTACTATATGATTCACGCTCGACCTTTCGGTCTCCGTGTTCCGAGGCCATATCTGTTATATGCTAGGCTCGTCAAGTTTAACCTGAGTATTCCGCGTGTGCAACTGTTTTGCACCCGTTGTATTTGAACTAGAGCCTATCACACCCGATCATCACGTGGTGTCTCAGCACGAAGAACTTTCGCAACGGTGCATACTCAGGGAGAACACTTCTTGATAATTAGAGTGAGAGATCATCTTAAAATGCTACCGTCAATCAAAGCAAGATAAGATGCATAAAGGATAAACATCACATGCAATCAATATAAGTGATATGATATGGCCATCATCATCTTGTGCTTGTGATCTCCATCTTCGAAGCACCGTCATGATCACCATCGTCACCGGCGCGACACCTTGATCTCCATCGTAGCATCGTTGTCATTACGCCATCTATTGCTTCTACGACTATCGCTACCGCTTAGTGATAAAGTAAAGCAATTACAGGGCGTTTGCATTTCATACAATAAAGCGACAACCATATGGCTGCTGCCAGTTGCCGATAACTTCGGTTACAAAACATGATCATCTCATACAATAAAATATAGCATCACGCCTTGACCATATCACATCACAACATGCCCTGCAAAAACAAGTTAGACGTCCTCTACTTTGTTGTTGCAAATTTTACGTGACTGCTACGGGCTTAGCAAGAACCGTTCTTACCTACGCATCAAAACCACAACGATAGTTCGTCAAGTTAGTGTTGTTTTAACCTTCGCAAGGACCGGGTGTAGCCACACTCGATTCAGCTAAAGTGAGAGAGACAGACACCCGCCAGCCACCTTTAAACACAAGTGCTCGTAACGGTGAAACCAGTCTCGCGTAACCGTACGCGTAATGTCGGTCCGGGCCGCTTCATCTCACAATACCGCCGAACCAAAGTATGACATGCTGATAAGCAGTATGACTTGTATCGCCCACAACTCACTTGTGTTCTACTCGTGCATATAACATCAACGCATAAAACCTAGGCTCGGATGCCACTGTTGGGGAACGTAGTAATTTCAAAAATTTCCTACGCACACGCAAGATCATGGTGATGCATAGCAACAAGAGGGGAGAGTGTAATCTACATACCCTTGTAGACCGAAAGCGGAAGCGTTAGAACAACGCGGTTGATGTAGTCGTACGTCTTCACGGCCCGACCGATCAAGCACCGAAACTACGGCACCTCCGAGTTCTAGCACACGTTCAGCTCGATGACGTCCCTCGAACTCCGATCCAGCCAAGTGTCGAGGGAGAGTTCCGTCAGCACGACGGCGTGGTGACGATCTTGATGTTCTACCGTCGCAGGCCTTCGCCTAAGCACCGCTACAATATTATCGAGGAGGACTATGGTGGAGGGGGGCACCGCACACGGCTAATAGATCTCAAGGATCAATTATTGTTGTGTCTTTGGGGTGCCCCCCTGCCCCCATATATATAGGAGCAAGGGGGAGGCGGCCGGCCTATGGAGGAGGCGCACCAAAGGGGAAGTCCTACTCCCACCGGGAGTAGGACTCCTCCTTTCCTTGTTGGAGAAGAAAAGAGGAGGAGAGGGAGAAGGAAAAGGGGGCCGGCCCCCTTGTCCAATTCGGACCAGGGGGGGGGGCGCAGGCCTCCTTCCTTTTGGCCTCTCTCCTCTATTCCCGTATGGCCCAATAAGGCCCATATACTCCCCGGCGAATTCCCGTAACTCTCCGGTACTCCGAAAAATACCCGAATCACTCGGAACCTTTCCGAACTCCGAATATAGTCGTCCAATATATCGATCTTTACGTCTCGACCATTTCGAGACTCCTCGTCTTGTCCCCGATCTCATCCGGGACTCCGAACTCCTTCGGTACATCAAAACTCATAAACCCATAATATAACTGTCATCGAAACCTTAAGCGTGCAGACCCTACGGGTTCGAGAACAATGTAGACATGACCTAGAACTATTCTCGGTCAATAACCAATAGCGGAACCTGGATGCTCATATTGGCTCCCACATATTCTACGAAGATCTTTATCGGTCAAACCGCATAACAACATACGTTGTTCCCTTTGTCATCGGTATGTTACTTGCCCGAGATTCGATCGTCGGTATCCAATACCTAGTTCAATCTCATTACTGGCAAGTCTCTTTACTCGTTACGTAATACATCATCTTGCAACTAACTCATTAGTCACATTGCTTGCAAGGCTTATAGTGATGTGCATTACCGAGAGGGCCCAGAGATACCTCTCCGACAATTGGAGTGACAAAACCTAATCTCGAAATACGCCAACCCAACATGTACCTTTGGAGACACCTGTAGTACTCCTTTATAATCACCCAGTTACGTTGTGACGTTTGGTAGCACCCAAAGTGTTCCTCCGGTAAACGAGAGTTGCATAATCTCATAGTTATAGGAACATGTATAAGTCATGAAGAAAGCAATAGCAACATACTAAACGATCAAGTGCTAGGCTAACGGAATGGGTCATGTCAATCACATCATTCTCCTAATGATGTGATCCCATTAATCAAATGACAACTCTTTTGTCCATGGTTAGGAAACATAACCATCTTTGATAAACGAGCTAGTCAAGTAGAGGCATACTAGTGACACTATGTTTGTTTATGTATTCGCACATGTATTATGTTTCCGGTTAATACAATTCTAGCATGAATAATAAACATTTATCATGAAATAAGGAAATAAATAATAACTTTATTATTGCCTCTAGGGCATATTTCCTTCAATTGCGGGTAAGGTATCAATGACTGTAGCAACAATGACAGGCTATGCAACAGAATAGGAGTAATTGAACAGTAACATGCTACACTACTCTAATGCAAGCAGTAAAGAGAAGAATAGGTGATATCTGGTGATCAGGGGGGGGGGGCTTGCCTGGTTGCTCTGGCAAGAAGGAGGGGTCGTCAACTTCGTAGTCAAACTCAATAGCACCAACACAGGTCTCGGGGTCTACCGGAAAGAAGTAACAGAGGGGGAACAAAATAAATAACAGAGCAATCAAAGCATCACAAAGCATAACATGGCAATATGCGGTGCTAGGTGTGCCCTAACGCGGTAGTAGGTGATACCGATGAAAGGGGGAAACATCCGAGAAAGTATCCCCGGTGTTTCGCGTTTTCGGGCAGATGAACCGGAGGGGGAAAGTTGCGTGTTCGCTATGCTAGGGATGTGTGGCGGACAAACGGGGTGCGTATTCGGATTTGTCTCGTCGTTCTGAGCAACTTTCATGTACACAGTTTTTCCATCCGAGCTACGGTTTATTTTATATTAATTTTAAAAGATTTAATATTTTTTTAGAATTTATTGAATTAATTTAATTCAACATTATCCAGAATAGTGTTTGCTGACATCATCATGACGTCAGCAGTCAACAGAGGTGTTGACTGGGTCGCTGACGTGTCGGTACCGCATGTCATAGGTACAATAACCTAATTAACCTATTAACTAGTTTAATTAGCTAAATAAGTAACTAATGTTTAATTAGTCTAATTAAAAAGGATTAATTAAGTTAGTTAATTAATTAATTAGTTAACATTTTTATTTACTTATTATTTATTTATTTATTCTTAATTTCCCCCCTTTTTTAATCGTTCTGGGCGTGGGCCCCGTTTGTCAGTGGCCCATGGCTTTAGCGGGCGCGGGCGCCAGCGGTGCGCTTATGGGCGCACCCGTGCACGGCCGAGCCCGATCGGGGAGGCGAGGCGAGGCCACCGGGGCGCGGTGGCGTTTGGCCAGTGTGGGCGATGGCCATCGGGGGTGGACCCAGGCGGCACCACATAGGGGAAGCGAAACGGCGGCGGCCACGGCACGCAGTGCGCGGCCACAGGGAGCAGGGGGCAGGGCGGAGCACCGGCATGGAGCTCCAGCGTTAGCAGCACCAAGGGAGAAGCAGGAGGAGTAGCTAGGCATCGCGGGCGCGAGCAGCGCAGAGGCACACGGGGCGATGGCCGGTGCAAGGGCCACCGGGGCGCGGTGGGAGGAGAGGAGGAGAGGCCGGGGGCCTCACCGGGGTTTGTAGGGCACGGGGTAGTGGGGCGTGGGGAGGACGACGGGGACGACGGTGGAGAGGAAGCAGGCCGGTGGGGAGGAGGAGGCAGGCCGGCGAGGAGGTCCGGCGAGGTCGTCCTCCAGGGGGTGGCGATGCGACGTCGACGAGGTGGCGTTGGGGACGGCAAGCAGCGTCGGGGCGCATCGGGGAGGAGGCGAGGCGGTGGTTCCTCGGGCGCGAGCACCGCCGGTGAGGTGGGGCTCCGATGCGGCAAGGTGTCGGGCGCGATGGGGAACGACGGCGAGGGGGTTTCATCCCCGAGCCAGATCTGGATCGGGGGAGGGGGAGCGAGCGAGTGGGGGGGAGTGGTGGTCGTGGGGCTAGGGTTCGGTGCCCCCAGGGGGTATAGGCCAGGGGCTGGGCCGGCTGGTTGTTGGCCTAGTGCCAGTTGGGCCGGTTGGCCCCGGGGGAGGGTTTGGTCTCTTTTCTTCTTCTTCTTTTTGTTTGTTTTAGTTTTACTTTTTGTTATTTTTCTCTTCTGTTTTATTTTAGTTACATGTTAGTTTTAGTTTAGTAAAATATGACTATAGCCCCTAAAATAACATTTCAGAACAATCCACTACTGTAAAAAGTTTTGGCCCGATATAAAATAGTTTAGTATTTTATAAAATACCAAAGGCGTTTAAGTAGTTGTTTTTGCTACTGTTTGAATCATTTTAGCGCATTTAATCCTTTTACAAAAATGTGGTTCCGCCACCATAACGACTGAGGATTTATTTGTCGCATTTTGAACATTTTAGTTTTAACGTTTGAAAACTTTTGATGTTTGCCTTTATTTTAAATTTGAATTTGAACGGGATTTGAATCTTCGCTAGTTTAACTATACTAATAGTGGTGATGTGGCAGCGTTACCAAAGGGTTACTATAGCTTAATTATCCGGGCGTCACAAATCTCCTCCACTACAAGAAATCTCGTCCCGAGATTTATGAGGTAGTGAAAGGGGGGAAGGTTTGGTAATGAATCTAGCGGGTCTTCTCATCCTGGCTTGCTCTTCTCAAAGAGGCTGGTCCAATATATTGATGTCTTCATTTCTCTGCTTTAGGTCATCATGATGAAGTCGGTGTCCTTTCTTCAGGAACTCCATCATACTTACGAAAGAATAAAGAGTGGGCATTCCGGGAGAACAGACCTCGAATTATCTGGTCGATAACATCGGGCAGGGTGGCGGATAGCAACTCTCGAATTGAAACTTAAGGAAATATCGTGAGCAAAGTAAGAAGGTGCAAAATAGAAGTTTCAAGCGCACAGGCAATCGTTCGTTGCCTGAAACAAAGTGTGAAAGGGGTTCAGAGCAATGGGAATAAGTATTGCGTCTGATAGCAGAACTGATGATCTCTCGGAAGGTGGCTCGTAAATTACTTACGAGGCCACGCGCGAGGAACAACCTTGGCAACAGGGGGTTTACCGGAGAGTTAGGTTTTGATCCTGTGGAAATGTGGGTTATGGGCCCACCATGTGGGTTAAAGTAAGAAGGGCGTTGACATCTTGCACGGTCATGATATCAAGACATGTCAGAGGGTAGGCTATCAGTTATGTTGGCAACAATGTCGGTACCAAGGGCGAGGGACGAAGAGAACCATTTTCCTGCTCATTGAACGAGGCGGACCAGTAGGCAAAGTTCTCGTCCATCGGTGGTTACCGGAATGTCATCAACAAAAGTAACAGGGTCTTTCTGACAGAATTGTACACCGAGGTGTTTACAAAAGCAGGAGAATATTATTGCTTAGATCATATAGATCACATGGAAGGTTAAACCAAACAATCGAAAGGAAATTGTGATCAACAGATCAAATAGAACAATGGAAAGGAAAATGTGTTTGACACATATACCAGGGGTATACCCTTCCCAAGGACAAGCAGAGCAAGATATCCATGACAGGATATAATGTAGAAAACTCTTTAGGTACGGGAGAGAATTTTCATGACATTACCCATACAACGGTGTTTGGATAATTGATCAACAAACATTTTGCATTGTGCTACAAATGTGCTTATTGTAAAATCGGAGTACCATAGACATGCTTCGAGATAGCATTGACATGGTCTTCAAGCAAAGGTCGGACTTGGATACACAAAGGATTCATCAAGAACAACTTATAGAATAAGTCTTGCAATTTCCTCATGGAAGAATGATTAACCTTGCTAAAAAGGAAACTATAGCAACAAGTCCTCCGGCCAGGTGTGCTAGGCATGACATCATCTTACCGGGTCATATAAAGGCCAATGTTATATCTCATGGAAATATGTTCCAACCGTCATATCTGACCGAGATTCAGATTTGATTGGTGTTGGGATAACTCAGACTCAGGATGCCTGAGAAGAAAGGTGCAACACGGATTGTCGAGATGACACTGTAAGATTCTCAGGAATTGCACTATGGAAGCGAGCTCCGAAACAAGAGCTCATCATTAAATCAAGGAGAGGATGAGGGGGTGGCTGATGGACTCAGCGACAATTCCTCGAGATTTCCAAAAGATGGATTTCCACAATTATGTGAACAAGGAGATGACACTTGTTAATTCAAATGATATAATGTTGTATGCTCTAGGAAAACATACACCATCAATCATTAGTTGAAAGGTGTGCCCGAAATATGACCTTAGGCAGCAAGATCAATGTTAGAGTGACAATTCAATAACCAACAGTCTAAGAATGAACTGTCGATCGTTAACTTCAAAGCAATAGGGTTGCTAGAAGTACAGAACTCAAACAACATCGTTAACATATTGGTACCCTGGCTAAAAACACAAGGGGACCAAGGAAGAATGGTGATGGTGAGAAGTATCATCATATCGAGAATTACTAAGAGGTGGAGCAATCCGCACAACATTCTCGACAGAAAAGACAGTAATACTTCAAGGCAGAACACAACACTAGCTGGAGAGCAAGTTGTATTCATAATATGGACAAGTTCGCGATGAAAGGAAGCCAAGGGTGTTGTCGATGATAATAAAAATTATCGAGGGCAAGGAGGGTATTTCTCATCATGAACACAGTTGACATCTCGGAAGAAGTCAAAGTGTTGAAGGTGATCCGACACATTTGCTGGGAGGTTTCGAGAGGATGCAATCAAACAACAACGACAACAAGCAAGGGAATGACGAAGTGGCAAGTTATAGGATCAATATATAAGATGCAAGCTCGGAACCAAAGTTTGTTGGGGAACGTAGCAGAAATTCAAAATTTTCTACGCATCACCAAGATCAATCTATGGAGATACTAGCAATGAGAGAGAGGGGAGTGCATCTTCATACCCTTGAAGATCGCGATGTGAAAGCGTTGCAGGAACGCGGTCGGTGGAGTCGTTCACGAAGCAATTCAGATCGCGGCCGAATCCGATCTAAGCACCGAACAACGGTGCCTCCACGTTCAACACACGTACAGCCCGGGGACGTCTCCTCCTTCTTGATCCAGCAAGGGGAGAGGAGAAGTTGAGGGAAAACTTCGACAACACGACGACATGGTGGTGATGGAGCTCGTGGTTCTCCGGCAGGGCTTCGCCAAGCACTACGGAGGAGGAGGAGGTGTTGGAGGAGGGAGAGGGCTGCGCTAGGGGAAGGGTGCGGCTGCCCTCTCTCTCCCTCACTATATATAGGGGGAAGGGAGGAGGGGGAGGCGCCCTAGGGCTCCCTAGGGGAGGGGCGGTGGCCACAGGGGAAACCCTAGATGGGTTTGGGTGCCCCCACCCCCTAGGAAACTTGCCCACCCAAGCCGGGAGGGGCGGCTGCCCTAGGGGTGGCACCCCCACCTCTCCTGGTTACGTGAGATGGGGTGGGAGGGGCGCTCAGCCCCTTAGTGGGCTGATGTGCCCTCTCCCCTTGGCCCATAAGGCCCCCCAACGCTTGTCGGGGCCTCCAAAACCCCTTTCGGACACGCTGGTCATCACCTGGTACCCTCGGAACAATTCCGGACTCCAATACCCTTCGTCCAATATACCGATCTTCACCTCCGGACCATTCCGGAGCTCCTCGTCATGTCCGGGATCTCATCTGGGACTCCGAACAACCTTCGGTAACCACATACTATTTCCCATAACAACTCTAGCGTCACCGAACCTTAAGTGTGTAGACCCTACGGGTTCGGGAACCATGCAGACATGACTGAGACGTTCTCCGGTCAATAACCAACAGTGGGATCTGGATACCCATGTTGGCTCCCATATGTTCCACGATGATCTCATCGGATGAACCACGATGTCAAGGATTCAAGCAATCCCGTATGCAATTCCCTTTGTCAATCGGTATGTTACTTGTCCGAGATTCGATCGTTGGTATCCCAATATCTCGTTCAATCTCGTTACCGACAAGTCACTTTACTCGTTCCATAATGCATGATCCCATGACTAACTACTTAGTCACATTGAGCTCATTATGATGATGCATTACCGAGTGGGCCTAGAGATACCTCTCTGTCATAAGAAGTGACAAATCCCAGTCTCGATTCGTGCCAACCGAACAGACACTTTCGGAGATACCCGTAGTGCACCTTTATAGCCACCCAGTTACGTTGTGACGTTTGGTACACCCAAAGCACTCCTACGGTATCAGGGAGTTACACAATCTCATGGTCTAAGGAAATGATACTTGACATTAGAAAAGCTTTAGCAAACGAACTACACGATCTTGTGCTATGCTTAGGATTGGGTCTCGTCCATCACATCATTCTCTTAATGATGTGATCCCGTTATCACTGACATCCAATGTCCATGGTCAGGAAACCATGACCATCTGTTGATCAACGAGCTAGTCAACTAGAGGCTCACTAGGGACATGTTGTGGTCTATGTATTCACACATGTATTACGGTTTCCAGTTAATACAATTATAGCATGAACAATAGACAATTATCATGAACAAGGAAATACAATAATAACCATTTTCCCTTTTATTATTGCCTCTAGGGAATATTTCCAACAAAGTTGCCTTTGAAGACAAGCAACATGATGTTGAAAGCTCGACGTAAGTCATGCTCACACACTGAAGAATTCGTGCACCAAAGAAGGACGAGGTAGCACAGTTAAAGATAGCAAGACCAGGATGCAACCGATAGTCTAGGAATGACCAGATTGAGTTCAGAATTTCCTAGTAAAAATACTAGGGGTATTTTATTTTTAGTGCGGAATAATTTCATTAGTCGGTGTCCTCGGTTGATAACAACCCAGAACCCGTAGAGTGACTACGACAAGGAAAGACGTTACTTCAACAAAATTAGTAAGATGTGATGCAATGGCAAGACATCTTCGAGATACCAGGGGGTAATACTCGAAGGTAGAATATGATAGAAGTATAACCGGGTCATTGACCTGTGACAGTAGATACTTTAACCTCGCCAAAAATAGACGAGGCACTGGAATGAATTCCCATCAGATATATCAGATCAGGACAGCATGGTCGGAACCATAACTGTAAGGAATCAATTCAAGAATACTGAAAGAATCATATAGCTGGATAATCATTTTGCAAGAAGCTTCCGAGATGGTCTACATCATTTTCATGGGCATGAACACAAAGTTCAAGGTCGACTCCCATTTCTTTAATGCATATCATTTCATTCACCTCTCGCCTTGATATAACTGTAGTGTTGGAATTTTATTTGGTAGAACACCAGAAGAGTATGACTTGTGAAAACTTTCAGGTTCCCACAGATTAGGGGAAGGCATAGGTTCAACCCATCGAGCATCTTAGTAACATATACCACAAGTTTCAAAAGTAAATACACAAGCTCGAAAGCAGAGCATGGTTGGCCAAGCAGAGGATACAATTTGCCAAAGGCATTATATACCCGTGGAAAGGCTCACAAGGTTATTGAATATGAAGGACGATGTCGGATGAAATCCAACAATGGATCGGGCGATCCACAACGGAGCTGATGTGAGTATCGGTACTCAATCAGAGGAAGAAAGAATGCACGGGCATCAGATTATAGAACATATGAATAATTCGATACTTAGATAACAAAGGGATTGTGATTTCCAAAACAAGGGATCAGAAGCAGACGCTCTGATCAAGGATGGATAAGTTGGATAGACCAGAGGCACAATTGACGACAAATAGTTTGGTCCAGAACCAGCTCATGTTCAAAAATGACATCTGATCCGGAAGGATGAATTCTAGGATTTCGACTGAGGATTGCGAGCATTCACCACATATCAAATCAAAGGCTGAAAATGATGATGACAAGGGATACTAATGAATATTGCTAGACATACGGAATGCAACCATAATGCAAGCAGACAAGCATTTGCACAGCAATAGCTAGCAGGGAATTACCGGAAGACCGGATAGTATATCAATGTACCTTGTGGATCATATGATTAACTAGTAATGAACAGTTCCTCGATAAGGGTGAAGAATTATTCGTAAGGGTATTCATGCGGCAAGGAACTGCGGGGTAGTAAGCATAAAGGATGCTTGGAACATCGGAGAGTATTTGAGGGCACCTTGTAATAATAAGGGCAATTGAGGATGAAGGTATGAACGACAAAAGTATGTAGTTATCCATAAAGATTTATCGGTGGTAGGGATCGCAACGGGGAAGGGCACAAGGGTCTCGGGAAAGCATCAGAGAGTGTCTTCAGAATCTTCTGTTGCAACAGGCGATCATCTGGCCTGAAGGGGCTCTCCGGGAGGAAGTATTTTCGAGAGCCTAAAGTTAGATTTTAGCAAAATCATTTAACCCGAGTAGAAGAGAGTTCAGAGTCCCGGAGTAAAGATTGAGGAGTAAAAGATCCTACTACCACCCAATGGCAACGTGGGCCCGTAAGCCGCACAACCATGTTAGTAAAAGTTTTGCAATGTCTAGACTTGATTTCGGCCAAGGAGTGTGGAAGGGGATTCCTATAGGCAGTCGGCTCTGATACCAACTTGTGACGCCCCCGATTCAATCGTACACTAATCATACACGCAAACATGTACGATCAAGATCAGGGACTCACGGGAAGATATCACAACACAACTCTAAAAATAAAATAAGTCATACAAGCATCATAATACAAGCCAGGGGCCTCGAGGGCTCGAATACAAGTGCTCGATCATAGACGAGTCAACAGAAGCAACAATATCTGAGTACAGACATAAGTTAAACAAGTTTGCCATAAGATGGCTAGCACAATCTGGGATACAGATCAAAAGAGGCGCAGGCCTCCTGCCTGGGATCCTCCTAAACTACTCATGGTCATCGTCAGCGGCCTCCACGTAGTAGGAGGCACCTCCGGTGCAGTAGGAGTCGTCATCGACGGTGGCGTCTGGCTCTTGGGCTCCAGCATCTGGTTGCGACAACCAGGTGGAAAGGAAAGGGGGAAAGAGGGAGAAAAGAAACTGTGAGTACTCATCCAAAGTACTCGCTGATAACCCACAAGTATAGGGGATCGCAACAGCTTTCGAGGGTAGAGTATTCAACCCAAATTTATTGATTCGACACAAGGGAGCCAAAGAATATTCTTGAGTATTAGCAGTTGAGTTGTCAATTCAACCACACCTGGATAACTTAGTATCTGCAGCAAAGTGTTTAGTAGCAAAAGTGGTATGATAATAATAGTAGCGGTAGCAAAGTAAAAAATAAATGTTTTTGGGTTTTTGTAGTAGTTGTAACAGTAGCAACGGAAAAGTAAATAAGCGAAGAACAATATGTGAAAAGCTCGTAGGCAATGGATCAATCATGGATAATTATGCCGGATGCGATTCCTCATGCAATAGTTATAACATAGGGTAATATAGAACTAGCTCCAATTCATCAATGTAATGTAGGCATGTATTCCGTAAATAGTCATACGTGCTTATGGAAAAGAACTTGCATGACATCTTTTGTCCTACCCTCCCGTGTTCATGGGGTCCTTACGGAAACTAAGGGATATTAAGGCCTCCTTTTAATAGAGAACCGAACCAAAGCATTAACACGTAGTGAATACATGAACTCCTCAAACTACGGTTATCACCGAGAAGTGTCCCGATTATTGTCACTTCGGGGTTGTCGGATCATAACACATAATAGGTGACTATAGACTTGCAAGATAGGATCAAGAACACACATATATTCATGAAAACATAATAGGTTCAGATCTGAAATCATGGCACTCGGGCCCTAGTGACAAGCATTAAGCATAGCAAAGTCATAGCAACATCAATCTCAGTACATAGTGGATACTAGGGATCAAACCCTAACAAAACTAACTTGATTACATGGTAAATCTCATCCAACCCATCACCGTCCAGCAAGCCTACGATGGAATTACTCACGCACGGCGGTGAGCATCATGAAATTGGTGATGGAGGATGGTTGGTGATGACGACGACGACGAATCCCCCTCTCCGGAGCCCCGAACGGACTCCAGATCAGCCCTCCCGAGAGAGATTAGGGCTTGGCGGCGGCTCCGTATCGTAAAACACGATGAAACTTTCTCTCTGATTTTTTTCTCCCCGAGACGGTATATATGGAGTTGGAGTTGAGGTCGGGAGGTGTCCAGGGGGCCCACGAGATAGGAGGGCGCGCCCTAGGGGGGCGCGCTCCCCTGTCTCGTGGACAGCCCGTGGGCCACCTGGCCTTCATTCTTTCACCAAAAATTCTTATTAATTCTGAAAAGTGCCTCCGTGGATTTCCAGGACATTCCGGGAACTTTTCTTTTCTACACATAAAACAACATCATGGCAGTTCTGCTGAAAACAACGTCAATTCGGGTTAGTTTCATTCAAATCATGCAAGTTAGAGTCCAAAACAAGGGCAAAAGTGTTTGGAAAAGTAGATACGTTGGAGACATATCAACTCCCCCAAGTTTAAACCTTTGCTTGTCCTCAAGCAATTCAGTTGATAAACTGAAAGTGATAAAGAAAAACTTTTACAAACTCTGTTGCTCTTGTTGTAACATGAAAAGCCAGCATTCAAGTTTCGGCAAATATTATGAACTAACCATACTAACAATAACACATAGGTCTCACAATTACTCATATCAATAACATAATCAGCTAGCGAGCTATAATAATAAAACTCGGATGATAACACTTTCTCAAAATAATCATAACATGATATAACAAAATGGTATCTCGCTAGCCCTTTCTGAGACCGCAAAACATAAATGCAGAGCACCTTTAAAGATCATGGACTGACTAAACATTGTAATTCATGGTAAAAGAGATCCAGTCAAGTCATACCAAATATAAACCAATGATAATGAATGCAAACGACAGTGTGCTCTCCAGCGGGTGCTTTTTAATAAGAAGGGTGATGACTCAACATAAAAGTAAATAGATAGGCCCTTCGCAGAGGGAAGCAGGGATTTGTAGAGGTGCCAGAGCTCGATTTTAAAATAGATATTGAATAACATTTTGAGCGGCATACTTTTGCTATCAACACAACAACTATGAGATGGTTGTATCTTTCATACTACATGCATTATAGGCAGTTCCCAAACATAATGGTAAAGGTTTATACTCCCCCAACCACCAACAAGCATCAATCCATGGCTTGCTCGAAACAACGAGTGACTCCAACATACAACAACCCTGGGGGAGTTTTGTTTAATTATTTTGATTTGCTTTGATCTTTTTGGATCATGGGACTGGGCATCCCGGTTACCGGCCCTTTCTCGTGAATGAGGAGCGGAGTCCACTCCTCTTGAGAATAACCCACCTAGCATGGAAGATATAGGCAGCCCTAGTTGAAACATGAGCTGCTCAAGCATACAAAATAGAATTTCATTTGAAGGTTTGGAGTTTGGCACATACAAATTTACTTGGAACGACAGGTAAATACCGCATAAAGGTAGGTATGGTGGACTCATATGGAATAACTTTGGGGTTTAAAGAGTTTGGAAGCACAAGCAGTATTCCCGCTTAGTACAGGTGAAGGCTAGCAAAAGACTGGGAAGCGACCAACTGAGAGAGCGACAACAATCGTAAACATGCATTAAGATTAATTTACACCGAATACAAGCATGAGTAGGATATAATCTACCATGAACATAAATATTATGAAGGCTATGTTGATTTGATTCAACTACATGTGTGAACATGTGCCAAGTCGAGTCACTCAATTCATTTAAAGGAGGATACCATCCCATCATACCACATCATAATTATCCTAATAGCATGTTGGCACGCAAGGTAAACCATTATAACTCATATCTAATCAAGCATGGCACAAGCAACTATAATCTCTAAATGTCATTGTAAGTATGTTTACTTCATAATAGCTGACTCAGGAACGATGAATCATCATATTTACAAAAAACAAGATAGGTCGAGTTCATACCAGCTTTTCTCATCCCAATAAGTCCATCATATATCGTCATTATTGCCTTTCAGTCGCACGACCGAACGTTGTGTATAATAATAAGAGTGCACGTGCATTGGACTAAGCTGGAATCTGCAAGCATTCAACTCAAGAGAGAAGACAAGTAATATGGGATCTAAGTTAAATAAACAATCATGCATATAAGAGCCACTAAGCATTTTCAATATAGTCTTCTCGACCCCCAAAAGAAAAAAAAGAAAATAAAACTATTTACACGGGAAAACTCCCAACAAGTAAAAGAAGAACGAGAAATCTTTTTGGGTTTTTCATTTTAATTTCTACTACAAGAAAGGAAAATAAACTAACTAATTTTTTTTCTTAAGGTTTAACAAACACACAAGAAGAAAGCTAGAAAAAGAAATTTAAACTAACATGGATAATACAATGAAAGAGTGTGAGCACCGACCACTAGTGTGTGAACATGAATGTAAAGTCGGTGAGAAATACGTACTCCCCCAAGCTTAGGCTTTTGGCCTAAGTTGGTCTAATACCAATGACCGCCTGGCTGATATCCATAAGAGTAGCCAGGGTAGTACTGAGATACAGAGGCAACCGCCTCCTGAGAAGCAGTGTGTTGGCGAGCTGCCTCCATTCCACTCTCATATTCAGTGGCTTCTTCCCTGGTGACAACATATCTTCCTTTTGCCTGATAATCAAAAAGGTAGGGAGCAGGAAGAGTAACAGGGACGTAGTTGCGTCTGTTAAAGGTTAGTCGATAATGGAGGAATTGTTCATTCCTCTCAAGAAAATGATGATCAAACATAGCTTCTTTATCCAAATAAACAGGAGGTACAAGCATGTCCCCCTCTCGTGGAGCTATATTAAGAAAATTAGCCACACAGGTTGCATAAATCCCTCCAAAGAAATCTCCCTTTTTATTATTATTATGCAACCTACGTGCAACTATTGCCCCCAAGTTATAACCTCTATAACCTGACACAGCACTCTTGAGGACACAAAGGTCAGGAGCACACATGTGACATACTTCGTCCTTGCCATTAATGCATCTACCAATAAAGAGAGCAAAGTAATGTATAGCAGGAAAATGGATGCTCCCTATGGTAGCTTGTGTTACGTCCCTAGATTCTCCCACAGTAATACTAGCAAGAAAATCTCTAACTTCAGATTTGGGAGGATTATTAATATTACCCCACTGCGGGAGTTTGCAAGCAGTTGTGAAATCCTCTAAATCCATGGTATAAGATGTATCATAAATATCAAACACAACACTAGGAGAATTACACGAAGAAATATATTCGAACCTCCGCACAAAGGATTGATAATATTGGGGACACTTATCTTGTAAGAAGTCCTCAAGCTCAGCATTACGCACATACGCGTCAAATTCCCCCTTGAAGCCTGCTTCAACCATAAAATCATCGGATGGCCACTCGCAAGCCCGTAAATTTGCGTCCCTCGGCAAATTAACATCTTGTTCACGTATAGCAATCCTTGGCCCTTTCTTTGCCGAGGAACCACCTTGGTACATTCTTCTAAGCATATTTCTTTTTCTGAAAATTTCTGAAATTTTAGTAACTTCAAAATAAAAGTGAATAAAACTAAACAAGATTGATAGCAACTACTCCTGCAAGTAATTAGAGCCTATATCATGCATTGGAATTGCTTGGGACCTCAAAAATTTAACATGCAAGCTCAAGAACATGGTCACCTATGCAGCAAAAATTTGCAATGAATAAAGCACTAGAACAAAAACTATTTGGACCAATGGAGGAGTCACATACCAAGCAACAATCTCCCAAAGTAGTTTTGTGAATGGAGCTTTGAGCTAAGAGATCGAAAATCGTAGCAAAACGAGCTAGAACTCGGGCTTGAGCTGGATGGGGATTTTTTTGGGTAGAAGATGAAGTGTGTGGGTGCTGGCATAAGTGGAGGGGACCCACCAGGGGCCCACGAGACAGGGGGCGCGCCCTATAGGGGGGCGCCCTCCTCTCTCATGGCCTGGTGCTTGCCCCTTTTGCAGTGTTTTCAGTTCCTAAAATCCTCAAATATTCCAAAAAAAATCATACTAAATTTGCATGGCATTTGGAGCACTTTTATTTTCGGACTATTTTTTAATGCACGGATAATTCAGAAAACAGACGGATAATACTATTTTTGCTTTATTTATTCTAAATAACAGAAAGTAAAAAGAGGGTACAGAAGGTCGTGCCTTCTAGTTTCATCCATCTCGTGGTCATCAAAATGAACCCACTAACAAGGTTGATCAAGTCTTGTTAACAAACTCATTCCGAATAACACGGAACCGGAGAAATTTCGAATAACACTAAGTTACCTCAACGGGGATATGAAAATCCCCAACAATAAGAATATCATACTTTTTCTTGATAGTAGGGAGAGGAAATTCAAAACCTCCAAAAATGATAGTTGGAACTTTTTCAATAGAATTGATGCTATGAACTTGAGATTGTTTCCTCGGAAAGTGTACCGTATGCTCATTACCATTAACATGAAAAGTGACATTGCCTTTGTTGCAATCAATAACAGCCCCTACAGTATTAAGAAAAGGTCTACCAAGAATAATAGACATGCTATCGTCCTTGGGAATATCAAGAATAACAAAGTCCATTAAGATAGTGACATTTGCAACCACAACAGGCACATCCCCACAAATACCGACAGGTATAGCAGTTGATTTATCAGCCATTTGCAAAGATATTTCAGTAGGTGTCAACTTATTCAATTCAAGTCTACGATATAAAGAGAGAGGCATAACACTAACACCGGCTCCAAGATCACATAAAGCAGTTCTAACATAATTTCTTTTAATAGAGCATGGTATAGTTGGAACACCCGGATCTCCAAGTTTCTTTGGTATTCCACCCTTAAAAGTGTAATTAGCAGGCATGGTGGAAATTTTAGCTTCCGGTATCTTTCTTTTATTTGTGATGATATCCTTCATATATTTAGCATAAGGATTTACTTTAAGCATATCAGTTAAGCGCATACGTAAGAAAATAGGTCTAATCATTTCAGCAAAGCGCTCAAAATCCTCATCATCCTTTGACTTGGATGGTTTAGGAGGAAAGGGCATGGGTTTCTGAACCCATGGTTCTCTTTCTTTACCGTGCTTCCTAGCAACAAAATCTCTCTTATCATAATGTTGATTCTTTGATTGTGGGTTATCAAGATCAACAACAGGTTCAATCTCTACATCATTGTCTTTGCTAGGTTGAGCATCAACATGAACATTATCATTAACATTATCACTAGGTTCATGTTCATCACATGATTGTGTTTCAGCATCAGAAATAGAAATATCATTGGGATTCTCAGGTGTGTCTACAATAGGTTCACTAGAAGCATGCAAAGTCCTATCATTTTTCTTTTTCTTCTTTATAGAAGAACTAGGTGCCTCTAAATTATTTCTCTGAGAATCTTGCTCGATTCTCTTAGGGTGGCCTTCAGGATACAAAGGTTCCTGAGTCATTCTACCAGTTCTAGTAGCCACTCTAACAGCAAAGTCATTTTTATTATTCAATTCATCAAGCAAATCATTTTGAGCTTTAAGTACTTGCTTAGCTTGAGTAGCAACCATAGAAGCATATTTGCTAACGCGGTGAAGTTCATCTTTAACTCTAGCCAGATTATCACCTATGCGTCCAATCTCGAAAGCATTATTCTTTAATTCTCTACCAACATAAGCATTAAAACTTTCTTTTCTAGCCATAAAGTCAACAAATTCATCTAAGCATGGGCTATGAAATTTAGTAGAGGGTACTTCAACTTTATCATAACTATATAGAGAATTTACCTTTACTACCTGTGACGGGTTATCAAGACAATGTGGTTCTTCAGGCGGTAAATTAAGACCATGTATTTCTTCAATAGGAGGTAAATTCTTAACATCTTCAGCTTTAATACCTTTTTCTTTCATTGTTTTCTTTGCCTCTTGCATATCTTCAGGACTGAGAAATAAAACACCTCTCTTCTTCGGAGTGGGTTTAGGAATAAGCTCAGGAGTTGGCTCAATTGGTTCAAGAATTACTTCAGGAACTGGCTCAGGAAGAGTCCAATTATTTTCATTAATCAACATATTATTCAATAGTATTTCAGCTTCGTCGACTGTTCTTTCCCTGAAAACACAACCAGCACAACTATCCAAGTAATCCTTGGAAGCATCGGTTAGTCCATTATAAAAGATATCAAGTATTTCATTTTTTCTTAAGAGGATGATCAGGCAAAGCATTAAGTAAGCGAAGAAGCCTCCCCCAAGCTTGTGGAAGACTCTCTTCTTTGATTTGCACAAAATTATATATTTCCCGCAAGGCAGCTTGTTTCTTATGAGCAGGGAAATATTTAGCAGAGAAGTAATAAATCATATCCTGGGGACTACGCACACAACCAGGAGCAAGAGAATTATACCAAGTCTTAGCATCACCCTTTAATGAGAACGAAAATATCTTAAGGATATATAAATAGCGAGACTTCTCATCATGAGTAAATAGGGTGGCTATATCATTCAACTTGGTAAGATGTGCCACAACAGTTTCAGATTCAAGGCCATAAAAAGGATCAGATTCAACTAAAGTAATAATATTAGGATCAACAGAGAATTCATAATCCTTATCAGTAACACAGATAGGTGAAGTAGCAAAAGCAGGATCGGGTTTCATTCTAGCATTAAGAGACTGCTGCTTCCATTTAGCTAATAATTTCTTAAGATCATTTCTATCATTGCAAGCAAGAATTTCCATAGCAGCTGTTTCATGCATAACATAACCCTTAAGAACAACAGGTAAAACATAATCATTGGGGGGACCTTCATCATCACTATCATCAATAATAGGTTCTTCAATATTTTCATTCCCCCTAAATCTAGCAACTCGTTCGTCTAGAAATTCACCTAATGGCACAGTAGTATCACGCACAGAAGTAGTTTCATCATTCATAGCAGAAGTGGCATCATCAATAACATGCGACATATCAGAATTCATAGCAGTAGCAGGTTTAGGTGTCGCAAGCTTACTTATAACAGAAGGAGAATCTAGTGCAGAGCTAGATGGAAGTTCCTTACCTCCCCTCGTAGTTGAGGGCAAAATCTTGGTTTTAGCGTCTTTCAAGTTCTTCATAGTGATCAATAGATATAAATCCCAAGTGACTCAGAGAATAGAGCTATGCTCCCCGGCAACGGCGCCAGAAATTAGTCTTGATAACCCAGAAGTATAGGGGATCGCAACAGCTTTTGATGGTAGAGTATTCAACCCAAATTTATTGATTCGACACAAGGGGAGCCAAAGAATATTCTTGAGTATTAGCAGTTGAGTTGTCAATTCAACCACACCTTGATAACTTAGTACCTACAGCAAAGTGTTTAGTAGCAAAAGTGGTATGATAATAATAGTGGCGGTAGCAAAGTAAAGATAAATGTTTTTGGGTTTTTGTAGTAGTTGTAACAGTAGCAGCGGAAAAGTAAATAAGCGAAGAACAATATGTGAAAAGCTCGTAGGCAATGGATAAATGATGGATAATTATGCCGGATGCGATTCCTCATGCCATAGTTATAACATAGGGTGATATAGAACTAGCTCCAATTCATCAATGTAATTTAGGCATGTATTCCGTAAATAGTCATACGTGCTTACGGAAAAGAACTTGCATGACATCTTTTGTCCTACCCTCCCGTGTTCAGCGGGGTCCTTACGGAAACTAAGAGATATTAAGGCCTCCTTTTAATAGATAACCGGACCAAAGCATTAACACATAGTGAATACATGAACTCCTCAAACTACGGTCATCACCGAGAAGTGTCCCGATTATTGTCACTTCGGGGTTGTCGGATCATAACACATAATAGGTGACTATAGACTTGCAAGATAGGATCAAGAACACACATATATTCATGAAAATATAATAGGTTCAGATCTGAAATCATGCCACTCGGGCCCTAGTGACAAGCATTAAGCATAGCAAAGTCATAGCAACATCAATCTCAGAACATAGTGGATACTAGGGATCAAACCCTAACAAAACTAACTTGATTACATGGTAAATCTCATCCAACCCATCACCGTCCAGCAAGCCTACGATGGAATTACTCACGCACGGCGGTGAGCATCATGAAATAGGTGATGGAGGATGGTTGGTGACGGACGACGACGAATCCCCCTCTTCGGAGCCCCGAACGGACTCCAGATCAGCCCTCCCGAGAGAGATTAGGGCTTGGCGGTGGCTCCGTCGTAAAACGCAATGAAACTTTCTCTCTGATTTTTTTCTCCCCGAGACGGTATATATGGAGTTGGAGTTGAGGTCGGGAGGTGTCCAGGGGGCCCACGAGATAGGAGGGCGCGCCCTAGGGGGGGCGCCCCCTGTCTCGTGGACAGCCCATGGGCCCCCTGGCCTTCATTCTTTCGCCAAAAACTCTTATTAATTCTGAAAAGTGCCTCCGTGGATTTCCAGGACATTCCGAGAACTTCTCTTTTCTACACATAAAACAACATCATGGCAGTTCTGCTGAAAACAGCGTCAGTCCGGGTTAGTTTCATTCAAATCATGCAAGTTAGAGTCCAAAACAAGGGCAAAAGTGTCTGGAAAAGTAGATACGTTGGAGACGTATCACTCGCAAGCAATGAGCTACACTACATATGCATATGGGTATATGTGTAAAGAGGCAATATCGATGGACTGAACTGCAGAATGCCATAATAAGAGGGGGATAGCTAGTCCTATCGAAGACTACGCTTCTGGCAGCCTCTGTCTTGCAGCATGTAGAAGAGAGTAGATTGAAGTCCTCCAAGTAGCATCGCATAGCATAATCCTACCCGGCGATCCTCCCCTCGTCGCCTTGTGGAAAAGCGATCGCCGGGTTGTCTGTGGAACTTGTCTGGGTGTGTTTTATTAAGTATCCGGTTCTAGTTGTCATAAGGTCAAGGTACAACTCCAGGTCGTCCTTTTACCGAGGGACACGGTTATTCGAATAGATAAACTTCCCTGCAGGGGTGCACCACATTTTCCAACACGCTCGATCCCATTTGGCCGGACACACTTTCCGGGGTCATGCCCGGCCTCGGAAGATCAACACGTCGCATCCCCACCTAGGCACAACAGAGAGGTCAGCACGCCGGTCTAAATCCTATGCGCGCAGGGGTCTGGGCCCATTGCCCATTGCACACCTGCATGTTGCGAGGGCGGCCGAAAGCAGACCTAGCAACCGCCATTACAAAGGAAGTCACGTTACGCGGTCCAATCTGGCGCGCGCTGCTCAGTCGCTGATGTCATGAAGGCTTCGGCTGATACCACGACGTCGAGTGCCCATAACTGTTCCCACGTAGTTGGTTAGTGCGTATAGGCTAGTGGCCAGACTCAGATCAAATACCAAGATCTCGTTAAGCGTGTTATTATGAAGTAACCGCGGACGCCGACCAGGGCCAGGCCCACCTCTCGCCTAGGTGGTCTCAACCTGCCCTGTCGCTCCGCCACAGAGTAACATTCGGGGGCCATCGGGAACCCAGGCCCACCTCTACCGGGATGGAGCCACCTGCCCCTTCAGCCCCCACAGTGGAATCACTTGCGGGTACTCAACGAGCTGATCCGACTTTAGTCACCATCTGTATAGTATGTATATATGTATAGTATATTACCCGTGATCACCTCCCATGTGATCACGACCCGATAGTATAGCAAGGCAGACCGACAAGAATGTAGGGCCAATGATGATAAACTAGCATCCTATACTAAGCATTTAGGATTGCGGGTAAGGTATCAATGATTGTAGCAACAATGACAGGCTATGCAACAGAATAGGAGTAACCAAACAGTAACATGCTACACTACTCTAATGCAAGCAGTATAGAGAAGAATAGGCGATATCTGGTGATCAGGGGGGGCTTGCCTGGTTGCTCTGGCAAGAAGGAGGGGTCGTCAACTCAGTAGTCGAACTCAATCACACCAACACCGGTCTTGGGGTCTACTGGAAAGAAGTAACGGAGGGGGAACAAAATAAATAACAGAGCAATCAAAGCATCACAAAGTGTAACATGGCAATATGCGGTGCTAGGTGTGCCCTAACGCGGTAGTAGGTGATACCGACGAAAGTGGGAAACATCCGGGAAAGTTTCCCCGATGTTTCGTGTTTTCGGGCAGATGAACCGGAGGGGGAAAGTTGCGTGTTTGCTATGCTAGGGATGTGTGGCGGACAAACGGGCTGCGTATCCGGGTTCGTCTCGTCGTTCTGAGCAACTTTCATGTACAAAGTTTTTCCATCCGAGCTACGGTTTATTTTATATTAATTTTAAAAGATTTAATATTTTTTTAGAATTTATTTAATTAATTTAATTCAACATTATCCAAAATAGTGTTTGCTGACATCATCACGACGTCAGCATGACGTCAGCAGTCAACAGAGGTGTTGACTGGGTCACTGACGTGTGGGTCCCGCATGTCATAGGTACAATAACCTAATTAACCTATGAACTAGTTTAATTAGCTAAATAAGTAACTAATGTTTAATTAGTCTAATTAAACAGGTTTAGTTAAGTTAATTAATTAATTAATTAGTTAACATTTTTATTTACTTATTATTTATTTATTTATTCTTAATTTTCCCCTTTTTTTTAATTGTTCTGGGCGTGGGCCCCGTTTGTCAGTGGCCCATGGCCATAGCGGGCGCGGGCCAGCGGTGCGCTTACGAGCGCACCCGTGCACGGCTGAGCCCGATCGGGGAGGCGAGGCGAGGCCACCGAGGCGCGGTGGCGTTTGGCCAGTGTGGGCGACGGCCATCGGGGGTGGACCTGGGCGGCGCCACATGGGGGAAGCGGAATGGCGGCGGCCACGGCACGCAGTGCGCGGCCACAGGGAGCAGGGGGCAGGGCGAAGCGCCAGCGTGGAGCTCGAGCGGTAGTAGCACCAGGGGAGAAGCGGGAGGAGTAGCTAGGCATCGCGGGCGCGAGCAGCGCAGAGGCGCACGGGCGATGGCCGGTGCAAGGGCCACCGGGGCGCGGTGGGAGGAGAGGAGGAGAGGCCGGGGGCCTCACCGGGGTATGTAGGGCACGGGGTAGTGGGGCGTGGGGAGGACGACGGGGACGACGGTGGAGAGGAAGCAGGCCAGTGGGGAGGAGGAGGCAGGCCGGCGAGGAGGTCCGGCGAGGTCGTCCTCCAGGGGGTGGCGATGCGACGTCGATGAGGTGGCGTCGGGGACGGCAAGCAGCGTCGGGGCGCATCGGGGAGGAGGCGAGGCGGTGGTTCCTCGGGCACAAGCACCGCCGGTGAGGTGGGGCTCCGACGCGGCAAGGTGTCGGGCGCGATGGGGAACGACGGCGAGGGGGTTTCATCCCTGATCCAGATCTGGATCAGGGGGAGGGGGAGAGAGAGCGACTGGAGGAGTGGTGGTCGTGGGGCTAGGGTCCGGTGCCCCTAGGGGCTATAGGTCAGGGGCCGGCCGGTTGTTGGCCTGGTGCCAGCTGGGCCGGTTGGCCCCGGGGGAGGGTTTGGTCTCTTTTCTTCTTCTTCTTTTTGTTTGTTTTAGTTTTACTTTTTGTTATTTTTCTCTTCTGTTTTATTTTAGTTACATGTTAATTTTAGTTTAGTAAAATATGACTATAGCCCCTAAAATAACATTTCAGAACAATCCACTACTGTAAAAGGTTTTGGCCCGATATAAAATAGTTTAGTATTTTATAAAATACCAAAAGCGTTTAAATAGTTGTTTTTGCTACTGTTTGGATCATTTTAGCGCATTTAATCCTTTTACAAAAATGTGGTTCCTCCACCATAACGACTGAGGATTTATTTGCGCATTTTGAACATTTTAGTTTTATCGTTTGAAAACTTTTGATGTTTTCTTTTATTTTAAATTTAAATTTGAACGGGATTTGAATCTTCGCAAGTTTAACTATACTAATAGTGGTGACGTGGCAGCGTTAGCAAAGGGTTACTATAGCCTAATTATCCGGGCGTCACAAAAGGCAACATAGTGGTTGGTGTCGTATCACGTTGGTAAGGACACGAAGGAGATACGGCGTGGCATTGACGCCTATTCGGGGATCACTTTGTGACTCTGCACCCCTCCAACGGAGAGTAGCTTCCTTTGGGAAGTGAACTTCAGGATAAATCTCCGTGTCACCGTGTTGTTATCTTTTACCTTGCCTTTACTTGTTTAGCTAGCTTACTTATCGTATCTTGTGCTAGCTTGTATCTTGATCATCATATAGGATAGTTCACATAGTTGCACTTTCTAGAGAACTTATATTTTGAGCAAATCCCTAATTTGTTAAAAGAAAAGAAAAATTTGTAGTTGCCTATTCAGCCCCCCCCCCTCTAGATAACCTACTCGATCCTTTCAATTGGTATCAGAGCAAGGTCTCTTTGATCAAGGCTTCACCGCCTAAAGAGAAGGATATCTGGAGGGGAAGAACATCCTAAGTTAAGTGATGACGGGACTCCAGTTGATTCGGGTCTCGGACTTCCTCTAAACACAAACACAACCATCGTGGAGGAGGCTCCGGTCACAATGGGAGTCATGATGAAATTCCTTAAACAAATGGAAGTAAATCTCATGGCTAACATTGCCACCACGATGGATGCTTAACTTGCTGAAAATTCTACCTCATCATCTACCGTCCCTTCCGAAGTGGTGGTAGATAATGTGGAGGACCCATCTAAGAATAAGAACACACTCCCTAAAGGTAGATAATGTGAGAGTCTGGAACGCTCCCAAGCCCACTTCTGACCGCTCTGGCCCACCAAAAAACCCCATTCGCCCGTGCAGCGGCTGTCATTGATGCCGCGATTTCACCAGACGGGAAGGCGGCGCATACGAAAGCGACCTCTCGGGCGTCGCCGCCGCTTCAATGCGGATGTCGCGTCCTGAGAAACCAACTCCTGTCGCTACGCCACATTGAAGTAGGCTGATCGCCCCTCTGTCTGCCCTAGCCGTGGCTATTTAAGCCACACTCCGGCAACGCAATGTCCTCTTCCCCCTCTCTGAGCCCTTCCTTCTCTCCGAGCCTAGCGGCGATGGCGAAGTCCTGGTTCTCCGCGCCAACAGGCGGCACCGGTGGAAGTTTGTCGTCAGGCAGACCGTGGCGTCGCCGCCCTCACTCACCTGAACCATCCGCATTCACGACGGTGGGCTCCTCCGACAAGGAGGACGAGCTGCAGCGGTGGCCATGTCTACTCTCGAAGGCGGGTCAGACGGGTCCGGTGCCACCGTCTCCGGTGCGCGTGAAGGAGGAGCCACCCTCCTATCCGCGGGTCCGCGTTAAGCGGGAGCCGGCATCCCCGCGTCGGCAGGTGAAGGACGAGCCGGCGTCCCCGCCACGCAACTGCGACCTCCACATCGGCGGCCGCCTGAAGCAAGAGTCGGCGTCCCCCTAGCGCCTTTGCCGCGTGAAGGAGCGCACAACCGTTAAGCGCGGATAGATGGGCCCACTTCGCCACCACGGCGCCAACACCATGTGAAGGAGGAGCTGCCGCCGCGATTGCCAAGGCGCGTGGCCGCATCCTCCGCTATATCGGCGGCGGCGGTTACAACTGTGCCTCCGGCTCTCAGGCCGTGCTATCCGAGCCGAGTGTGCGGCGCGGCGGCAGGTAAGGTACGGCCGGCGCAATATCGATCACCGCTCCGAGTTCGCCAGGAAGGACGTGGTGTCGGAGTGGGTCCAGAACGACCCTGACCTCGTCGCCGCGTGGGCGCTCGACCACTCCATCACCACTGCGGAGACAGCCGCCAGGCGCCGTCTTCGCCTTGACGACGAGCTCGCCAAGATCGGCGAGGAGCAGCGACTGCTCCGCGAACGCCGGTCGCGGCAAGGCCGACGCCGCGGTTCCGCTGGCCACGTCATCAGGGGCCGCGGCGACCCTTCATATGGCGCAGCAAGAGGCGGAGCAGCTCCTCCGCGAGTGCAGGTAGCTGCGGCCCTTCAGCGTTGTTTTGTCGCTGGAGGGACTGGAGGGACCACGACGACGGAGATGGTGATGCGGCAGGGCAAGGCGGACAAGCGTATGAGGTGGTCGTCCGGTATAGGGTTTAGTTTTTCCTTTTTTGTTTTTTTAGTTAAACGGTTGAAATATGGACTTTTTTATGTAATTATATCTAAACTGGAATGAAGATCATCCAGTTTACACGAATTTCATCTGGTTGGTTTGAGTTGTTAAAAATATATGCAGCTAGCCTTGGATGTCAACCTCCCGCATTCGTGTCCATGGACTAGTCCCCCTGTCCGCGGACAGATGCGGAAGGATTTGTGCGGATTGCTGTTGGAAATGCCCTATTGGTTGGCCATTTGCCTTTTTTAAGGTGCAAGAAGCAAGATTGGGGATTAGTTATGTAATCAATGCAAAAAGAGGGAATTAAGTGCAGCGCCAGGCTAGCGTTGAAACAGCAGCCACATCAGCCACTCTGATCATTTTTCCATTTTAAGAGATTAATTTTATTTTCCTAAGCGTCTATCTTAGGTTCTTAGTGTCTTGCATTGGAGATGCCGTTATAATCCATGGGATGCTCTTCTTCATCGTTTCCACATTACATAAGGCCAACTCCACAGCGCGACCCTATCCTGTCCATCCCCCTCCGTTTGGGGTAAAAAGGACAAATCGGGCGGCCCAGCGCGCGGGAGTAAACGGACTTTTGTCCGTTTCGTGTCCGCTTTCGACCCATCCCCGACCCAAGTTTGCGCCGATTTTGGGGTGAAACGGATAGCGCGCGGACGGGCAGGACGCGCACGCTTGTCCTCCCCTGGCCCGCCTATCGGTGGGAGAAACCAAAACCCCCCACGCCCCATTTGGCGCCATTTCCTCAAACCCTCTCACGT
The DNA here is from genome assembly GCF_018294505.1 of Triticum aestivum. Classification (NCBI taxonomy): domain Eukaryota; kingdom Viridiplantae; phylum Streptophyta; class Magnoliopsida; order Poales; family Poaceae; genus Triticum; species Triticum aestivum. The sequence goes on from NC_057813.1 coordinate 237,410,006, forward strand.
CCCTCCCGCCGCCCCCTCTCTCCCTCGTTCATGGCTGACGCCCAGCCGAATTCCGGAGGCCTGGCCGTCGACCTGCCCGGAAAGGTGAAGAAGAAGGCGGCCAAGGCGGCAAGGAAGCTGCGGTCGGAGTGCACGCCGGAAGAGATCGCCAGGTTGGACGCGAAAGCGGCGAAGAAGAGGAGCCGGAGAGCGGTCGTCAAGGTCAATGCCGCCGTGGCCAAGTTCGCCGTTGAGCGCGATGCGAAGGAGGCCGCTCGGCGCAAGGCCGCGGCCGACGAGAAGGAGGACATCGTCAACCAAGCGCACGCCCTCCTCATGCTTGGCATGGGCCGTCCGGCTAGTTTCACTACAGCGGCCGTCGGCCCGGCGAGCACAGGCTTGTCGGTCGCCCGGCCTGCGCACTGCCAGTCGCCAGCGTCACGGACCACGCCCATGTCGCCCGGCTTTCTTCCGCCAAGGCACGATGGGCACACCCGTTTCTCTGGGTCGCCGGACGTTGGCTTGTTCGCGCCGTCACCGCGCCCCGCGGCCATCATCGACCTTAACGTCACGCCTGGGTCCAGCAGCGGCGGTCGGTCGTTCGTCGAGATGCAAAGCAAGCAAGCACGGGCACCATGCCGGCCCCCGCGTGTTGTTTAACGAAATGCCAACAGCAACGGCACCAGTCGACGACCCCTTCTACAACCAGTACATGGAGAACGTGATCTTCGAGGTTGGGCACGGACGTGCCTACGACCCCGAGGAGACCCAAAGTCAGGATGGCCGCGCCCAGTACATCCCCGATGAAGAGGCCGACGACCGTGCAGACTACGACCATGGTGACTCGTGGCATGAAGATGATGACATCTATGTCGAAGGTGATGGTGATGAAGAAGAAGAAGAAGGCAATGACGTTGATATTAGTGGCGCGTCATTGTTCATCGACAAGCTGACCCAAAGAGCGGAAGCACAAAAGAAGAGGAAGAGCATTTGCACGGGTTCATACACACAAGATGAGGACAAGTTGATTTGCCAAGCTTGGATGGAGATTAGCCAAGATCCGAGGACCGGCGCGCAACAAAAGGGCATTGTTTTTTGGACGAGAGTCCACAAAACATTCCATGAAAGGAAGATGTTCGAGCTCTACCAAATTACAAGCAACTGTGGCATCGACTCGATTCAAAAGAGATGGTTGTTCATCCAACAAGAGTGCAACAAGTATCAAGCCGCATTTGAGAGCGTTGAAGCACGACCCGTGAGTGGTCTCGGCGTTGGGGACACGGTATGCTCTCCTCTTTCTAGCCCTTTCCTTGCTACAGCCATGAGACTTCGGCCTTGTATATGTTTGCATGTTCACTTCTTGTTGATCATGTGTTGTAGGCATTTCAATCTTTGGAGGCATTCAAGGCCCGGCACAATGACAAGCCATTCACTCTTACGCATTGTTGGACGCTCATCAATAATTTCCCTAAGTTCAAGGACCAATACCGTGAACTACAAAGGAAGAGAGGACTGAAGACGGCCAAGTTCGCCGGAGGTGGAGATGGCGAGGCGTTGAAGAGGCCGAGGGGCAAGACCAACTCCAAGGTTGATGACATACGTGATGCCTCATCCATGGCATTGCATGACACTTTGCATGGCATGATGTCTCAAAAGGATGTGAGGGACGAGAAGAAGCGGCAAAGCAAGGACGAGCAAATAAAGCAATACCTAGACCTTCAAAGAAAGAAGCTTGAGATGGAGGAGGCGGCCAAGAAGAGGAAGATCGACATGGAGGAGGCGGCCCAGCAAAGGCAGCTCGACATGGAAGAGGCCGCCTGGCAAAGGCAGCTCGACATCGAGGCCGACAACGTCAAGGCCAGGCAGAGGCAGCTCGACATCGAGGCCACCAATGCCACCACCAAAGCGAAGGAGGTGGCCCTTGCGATCATGAGCGTGGACTTGTCGAAGATGAGCGACAAGACGAGGGCCTGGTTCGAGGCAAGGCAGAAGGAGATGCTCGACGCCGAAGGCCTGAACTAGGTCGTCCGATCAGCGTGGCTGTTCTTTTTGGAGGCTGGCATGGGTGCCGCCCGTCCGCTGGGCCGCTGGCAGTGTGCCGGCGAGAAGACATTCATTTTGGAGGCCGGCTGTGTTGCCGGCCGCTGGCTGTGTTGTCGGTGAGGACAACTATTCATTTTGGAGGTTAGCTCTGTAGCCGGCCGCTGGCCGATGCCGGCGATGGACATGTAGGCCGCTAGCTTTGTTGCCGGCGTGATGAACTGGGACCGTGAACTAGGGCTTGGCATTTGAAACGTTGCTATTTTTTTAAAAAATAGACGCGGACAGGATGGGGCAAATGGATGCGGCCGCGCGCTGGGCGCACGGCCACCGCATCTCATGACACGCCTGAACACGACCCCAAATCCCTACCAAAACGGACAGAATCCGGACAAAACGGACGTCCGTTTGGGGTAGCGCGGTGGAGTTGGCCTAACCACCTCTGCTCTATGACTTCCTTCCCCCGGGTTACTCAAGAACAGCTCAACCTGGGAGGTCCGTCCGCTCGTGACGGTTCGTGCCGTTTCTGGCGACTCCGGTTGACTCGACAGCGACTCATGTTTCGGCGATTTGCCGACCAAATCCCACTCAAAATCCTTCGTTTTCTTCACTCCCGTGTCTGATTTCCTCTAGTTCCTGCTAGCTAGTGAGATCCCTAGACCAATTTCTCCAGCATCGAGCCCCTTCCTATAGGTGCTGCTCATACTCTGTTTTTACAAGATCCAGAATAAGTGAGACAGCGATTTCAATCCCGGGTGAATCCCCAACCTGAATCCTTTCGCGTCTGCTAGGGTGCGCGATTGTGAAATACCAGTCAATCCTAGTCCCGTGCGTGCGGTGGTGAACTTAGAGGCAGCTGCCGTGAGGCTTCACCCCGAAGCGAGCTATTAGTAGACACCTCACCGTGGGAGATAGGAGAACTCTTTCCCTGGCCAGCATGGAGGGGATGCTGAATGATTTGAAGTTGTCAGAGGCAGAAAAGAAAAGTGTCAAAATTGGAAGAAGGCAGATCTGCTCCTCAACTGTAAGCAAACTACAGACTATAGGTAATATTTTCTCAGAGAGGCCAGCGAAAGAAGAGTTTGTGGGAAGAACATTAGGAAATTTGTGGTGCCCTTTTGCTGAACTTGATTGCAAAGATCTTGGTAGAAATCGTTTTCTGTTTACCTTTCCTGATGAGACTAGCAAGAAGAAAGCTTTGGATGGTGGACCGTGGAGGTTTAATAAAGATTTGATAGTGATGGAAAAATTTGTGGCCAGTAAAACAATAGATGAATATGAGTTTAAATGGATCCCTATATGGGTCAGAGCTTATGGCATCCCCACGGGGATGATGAGTTCAGAAACGGGAGATTTAGTCGGAGAGAGAATAGGAGAAGTACTTGATATTGATGTGGATTGGGACGGAACAGCGATGGGCCAGTTTATGAGAATCAAAGTACGAATGGATATTACAATGCCAATAACAAGATTCATCACTTTGGAAATTGAATATGACGAGGAAGAACAGGAGGCCATGTGTGAGGAGTTGATGAGTAATGCAGAGAACAGAGAGAAGAAAAAGTGGAGAAGGTTGTTGATTTCAAATATGAGTATCTGCCTGATTTTTGCTATTGTTGCGGCATCATTGGGCACACAGAAAAATCATGCCTATCTAGAGCCAGAAGAGAGGGAGCTAGACAGTATGGGCCGGATCTGCGGCCAATTATCTATAAAGGAGGCTCTAGTGAAGAGAGGAGTAGAAGCTCAAGTGATAAGGAAAATTTCTGGTTAACAAATGTTGCTGGAAACCGGGGTGGTAAGCATGGAAGTGACAGTCCATCATGGAGAAAGAACACTCAATGGGGCAAGGAGGAAGATGGAGCAAGGAAAGAGGAGGAGAAAGCAGTTGAGTGCCCTTCGAAGTTTAGTCAGGATGACCAAACGGGGTCCAAAGAAAGCGAGAAACTGATTTTTGAGGATAAATCAAAAACTCTAGATTTGTTTGAAGGAATAGAAAACACTGATCATGTACCCAAGTCAGAATCTGGTCGGGAGTCAGGTCAGAGGGGGTAGGAGAAGAAAATTTGATACACGATGGAACAATACAAGTAGACAAGGTGAAGTCCCAAACTTTAACATCCACAACAGTAGGACAAGTAATTTTGGATAGGAAAACCATGAAAGGAGGGAAACGTCAAAGTCAGGGTACTTTCAAGCGATATGAAAGATCTAATGGAAATAAAGGTCAGGGTCAATCTTTCAAAACAGAGTTGAAGAAAAGAAATGTCGACCTGATGGAATTAGACTTGGAGGCTCAGATTATGAAGAAAGCAAGAATGGATGTGGACGAAGTGTTTGCGGCTATAGAGAAAGAGGAAATAAACAACCCTGAGAAGAAGAACGCTGGGCTGGAGGGACAGCCCGGCGAACCAAAATGAGGATCACAACCTGGAACTGTCGGGGTTTGGGGAATGGCCCGGCAGTACGTGGGCTTCTGGACCTCCAGAAGCGGGTGGACCCCGATATCCTCTTCTTATCCGAGACAAAACTGGATGAGAGAAGGACGCAGTGGCTCAAGTACTTGTTGGGAATGTCAAATATGGTGGTCAAGGATTGTAAAGGAAAGAGCGGAGGACTTGCTTTATTATGGAAGAGGCATGTGCATGTTGAATTGCGTAATTATTCGAGATATCATATTGATGTAAAGATAGTGGAGCAAGATGGTTTTACATGGAGATTTACGGGCATATATGGTGAGCCTGCGACTGATAAAAGGGATAAAACATGGGACCTTCTGAGGATCCTCGATCAACAAATTAAGCTTCCATGGTTGTGTGCTGGTGACTTCAATGAAGTTTTATATTGCCATGAAAAGAAAGGTGGATCAGCTCGGGCTACTCGGCAAATGGAGACTTTCAAGATAACTTTGGCAGATTGTGGCTTGCGTGACCTGGGATACATGGGTGAAAAATACACTTGGAGAAACCATAGTCATGAAGCTAGTAAATATATAAAAGAAAGACTTGACAGAGTCGTGGGGACCCGAACTTGGTGCAACAGGTTTCCTTCATATAAGGTAATAATTGGGGATCCTAGACACTCGGACCATCGGCCAATGACCATTTATGTAGAGGGCACGGATAAAGCCATGAGAAAGCATGGAGGCCACTGTGGCTATTAGATTTGAGGCGAAGTGGCTACAAGAAGAAGGATGTGAGGAGGTTATTAGCAATGCATGGTCTACTGCAGAGATAAGGGGCGAAAACAATTTATCACAGAAACTAAGGAGAGTGGTAGAAGACCTGAGGCATTGGGACACTAATGTCCTAGGTGATTTGCAGAAAAGGATCAAGGCACTAAAAGTTGAGCTAGAACAGGTGAGGAGGGCACCCATTAGCCATTATACAGTAGCTCGAGAACACTTTGTGCGGGAAAAATTGGATAGATTAGAACTATAGCAGGACATGTTTTGGAGGCAGAGAGCACATGTTAAATGGCTCCAAGCTGGAGGCAAAAACACTGCTTTTTTCCATGCTTGTGCTTCAAAAAGAAAGAAGAAAAACACAATTGGGAGACTAAAAAGGAAGATGGAGCGTGGGTAGAGGGTGAAGATCGCTTAAAAGAGCATGTTGCAAGCTATTTTTCTAATCTGTCCACCTCTACAGTTGGGCCAAGAACTGATGAAATATTGCAGACAGTTTCACCGAGGGTAAATGCACAAATGAATAAAAGCCTTTGTGCTCAATACACAGAGGAGGAAGTTAAGGAGGCTTTGTTCAATATTGGAGATCTCACAGCACCTGGGCCTGATGGTATGTCTGCGGTTTTCTTCAAAAGGTTCTGGCATCTAGTGGGAAACACAGTCACAGAGGAGATCTTGAAATTCCTTCGAGGAGGCCAGATGCCAGAAGGATGGAATGATACCATGATCGTCTTAATCCCAAAAACAGCAAATCCACAAAGCATGAAGGACCTAAGACCGACCAGCCTCTGCAACGTCATCTACAAGGTGATCTCCAAAGTTATTGCCAATAGATTAAAATGTATTTTGCCTGATATCATATCCCCCAATCAAAGTGCATTTGTATCGGGTCGTAATATATCTGATAATATCCTCTTGGCCTATGAACTAACTCATTTTTTGCAGACAAAAAGAAGTGGTAAAACAGGATACGCGGCGATAAAGCTAGACATGAGTAAAGCCTACGATCGAGTTGAATGGAATTCAAGCTGGGATTTGAAAGAGAATGGGTCAACCTAGTGAAGAAGTGCGTGTCAACAGTTAAATACCAAGTCAAGGTCAACAAAGATGCAACTGAGGTAATCATCCCCCAAAGAGGATTACACCAGGGTGATCCACTCTCACCGTATTTATTTCTACTATGCGCAGAAGGTTTTTCTGCCTTGTTATATGATGCTGAAAGAAATGGTAGCTTGAAGGGAATCAAATTATGTAGAGAAGCGCCAAGTGTGAGCCACTTGCTCTTTGCAGCTCCTTGAAGCAAATGAAAAGAATGCCCAAGCAGTTAATGATATACTGGAGAAGTATGAAGTTTGCTCTGGCCAAGTAATAAACAAGGATAAGTCAGCCATCCTATTCAGTAAGAACACCAACCAAAGGCAGAAAAGAGAGATGATGGATATAATGGGCATTACAGAGGAAGGCTTGAAAGGAAGATATCTTGGGCTGCCAGCATATGTTGGAAAATCAAAGTCCAAAACCTTTCAGTATATTAAAGAAAAAGTGTGGGGAAAGATACAGGGTTGGAAAGAGAAACTTCTATCAAAAGCAGGGAAAGAAATCCTAATTAAAGTAGCAGCCCAAGCAATGCCAGTATACACTATGACCTGTTTTGATCTAACAAAAAATCTTTGTGATGAGCTTAGCTCCATGATATGCAAATTCTGGTGGAGCCAGATGGATAAAGTTAACAAAATACACTGGACATGTTGGGAGAAGCTTTCTAAACCGAAGAGAGTGGGTGGACTAGGATTTAGGGACCTTCATGCTTTCAATATGGTCATGCTTGCTAAACAAGGATGGCGCCTACTTCAGAACCCGTCATCATTGTGTGCCCAAATACTGCAAGCTAAATATCACCCAGGAAGCAGCATACTTGAAGCTATGCCAAGGAAGGGAATTTCGTATGCATGGCACAGTATTTTGAAAGGAGTGCAACTTCTGAAAAAGGCATAATTTGAAGAGTTGGGAATGGACGAAACATCAAAATCTGGACAGACCCGTGGCTCCCAAGAGGAATTACTAGAAGAGTTACTTCATTACGTGGGAGACAAGTGATTTCTAAGGTTGCTGACCTTATAGACCCAGTGACAAACTGTTGGGATGTCAGCCTTGTGCGCCAAACCTTCAATGCAGAAGATTCTGAGATAATCTTGCAGATCCCCATTTATGATCGTACACCTGACTCGATTGCGTGGCATTTTGACAAAAAAAGGAATCTTCTTGGTGAAGTCAGCCTACAAGGTAGCAGTGGATAGCATAGAACGTGATTCAACACATGGCCAACCATCTAGTTCAAGAAGCGATGGAGAGGCAATTGATTTTGAATGGAAGAAACTATGGGCGTTACCTCTCCCAAATAAAGTCCTCCATTTTCTTTGGCGTATAGCAACATATAGCTTACCATTAAGAATGAAGCTGAAGAATATAGGCATGGAAATAGATAGTAGATGCCCAGTGTGCCTTAGATATGATGAGGATGGTGGTCGCTGTTTTCTTAAATGCAAAATGGTGAGACGGCTGTGGAGCTTGGCACAAATGGATAATATTCGAAATAGGCTAATGTTATGCAACGATCCTCTTAGCTTATTCAATGAGTTGTTTCGCCTGACAGAAGAGGAGAGCATAAAGGTGTGTGTCATGTTTTGGTTATGGTGGCACGAAAGGAATAAGGCCAATGTAGGAGACACGATGAAAACGCCAGATGAAATTCTAGCTTCTATTAACTATCATGTTAATAATTTCAGGAATCTTAAGAAGCAGAGGAGCACCCAGAAGCAGACTTCCACGGCAAAATGGTCTCCCCTGGCAAACGAATTCCTGAAAGTAAACTCCAATGGGGCGTTTAAGGAAGCATCAAAATCTGGTGGCTGGGGTTTTACTTTGAGGAATAGTAATGGTATGCTTTTGGCTGCAGGAGCAGGAAAGCTGGAATATGTATCAAGTGCCCTCCATGCTGAAGCTTTAGCCATGGTGTATGCAATCAATGCAACGTCAAGCATGGGAGCCAATCGTGTAATTTTCGAAATGGACTCGATGGAGTTGAAGCAGGCTATAACAAGTCAGGAGTATGATAGATCAGCTCTAGGTTCTTTGTTTCAGGAGATTAAATTCCAACTTAATGTAGCTTTTGATTATGTTAAGCTGAATGTATGTCCTAGAGCATGTAATAATGCAGCACACACTATAGCTGCATATGGTCATGGTCTAGGGAGTGGCGTATGTGAGACATGGTTAGGCCACTTCCCTGAGTTTGTACTGAACTCTGTTGCTGGCGGTTTAGCCAGTTTGTCATCGTAAGGAATACTAGTCTGTTCTTTTCAAAAAAAAAAAAGAACAGCTCAACCTGTCCCTTGTCCAGACTCACCATAGACAACAGCCACAAAATAATAAAAACAGCGACCTTGTTCGCAACAGGGCCAGACTGCCCACAAATATCAGATTATGTTCTGCTCGACTTGCGAGCATACATGAACCAGGGAGGGAGGCTAATGGTTCGTCGCTACGAAGCAGGATCCTCTGCGTCTGCTGATGGTCCAGGTTGTTCTAGGTAGAGCTGCATCTTCAAAGGATCACACCCCATTGACTTGATGGGGGTTATCTGCGGCGGCTGCATCCACGCCTTGGTGTCCGTGGGGATCCACAGCCGAGCCTCGTCCTCCTCCTTGTCCTTCGCACCTTCTTCCGCGGGGAGGGATCGGAAGTAGGCGGTGATCTCCCAGCTGCTATCTGTCACAAGGCAAAGCGTGGCGCCTTATAAGCTCTCCCGGTGATGGTAGTCACCGCTGGCTGTTGGCCTTTACAGAAAATCTCGAGATGCTGAAATCGTCCAAGAAAGAGATGGGGTCGACTACCTGACGGAAGGGGCTTTGTGAGAGGTCCAGCGACGGTCAGTTTGATCAAGAACGCCCGCAGAGCAAATTCCAGGCTGGATTCTTCTAACTCGGAGCCATAGGACTGGTTGACTGCAAGCTTGAACACAAACTTCTCCAGTGGTATGTGATCTTTGTCATGGAAGATGACCACAACCCTCTCAACCAGTCCCTGGGTTGTAAGAAAACTTATGGTCAGTTACAAAGACACAACCAGCCTGAAATCTTTACACAATCAACAATGTTTCAACACCAAGGGATCCTCGGATCTCACCGTTGTTGCTGAAGATAGAATCAAGTGCAAAATTAATATATTTGTTTCCTTCTTGCACGCTATACGATACAAGAGCCCTCGCAACAAGCATATGGTCAAAAAAGGAGGAACAGAAGTGTACCAAAACTTTAAAGCTCAAGCACTATAATCAACCTATCAAGCTATCCCATCCATTTAATGAGTTCTGTTGATAATATAATTACTCATAGAGTACATTTCATTGCAGGAGGAGGAACAATCAGGGGAACAAAACACACCTTTTGTATGAAAGGTAGAAGGCCAGTAGTCACAGAGTGGATATAGTCAGCAAGCTGCGGGTGCACAGCTTTCTGGACAACTACATTCATGTACCTTCTCCTCTCAAATGCACCTACACACGCACTGTGCTTAATCCATATCCAACCAAAGAAAATGACAAATAACAAAGTTACCAATGTGACTTAAATACAAAAGGGGGAGGAATCCTTACGAGTGGGATAGAAACCTTTGAGGAAGACAATGCAGCTGACAGCTACCTCTAGAAATTCAACAATCACTTGTGCAATTTGACCTTTTAAAGCCAACCCGAGTTTTAGTGAGATGACAATGTGCAACTATTTAAAATAAAAGTCAGCTTCTGGGGCAAAAAGGAACTCATCATCAGCACTTTACCCTGTGGAGTTTGATTCTTCCGATCCATGGCCCAGTTCAAGTAAATAACTAAATACTGGAGTTTGGAACTTTCAGGCTGCTGGTTTTACATTCCCATGACCAACACAGTGATACAGGTGAGCGGGCACATGATACCCTGCTGCCAGATTAGTTTAAGCCAGAGAAACCAAAGCTGGGTTAGTAAGTTAGGGTAAAAATATAACTGCCAGACAAGAACATGAGAGAAGAACAAATAAGTGATGCACTGGACAGCTAATTTTCTGACATAGTAACATCACAGCAACAACTGTGGGTATTACCTAGCACAGATTGCAATACCAGAAGGAAACATCTCAAATAGACCAATAAAATCAGGATAACAGTGTGCACTTAGTTGCACATTAAGTGGCTCATACATAAATGTCTGGAAAATAAACTTCCCGCCTCATAGAGAAATGCAAATACGTAGATATACTTCGGGTTTCATCATTTCACAAAAAGAAGATTATAGAATCATAGGTACTGAGGTATGGTTACCATAGAAATGTATTAGCTTTCACATCAGGAAGGACTCTGCTACTAACAGTTCATTAATCCCTAAAAGAGTGTTGTATATAGCTTCAGTTTCAAAATGTGACTCGTCCCCTGCAAAGAACTCATGCACGCATCCATCCACTTCAATGAAAGAGCAACCAGGCTGCTTGGTCTTTCTGCTACTGTATATTCCTGTCCTCACTTTGTTTGCATCAACCCACCTTGATGTGGTAGCATAGACAGTAGAAAGTAAAACGTCCCCTCCACACCTGTTTGGCTCCAATACTTGGATCCTTTCTGCTACATACTCTGCAAGTCCCACCTCTCCACAGGCTCTGCAGGCAAACAACAACGACCGCCACATTACAACATCAGGAGCGATAGGCATCTCTTTAATGAACTGTTCTGCCTCTGCCAATAACTTAGCACGCCCCAGGAGATCAACCATGCATCCATAGTGTTCGATCCTTGGGGCAATACCGTAAATACTGGACATGCGATGGAAGTGATGGTATCCTTGTTCAACTAATCCTCCATGGCTGCAAGAAGTTAGGACACCCAAGAAAGTTATCTCATTCGGCATGACTTCACCCTCTTCTTCCATCTGCGCAAACAAATCTAGTGCCTCACCAGAGAGGCCATTCGCAGCAAAGCCCATTATCATCACTGTCCAGGCAAAATCATCCCGCTTGACCATTCCACAAAATATATCATAGGCCTTTTTTATATCCCCACACTTTGAGTACATGTCAATCAATGAATTTTTCACAGAAATATCCTTCCCTAAACCATGAATGTCACAGTAAGCATGGACATACCGTCCCAAGTCCAGTGCTCCCATCTGGCCGCATGAAGATACAACAGTAGCAATTGTTGCATCATCAACTTTCACTCCAGCAATTTGCATGTCTCTGAATAGCTTAACAGCCTCTTTAGACTGACCTAACTGTGTATATCCAGAAATCATTGAGGTCCAGCAAACCGCATTCCTCTCAGGCAATCCATCAAAAACCCTGCGAGCATCTTCAACCAGCCCACACTTTGCATACATACTAATCAAAGAGGAACCCATATAACAGTTAATCTCAAAACCATTTGTCACAAGTAGTGCATGACAGAGCTTTCCGACCTTCATCATGCATGTCCTTGCACAAGCAACTAGAGCATTCAGCAAGGTGACCTCATCCAGCATAACTTGCGCCTTGGCCATTTGGCTAAAAGCCTGCAATGCCTTATTAGGCAGCCCAGCATGTACGTATCCAGCAATGATTGTATTCCAAGAAACTGTATCAGAGGCTCCTTTGGGAGCAGAATCAAGAACTGATCTTGCAGTAGATGGATAACTACAAGACGAGTACATATTGATAAGAGTATTAAGGACAAAGTTATCAGAACTTAAGCCGAGTTTCACAGAAAGGGTATGGAGCTGGGCACCAACAACAACGGAGGGCATGCGGGCGGCGGTAGAAAGAGCAGCGCTAAGGGAGTAGTTATCGATGGGCATGTAGCCAGACCGGCGGAGTAGGGAGAGGAATGAGAGGGAGAGAGATGGGACAGGACCTGAGGAGAGTGAGCGAAGGACAGAGTGGAGCAAGGGTACCTTGAGCAAAAGACCCGAGACGGTTGCATAGGATAGGAGAAGGGGGAGATGACGGTGGGCTAGGCGGGAGATTGGGACAGGGAGGACATATTTACTTTCAGGGAAAGCCTTTCTGGTAATGGAGAAGGAGCGTGTCTTCCCATCGAACATTCGCGACGACAAGCACATCTAGATTCTCAATGGAGCTGACCGATAGCGGAGCAGAATGGAGTGTAGCTGTCACGCGGGGAAGCAACCGGATGATACAGGAAGCTGTCACCCAATACTGCAACCTACATTAAAGGAACCTGGCATAAGACATTGTTTTCTATTCGAACAGGGGCAATTCTCTATGTCCATCAGCAATAACAAAACCAAGATTATATTTTTGCACTCAGAGAATGGAAACAACACACCAACAAGATTATCAGCACCTATTCAATCAGCACCTATTCAACTCCTGAACTCTAACCAACTGGAACGAAAATAAATGCTAACAGACACGCCATTGCTCAACATGAGATATCACAGACATCAAGCGGACATAGCCTAAGAATAACGAGGAATGCACAACAGATCATGCCGTCTACTGCTTTCCCAGGTAGTATCAGGACCACCGCTCCAAGTTAGCTTCACAAGAAATTGCACAATTTGCTAAGGATGACTACGGGCACGGGGTTCGTGTGGGGATTCGATTTCTTTTCTTTATGGAAGCAACTGCTACTAGCAACAGCGTATCCAGGATTAGCTGACGCCCTGGGCCCAAAAAGGGCAAAAAAACAGCCCCAAAAATTAACCCCAGGTTTACTTATACAGGCATATCAAAGGTCAAGCTCATATCACACGAACAAAAATTACTAAAATTAAATCGAAACAAAAATTACCAAAAGGCTTTCTACATTGAACTAACAAACTTTAAACTACAGGAGCTAATGGTCGATGATATTGAACATTTGAACGAATCTATTGAAAGGAGCTAATCAGTGGCGGGTCTAGGATTTGAAGACAGGGTGGTCCTCCTCTTTTTTTTGATATATATGACACATGAATGTTCTAACTAATTATCAATCCCACATAGAAATCCCGTATTTTCATATCTTCATAGCATATCTACAAAAGCAATGTCCGTGGTCCTCTTCATTCTTCAATAATTTTGCAATATAACCTTATTTTATCAAACATAAATGAACACAAATGATGTGCAAAACTATTTGTATGGGTTTGTCGGTTCGTGTTCTGGACAGTGGGTAGCGCAACAAAGAACAAACTCTAAATCAATTAGGGATTTGGCAGTGGGCGAGCTCCGAGCTGGCACCTCAAATCTGACGGTCACCGGGAGTGCTGGAGACCTGAGATGTGGTCTGGGCGGCGGGTGGCGGCTTGCTCCGAGCGCCGGGCCGCCGGGGCAAGGCAGCAGCCCGTAGGGGGGGCGCGGACGCGCGGTGGGCGCGGCTGGCTCTGAGGACCGGATGGATGGACGGAGAAGCAGGAGAGAGGAAGAGGCTCGTGGGCGTCCGGGCGGCGGCGAGACAGGCGGGGTAGCGGGGAAGCGGCGAGGCGGGCGGGGACAGAGACGGCTGGGCATCGTGGACGGGAAGGCTCAGACGTGAAGTGGTGGCTGCGTTGCTTGTTGGGTAAGTGTTATTGGGCTTTTCTTTTTCTCTTCGGCCCATCTCTAAGAGCATCTCCACTCATTCGGCCCCCCCGGCTTGAAATAGCACCGTCTAAGGACGCGCCGACGAAAAAATCGGCGTGGGGACGGTCGATTTTCCAACCGTCGCCCCAAGCTCGCCCTAGATGCCGTTTTTTTAAAACTAAATTCGGCCAAACACGACATAAATTTGGAGAAATTTAGGCGTTCCATCAATATTTTGTACAAAATTTGAAACATAATTTAAAAACAAACTAAAAATACTACTACTAGATGTTGCGCCGCCGCCGCCCGCCTTTTACATGCCGAGGAGCCTGTAGAACTTGGTGTAGTCGCCACTGTCATCGTCGCCGTCCCTGCGCCCGCCGCCATCCTTGCTGCACCCTTGACCTGCGTCGCCAATGCGTGGGGGTTTGGATGACCCGGGCGCCTCGTCGTCGTTGTCCTCGAGGACGATGACGCTGGCCTCGTCGTGGCCGCGGCGCCGAGCGACGATCTCCTCGAGGGCACGGCGCTGCGCTCCATCTCCAGCCGGACGTAGTCGTCCCGCGCCCATTTGAGGGCAGTCTCGTCGTCGGCGGTCATGGCCTCATGCTCCTTCTTCAGGCGACGAGCCCCGGCTCGTTCTTCATGGCGACGAGCCCCAATTCCGTCTTCGGCTTGACGAGGCGGTAGGAGGGAGCAGCGGGGCCACGGCCGCCCTCGTTGATGACGAGGGTGCGCCACCCGAGCGGCGCCTCCCGCGGCTCCGACTTGACGGGGAGGAGCGCCGGCGACCCGACGAGGACGAGGTGGTTGTCTCCATTCGTCTTGGCGTCCAGGAGCTGCCACGGCGGCGAGAGAAGGAGGGGGCGCCGTCGGGTACTCCAACCGCGGCTCGTTGCCGACCTCGATGTGCTCGAGGACGGCTTCGAGCGTGCGCCCGGGGACGTCCCACCATTGGCGCCGCTCGTCGGCGTTGAGGCGGCCGCGGGGTTCGGCGCCTTTCGTCGAGGCGAGCTAGTCGGCGTGGCGGCGGTCGAAGTACGTCGTCCACAGCGTGTTGCTGTCGGGGGCGTACCTCGGCTCGTACCGCACACTCTTCGATAACAACGACCGGATGCACACGATCTCGGCGCGTCGATCAGCGCCGGTGGGCGGCGGCGGCATCGGGACGCCGCGGGCGCTGAGCCTCCAGGACCCCGGCACCCGCATGTCTGGTGGGGCCGGGTAGTCCGCCTCGTAGAGGAGGCGGGCCTAGTCCTCGTGCAGGGTGCGGCGGCCAAAGCCATTGGCCGCCGCTCCATCGCCGGGGTAGCGCTCGACCATTGTCGTCGGAGGACTGGGAGAGAGGGGAGTGGGCGAGAGGGTCATCGGCGGCGAGGGGAGAGAGGAGTGTGTGCGGCCACCCGCGAGGGAGGGGCCGACTTTTATAGCGACTGGTGGGCAGCGAGCGAGCGGCATGCGTGTCTACGTGGGGAGGGAGGGGGCGGGGCACGCGTTGGCGCGCCTTCACTGCGCCGCCCATGAGGAATCAATGGAAGGCTGACCGGCGCCAGCCTTGGCATTGATTCCCCGCGGGAAACGAGGCGATGAGGACGCGAACGCGGGCTGGTACCTGACTCGGCGGGTCCACTAGGCTTTCGCGCCAAAAATGTTTCCCCCGGCGCCCACGGGCGCTCCCAACGCGTCGGGTTCAGCCTGCGTCTGCCGGCGCCAAAATCGGCCCTAACTAGTAAAATGTGGGCTTCTGGGGGTGCGACTGGGCCTATTTTCGCGCCGGCGATAAAAAAGGGCCTTGGGGGCATGTTGGGGGCGAGTGGAGATGCTCTAACTGCATAGATATAAAGGCCAGACCAAAATTTCCACCACCCTGTAGCTCCGCCCCTGGAGCTAATCCAGAAGGGAAAAGCTTACCATCGCAACGGCCGCGTCCGCCACCTTCTCCGCATGACACGCGTCCAAATGAGAGCCTACATACCATCCTTCGTCCCACATGACACGCGTTCAAGTAAGAGCCCACTTATCATATTTCGTCGAACACACTTGTGCAGCAGGGGCTATGCTTCTGAAACATACACGATGTTGTAAGGTCTATGATGTGTCTATGTTTTGCAACAAAAGAAATTTGTGGAAAATTTATACAACAAGACCTTGGTTACAAAAAAAATTGCAACAGAATCTTAGTTGCAACAAAACAGCTGTTGCGAAAAATTCCTGTAACAAGTCTTGTGTTGCAGGAATAATTCTGCAACAAAACCTATGTTGCAATGGTCGAGACATGTTCAGCTGTTCGATGTGGCAGATCTGACGACTCGCCACCCGGCTGATCTTTTAAAAAGATCAACCGACGGATGCGTAGCGGCCCCCAATCCAGAAACGGGACGAACAACAACCTAGGAAAGCTAGGCCTTCCTTATTTACCACCAATAGGAAGTACGCCTTGATGGTTAGCTCCTCACGCCACGCTAGTTGATAGAAGAAATGAGGACAAGAGAGCCCCTTTGCCTCGTGTTGGTGGCCGGCGAGAGCGCCTTGGTCGGAGGAGGGTGACTGGAAGCAGCGGAGGGCGGGGAACGATGGAGGCTTATGCGGCCCAGGCAAAGGGGGTGGAGCTGAGGGAGGACGAAACGAACAGGGTAGTGTAGCTATAGATCTGGACGTCCAGAAAGCAAAGGCTATTTCTTTCTAATTTCGTCAATCAAAAAATATCGTCTTTACTGCCTCTTTGGTTTGGGAAATAAAAAGTAGGAGGCTTCTCGACCCCTAAACTGGAGACCGCACCCGTCTGCCGATCGGTGGGGATCAGTCTATGAAACATTGGTGCGGAGCTGGTCATCCAACCGCGATCACATATATTTCAGAGCAGATTTCAACAAACCGGGTAGAATTTGTGCAAACCGGATGGTTTTCATATAAACCAGACAAAACATTTACATCTCGGACATATTTCAAGTAAACTATAACGGACTAGGCTATCATATTATAACCTAGTCTATTGCCGGCCGCGGTGGTCCCGTTTTACCACAACATGTCTTCCCTATGTCTGGCAGCAAGCTCATCGGACCGTCATGAGCCCTGGAGCTAAATGCTTCAGCGGGAGAGAAAGAATAGCCTTCGCCTCCACAAAGACCGGATCAATGGTTGATTTTTGTGCAGGGGAAGGAGGTCATCGTGGCCTACGCCCCTATGAAGCGGACAAGTCACCAGCTGTATAACAACGAGGCGGTGGGGATGGCCTTCCTAGGACCCAAGCGGCGGTGCCTCCCATGGTCTACTTTTCTTCGTTGGCGGCAGCTGCGGACGTGCAGTCTTCGTCGATGTGGCGGCGGTGACGGGGTGTGGCCGACACGGAGTTGGCGCCGTTGTCGTCGGTGCCCCATTCAAATTCCTACGCCGTCGCATCAACCTCACGAACATGGCTTCTTTTTCCGTCCGTCGGACGCGTTGTCGCCATCCCTCGCAACGGATTTGATGGGCGATGACATAGGCCAGCTTGGACGACTTGGCGATGGTGGTGGCGTCGGCTTTAGCTCCGGAGAGCTTGTCGGCAAGCCAACCTGTATCCGACTGCGCTAGGCCACCCAGCCAGTTGCAATGCTCTAGAGTTCCTTCTTCTCTATGGACATATAGGGGTTCAAGTTAGTCTAGTCCTAAATGCTCTTAGAGCATCTACAGCCGGACTAGGCAAATCTGGGCCCTCAAACTACCGGCCCTATGAGCAGCACTACCATTGCGTATAACACTTCACGATGGTACCCGCGGTTTTACGGACGAGTAGGGCGGTAGTACCGCCTGAAGCTGTACAACCGCGGTCTACCACCGTCCTAGCACCGTGGATGCGAACACAAGTTTTGAGGGGCATTAATTGCACAATGGTAGACCAGCGGTAGAAAGAAGATGTAGTACCGCACTAAGCGGTACTACCGCCCTTCTCTCACGGTACTATCGCTTAAGGCGGTACCACCATCCTCAACCACCACCCTACCACCGGGATGTTGGAGAACGTAGTAATTTCAAAAAAATTCCTACGCACACGCAAGATCATGGTGATGACATAGCAACGAGAGGGGAGCGTGTTGTCCACGTACCCTCGTAGACCATAAGCGGAAGCGTTATGACAACGCGGTTGATGTAGTCATACGTCTTCACGATCCGACCGATCCAAGCACCGAACGTACGACACCTCCGAGTTCTGCACACGTTCAGCTCGATGACGATCCCCGGACTCCGATCCAGCAGGGTGTCGGAGATGAGTTCCGTCAGCACGACAGCGTGGTGACGATGATGATGTTCTACCGACGCAGGGCTTCGCCTAAGCACCGCAACGATATGACCGAGGTGGAATATAGTGGAGGGGGGCACCGCACACGGCTAAGGAACGATCACGTAGATCAACTTGTGTGTCTATGGGGTGCCCCCTGCGCCCGTATATAAAGGAGTGGAGGAGGGGAGGGCCAGCCCTCTCTATGGCGCGCCCTAGGGGAGTCCTACTCGCACCGGGAGTAGGATTCCCCCTTTCCTAGTCCAACTAGGAGTCCTTCTATGTAGTAGGAGTAGGAGACAAGGAAGGGGAAGAGAGAAGGGAAGGAAGGAGGGGGTGCGGCCCCTCCCCCTAGTCCAATTCGGACTAGGCCATGGGGGGGCGCGCGGCCTGCCCTAGGCAGCCCCTCTCTCTTTCCCGTATGGCCCATAAGGCCCAATACTTCTCCCCGGCGAATTCCCGTAACTCTCCGGTACTCCGAAAAATACCCGAATCACTCGGAACCTTTCCGAACTCCGAATATAGTCGTCCAATATATCGATCTTTACGTCTCGACCATTTAGAGACTCCTCGTCATGTCCCCGATCTCATCCGGGACTCCGAACTCCTTCGGTACATCAAAACTCATAAACTCATAATATAACTGTCATCGAAACCTTAAGCGTGCGGACCCTACGGGTTCGAGAACTATGTAGACATGACCTAGAACTATTCTTGGTCAATAACCAATAGCGGAACCTGGATGCCCATATTGGCTCCTACATATTCTACGAAGATCTTTATCGGTCAAACCACATAACAACATACTTTGTTCCCTTTGTCATCGGTATGTTACTTGCCCGAGATTCGATCGTCGGTATCCAATACCTAGTTCAATCTCGTTACCGGCAAGTCTCTTTACTCGTTACGTAATGCATCATTCCGTAACTAACTCATTAGCTACATTGCTTGCAAGGCTTATAGTGATGTGCATTACCGAGAGGGCCCAGAGATACCTCTCCGACAATCGGAGTGACAAAACCTAATCTCGAAATACGCCAACCCAACATGTACCTTTGGAGACACCTGTAGTACTCCTTTATAATCACCCAGTTACGTTGTGACGTTTGGTAGCACACAAAGTGTTCCTCCGGTAAACGGGAGTTGCATAATCTCATAGTTGTAGGAACATGTATAAGTCATGAAGAAAGCAATAGCAACATACTAAACGATCAAGTGCTAAGCTAACGGAATGGGTCAAGTCAATCACATCATTCTCCTAATGATGTGATCCCGTTAATCAAATGACAACTCATGTCTATGGTTAGGAAACATAACCATCTTTAATTAACGAGCTAGTCAAGTAGAGGCATACTAGTGACACTCTGTTTGTCTATGTATTCACACATGTATTATGTTTCCGGTTAATACAATTCTAGCATGAATAATAAACATTTATCATGAAATAAGGAAATAAATAATAACTTTATTATTGCCTCTAGGGCATATTTCCTTCACGGGAATGCTGGGAGGGCAATAGAAGCCAAAATGCAAGCGTTGGTAGCCGCGGTACTGGACCGCGATAGTACTGCATGAAGCGGCACTACCGCTGCAAGAGCAGTACAACCGCTTGGGTGCCACCAAGAAACCCAATGAAATAGAAGGAACTCCATGTTGCCGTGAAGGAAATGAGGGTGCAAAGGAAATGCGTGCGTGATGATTTCACCCTAAGTCCCTAACCATTCCACTGCGAAACCCTCTTCACAGTACGGATTTCCTACGACTCAAATCCACCCAAAAAGAAATCGTCGAAAAATAACCATGTTCACACTTAATCACCGAGGGGAAGTAAACCGTCTCGTGCCATCTGATATAATCTCTGAAATACTCATTGCACACGGTTAGTCTGCAAAACACATTGTCATCAATTAGCAAAACAACTAAGGGTGAAATATGCCCTAACAGTTGGTTTGGGGTAATTGTCAAAAGTACTCCCTCCGTCGTATAATATAAGACTATTTTCCAGACTCACTAGTAGAAAACCACCCATTAGTCCCGGTTCGTAAGGGCCTTTAGTCCCGGTTCATGAATCGGGACTAATGGGTCGTTACTAATAACTCCACCCATTAGTCCCGGTTCAAACCAGAACCGGGACCAATGTGCCTCCATGTGGCCCTGTGCGCCCACCCCAGTCAGGGGGCCTTTGGTCCCGGTTGGTGGCTCCAACCGGGACCAAAAGTAATTTTTTTTAAAAGTGGCTGCTTTAGGGGTTATTTTTAGGTTGTTATTATAGCTAGCTAATAGAGAGAAGTGTCCTCTCTTATATCGTCGTCCTTGGTTTATCAACGCTGCTGCTATGTTCATTGCACCCGCAGATATAAAATGCTCATGCATGCTTGCATCATACATCATCATATATATATATAATAACAAGTCCTACTAATCATGCATCATCATATACAACTTCTACTCGTTATTAATAATAAGTCATACGATCATCATCCTCATAGTCATCGAACCCAACCCTACATAATTGTTCTTAGCACATGATCATCAGTATCAGGTAGGACCTAAACACCCTTAAGGTAAAATAGCATAAAACAATATAGACCCTGACTCTCCATTATGAAGAATGGCGATCATCCTGTCTCCAATTTTTGCCCTTCGCTGAATGTTGCTTCCAAGAAGCTCCTTATGACTGTCCATACATTTTTTCCATTCTTTGATTATCATGTCTCCACTTCTTTTAGAAACCAGGTATGGATAGTTGAGATTCGTAGGACGACCTGGTTGTATGTTCAAAACATGAAGGCTACCCCATGTATACATCAGATGAGGCACACAATCATTTGGGATTATCTGTTGAAAAACATAGTAATAACTTCGTAGTTAGTGTTGGGGAACGTTGCAGAAAATTAAAATTTTTCCTACGGTTTCACCAAGATCCATCTATGAGTTCATCTAAGCAACGAGTCGAGGGAGTGAGTTTTCATCTACATACCACTTGTAGATCGCGTGCGGAAGCTTGCAAGGTGATGATGGAGTCGTACTCGACGTGATTCGAATCACCGATGACCAAGTGCTGAACGGACAGCACCTCCGCGTTCAACACACGTACGGGACGGGAGACGTCTCCTCCTTCTTGATCCAGCAAGGGGGAAGGAGAGGTTGAGGAAGACAGCTCCACCGGCAGCACGACGGCGTGGTGATGGTGGAGAGGCAGTACTCCAACAGGGCTTCGCCAAGCACACAACGGAGGAGGAGAGGTGTTGGGGAGGGGAGGGCTGCGCCTTGGAGGGTGGTCCGGCTGCCCTCCCCTCACCCCTCTATTTATAGGGGGAAGGGAGAAGGGGGTCGGCCCCTCTAGAACCCATCTAAGGGGGGTGGCGGCCAAGGGGAGAGGGGGAGAGGGTGGCTTGCCCCCCAAGCCAAGGGGGCGCCCCCTCTAGGGTTCCCCCCCTCAACCCTAGGCGCAAGGGCCCAAGGGAGGGGGTGCGCCCAGCCCACCAGGGGCTGGCTCCCTGCCCCACGCAGCCCATGTGGCCCCCCGGGAGGGGTGGCCCCTCCCGGTGGACCCCCGGAATCCTTCCGGTGGCCCCGGTACAATACCGGTATGACCCGAAACTTCCCGGTGTCCGTTTGACAACTTCCCATATATAAATCTTTACCTCCGGACCCTTCCGGAGCTCCTCGTGACGTCCGGGATCCCATCCGGGACTCCGAACAACATTCGGTAGTCACATACTAGTCTTCCTAATAACCCTAGTGTCACCGAACCTTAAGTGTGTAGACCCTACGGGTTCGGGAGACATGCAGACATGACCGAGACGCTCTCAGGTCAATAACCAACAGCGGGATCTGGATACCCATGATGGCTCCCACATGCTCCTCGATGTTGTCATCGGATGAACCACGATGTCGAGGATTCGATCAAACCCTATATACAATTCCCTTTGTCAATCGGTACGTTACTTGCCCGAGACTCGATCGTCGGTATCCCAATACCTTGTTCAGTCTCGTTTCCGGCAAGTCACTTTACTCGTACCGTAACGCATGATCCCGTATCCAACACCTTGGTCACATTGAGCTCATTATGATGATGCATTACCGAGTGGGCCCAGAGATACCTCTCCGTCATACGGAGTGACAAATCCCAATCTCGATCGTGTCAACCCAACAGATACTTTCGGAGATACCTGTAATGCACCTTTATAGTCACCCAGTTACGTTGTGACGTTTGATACACCCAAGGCACTCTTACGGTATCCGGGAGTTACACGATCTCATGGTCGAAGGAAGAGATACTTGACATTGGCAAAGCTCTAGCAAAACGAACTACACGATCTTTTATGCTATGCTTAGGATTGGGTCTTGTCCATCACATCATTCTCCTAATGATGTGATCCCGTTATCAATGACATCCAATGTCCATAGTCAGGAAACCATGACTATCTGTTGATCACAACGAGCTAGTCAACTAGAGGCTCACCAGGGACATATTGTGGTCTAAGTATTCACATGTGTATTACGATTTCCGGATAATACAGTTATAGCATGAATAAAAGACATTTATCATGAACATTGAAATATAATAATACTTTTATTATTGCCTCTAGGGCATATTTCCAACAGTCTCCCACTTGCACTAGAGTCACCAATCTAGTTACATTGTGATGAATCGAACACCCATAGAGTTCTGGTGTTGATCATGTTTTGCACGCGAGAGAGGTTTAGTCAGCGGATCTGCGACATTCAGATCCGTGTGCACTTTGCAAATCTCTATGTCTCCATCTTGAACATTTTCACGGATGGAGTTGAAACGACGCTTGATGTGCCTGGTCTTCTTGTGAAACCTGGGCTCCTTGGCGAGGGCAATAGCTCCAGTGTTGTCACAGAAGAGTTTGATCGGCCCCGACGCATTGGGTATGACTCCTAGGTTGGTGATGAACTCCTTCACCCAAATCGCTTCATGCGCTGCCTCCGAGGCTGCCATGTACTCCGCTTCACACGTAGATCCCGCCACGACGCTCTGCTTGCAGCTGCACCAGCTTACTGCTCCACCATTCAACATATACACGTATCCGGTTTGTGACTTAGAGTCGTCCAGATCTGAGTCGAAGCTAGCGTCGACGTAACCCTTTACGACGAGCTCTTCGTCTCCTCCATAAACGAGAAACATGTCCTTCGTCCTTTTCAGGTACTTCAGGATATTCTTGACCGCTGTCCAGTGTTCCTTGACGGGATTACTTTGGTATCTTGCTACCAAACTTACGGCAAGGTTTACATCGGGTCTGGTACACAACATGGCATACATAATAGATCCTATGGCTGAAGCATAGGGGATGACACTCATCTCTTCTTTATCTTTTGCCGTGGTCGGTGACTGAGCCGAGCTCAGTCTCACACCTTGTCACATAGGCAAGAACCCCTTCTTGGACTGATCCATTTTGAACCTCTTCAAAATCTTATCAAGGTATGTGCTTTGTGAAAGACCTATGAGGCGTCTCGATCTATCTCTATAGATCTTGATGCCTAATATGTAAGCAGCTTCTCCAAGGTCCTTCATTGAAAAACATTTGTTCAAGTAGGCCTTAATGCTATCCAGAAATTCTATATTATTTCCCATCAAGAG
This sequence comes from Triticum aestivum, assembly GCF_018294505.1. Lineage (NCBI taxonomy): Eukaryota > Viridiplantae > Streptophyta > Magnoliopsida > Poales > Poaceae > Triticum > Triticum aestivum. Next base: position 237,433,642 of record NC_057813.1, read on the forward strand.
TATGTCATCTACATATAATATGAGAAATGCTACAGAGCTCCCACTCACTTTCTTGTAAACGCAGGCTTCTCCATAAGTCTGCATAAACCCAAACGCTTTGATCATCTCATCAAAGCGAATGTTCCAACTCCGAGATGCTTGCACCAGTCCATAAATGGATCGCTGGAGCTTGCATACTTTGTTAGCGTTCCGAGGATCGACAAAACCTTCCGGCTGCATCATATACAGCTCTTCCTTAAGATGTCCGTTAAGGAATGCCGTTTTGACGTCCATCTGCCATATCTCATAATCATAGTATGCGGCAATTGCTAACATGATCCGGACAGACTTCAGCTTCGCTACGGGAGAGAAAGTCTCGTCGTAGTCAATCCCTTGAACTTGTCGATAACCCTTAGCGACAAGTCGAGCCTTATAGATGGTAACATTACCATCCGCGTCCGTCTTCTTCTTAAAAATCCATTTGTTTTCTATCGCTCGCCGATCATCGGGCAAGTCTGTCAAAGTCCATACTTTGTTTTCATACATGGATTCTATCTCGGATTTCATGGCTTCAAGCCATTTGTTGGAATCCGGGCCTGCCATCGCTTCTTCATAGTTCGAAGGTTCATTGTTGTCCAACAACATGATTTCCAGGACAGGGTTGCCGTACCACTCTAGTGCGGAACGTGTCCTTGTGGACCTACGAAGTTCAGCAGTAACTTGATCCGAAGTACCTTGATCATCATCATTGTTTTCCTCTTCAGTTGGTGTGGGCATCACAGGAACGGTTTCCTGCGCTGCGCCACTTTCCCGTTCAAGAGGTAGTACTTCATCGAGTTCTACTTTCCTCCCACTTACTTCTTTCGAGAGAAACTCTTTTTCCAGAAAGCATCCGTTCTTGGCAACAAAGATCTTGCCTTCGGATCTTAAGTAGAAGGTATACCCGACAGTTTCCTTAGGGTATCCTATGAATACGCATTTTTCCGACTTGGGTTCGAGCTTTTCAGGTTGAAGTTTCTTGACATAAGCATCGCATCCCCAAACTTTTAGAAACGACAGCTTAGGTTTCTTTCCAAACCATAATTCATACGGTGTCGTCTCAACGGATTTAGACGGTGCCCTATTTAAAGTGAATGTAGCTGTCTCTAGAGCGTATCCCCAAAATGATAGCGGTAAATCAGTAAGAGACATCATAGACCGCACCATATCCAATAGAGTGCGATTACGACGTTCGGACACACCGTTTCGCTGAGGTGTTCCAGGCGGCGTGAGTTGTGAAACGATTTCACATTTCCTTAAGTGTGTACCAAATTCGTGACTTAAGTATTCTCCTCCACGATCTGATCGTAAGAATTTTATCTTTCGGTCACGTTGATTCTCTACCTCATTCTGAAATTCCTTGAACTTTTCAAAGGTTTCAGACTTGTGTTTCATTAAGTAGACATACCCATATCTACTCAAGTCATCAGTGAGAGTGAGAACATAACGATATCCTCCGCGAGCCTCAACGCTCATTGGACCGCACACATCGGTATGTATGATTTCCAACAAGTTGGTTGCTCGCTCCATTATTCCGGAGAACGGAGTCTTGGTCATTTTGCCCAAGAGGCATGGTTCGCATGTGTCAAACGATTCATAATCAAGAGACTCCAAAAGTCCATCAGCATGAAGCTTCTTCATGCGCTTGATACCAATGTGACCAAGGCGGCAGTGCCACAAGTATGTGGGACTATCGTTATCAACTTTACATCTTTTGGCATCTACACTATGAACATGTGTAATATTACGCTCGAGATTCATTAAGAATAAACCATTGACCATTGGAGCATGACCATAAAACATATCTCTCATATAAATCGAACAACCATTATTCTCAGACTTAAATGAGTAGCCATCTCATATCAAACGAGATCCAGATACAATGTTCATGCTCAAACTTGGCACTAAATAACAATTATTAAGGTTCAAAACTAATCCCGTAGGTAAATGTAGAGGCAGCGTGCCGACGGCGATCACATCGACTCTGGAACCATTCCCGACGCGCATCGTCACCTCGTCCTTCGCCAGTCTCCGTTTATTCCGCAGCTCCTGCTGTGAGTTACAAATATGAGCAACAGCACCGGTATCAAATACCCAGGAGTTACTACGAGTACTGGTAAGGTACACGTCAATCACATGTATATCAAATATACCTTTGGTGTTGCCGACCTTCTTATCCGCTAAGTATTTGGGGCAGTTCCGCTTCCAGTGACCCTTCCCCTTGCAATAAAAGCACTCAGTCTCAGGCTTGGGTCCATTCTTTGACTTCTTCCCGGTAACTAGCTTACCAGGCGCGGCAACATCTTTGCCGTCCTTCTTGAAGTTCTTCTTACCCTTGCCCTTTTTGAACTTAGTGGTCTTATTGACCATCAACACTTGATGTTCTTTCTTGATTTCAGCCTCTGCTGACTTCAGCATCGAGAACACTTCAGGAATGGTCTTTTCCATCCCCTGCATGTTGTAGTTCATCACAAAGCTCTTGTAGCTTGGTGGGAGCGACTGGAGGATTCTGTCAATGACCGCCTCATCTGGGAGGTTAATGTTCAGCTGGGTCATACGGTTGTGCAACCCAGACATCTTCAGGATGTGCTCACTGACAGAACTGTTTTCCTCCATCTTACAACTGTAGAACTTATCGGAGACATCATATCTCTCGACCCGGGCATGAGCTTGGAAAACTAGTTTTAGCTCTTCGAACATCTCATATGCTCCGTGATGCTCAAAACGCTTTTGGAGCCCCGGTTCTAAGCTGTAAAGCATGCCGCACTGAACGAGGGAGTAATCATCAGCGCGAGTTTGCCAAGCATTCATAATGTCTTGGTTCTCTGGGACGGGAGCGTCACCTAGCGGTCCTTCTAGGACATATTGTTTCCTGGCAGCTATGAGGATGATCCTCAGGTTCCGGACCCAGTCCGTATAGTTGCTGCCATCATCTTTCAGCTTGGTTTTCTCTAGGAACGCGTTGAAGTTCATGTTGACATTAGCGTTGGCCATTGATCTACAAGACATATTTGCAAAGGTTTTAGACTAAGTTCATGATAATAAAGTTCTAATCAAATTATGAACTCCCACTTAGATTAGACATCCCTCTAGTCATCTAAGTGTTACACGATCCGAGTCGACTAGCCCGTGTCCGATCATCACGTGAGACGGACTAGTCATCGTCGGTGAACATTCTCATGTTGATCGTATATTCCATACGATTCGTGTTCGACCTTTCGGTCTCCGTGTTCCGAGGCCATGTCTGCACATGCTAGGCTCGTCAAGTTAACCCTAAGTGTTTTCGCTGTGTAAAATTGTCTTACACCCGTTGTATGTGAACGTAAGAGTCCATCACACCCGATCATCACGTGGTGCTTAGAAGCGACGAACTGTAGCAACGGTGCACAGTTAGGGGAGAACACTTCTTGAAATTTTTGTAAGGGATCATCTTATTTACTACCGTCGTCCTAAGTAAACAAGATGCATAAACATAATAAACATCACATGCAATTATATAGTTGTGACATGATATGGCCAATATCATATAGCTCCATTGATCTTCATCTTCGGGGCTCCATGATCATCTTGTCACCGGCTTGACACCATGATCTCCATCATCATGATCTCCATCATCGTGTCTTCATGAAGTTGTCACGCCAACGACTACTTCTACTTCTATGACTAACGTTTAGCAATAAAGTAAAGTAGTTTACATGGCGTTATTCAATGACACGCAGGTCATACAAAAAATAAAGACAACTCCTATGGCTCCTGCCGGTTGTCATACTCATCGACATGCAAGTCGTGAATCCTATTACAAAGAACATGATCTCATACATCACAATTCATCATTCATCACAACTTCTGGCCATATCACATCACATGATCAATTGCTGCAAAAACAAGTTAGACGTCCTCTAATTGTTGTTGCATCTTTTACGTGGCTGCAATTGGGTTCTAGCAAGAACGTTTTCTTACCTACGAATCACCACAACGTGATTTTGTCAACTTCTATTTACCCTTCATAAGGGCCCTGTTCATCGAATCTGCTCCAACTAAAGTGGGAGAGACAGACACCTACCAGCCACCTTATGCAACTAGTGCATGTCAGTCGGTGGAACCGGTCTCATGTAAGCGTACGTGTAAGGTTGGTCCGGGCCGCTTCATCCCACAATACCGCCGAAGCAAGAAAAGACTAGTAGAGGCAAGTAAGATGACAAAATCCACGCCCACAACAAAATTGTGTTCTACTCGTGCAAAGAGAACTACGCATAGACCTAGCTCATGATGCCACTGTTGGGGAACGTTGCAGAAAATTAAAATTTTTCCTACGGTTTCACCAAGATCCATCTATGAGTTCATCTAAGCAACGAGTCGAGGGAGTGAGTTTGCATCTACATACCACTTGTAGATCGCGTGCGGAAGCTTGCAAGGTGATGATGGAGTCGTACTCGACGTGATTCGAATCACCGATGACCAAGTGCTGAACGGACAGCACCTCCGCGTTCAACACACGTACGGGACGGGAGACGTCTCCTCCTTCTTGATCCAGCAAGGGGGAAGGAGAGGTTGAGGAAGACAGCTCCACCGGCAGCACGACGGCGTGGTGATGGTGGAGAGGCAGTACTCCGACAGGGCTTCGCCAAGCACACAACGGAGGAGGAGAGGTGTTGGGGAGGGGAGGGCTGCGCCTTGGAGGGTGGTCCGGCTGCCCTCCCCTCACCCCTCTATTTATAGGGGGAAGGGAGAAAGGGGCCGGCCCCTCTAGAACCCATCTAAGGGGGGGCGGCGGCCAAGGGGAGAGGGGGAGAGGGTGGCTTGCCCCCCAAGCCAAGGGGGCGCCCCCTCTAGGGTTCCCCCCCTCAACCCTAGGCGCAAGGGCCCAAGGGAGGGGGTGCGCCCAGCCCACCAGGGGCTGGCTCCCTGCCCCACGCAGCCCATGTGCCCCCCCGGGAGGGGTGGCCCCTCCCGGTGGACCCCCGGAATCCTTCCGGTGGCCCCGGTACAATACCGGTATGACCCCGAAACTTCCCGGTGTCCGTTTGACAACTTCCCATATATAAATCTTTACCTCCGGACCCTTCCGGAGCTCCTCGTGACGTCCGGGATCCCATACGGGACTCCGAACAACATTCGGTAGTCACATACTAGTCTTCCTAATAACCCTAGCGTCACCGAACCTTAAGTGTGTAGACCCTACGGGTTCGGGAGACATGCAGACATGACCGAGACGCTCTCAGGTCAATAACCAACAGCGGGATCTGGATACCCATGATGGCTCCCACATGCTCCTCGATGTTGTCATCGGATGAACCACGATGTCGAGGATTCGATCAAACCCTGTATACAATTCCCTTTGTCAATCAATACGTTACTTGCCCGAGACTCGATCGTCGGTGTCCCAATACCTTGTTCAGTCTCGTTTCCGGCAAGTCACTTTACTCGTACCGTAACGCATGATCCCGTGTCCAACACCTTGGTCACATTGAGCTCATTATGATGATGCATTACCGAGTGGGCCCAGAGATACCTCTCCGTCATACGGAGTGACAAATCCCAATCTCGATCCGTGTCAACCCAACAGATACTTTTGGAGATACCTGTAATGCACCTTTATAGTCACCCAGTTACGTTGTGACGTTTGATACACCCAAGGCACTCTTACGGTATCCGGGAGTTACACGATCTCATGGTCGAAGGAAGAGATACTTGACATTGGCAAAGCTCTAGCAAAACGAACTACACGATCTTTTATGCTATGCTTAGGATTGGGTCTTGTCCATCACATCATTCTCCTAATGATGTGATCCCGTTATCAACGACATCCAATGTCCATAGTCAGGAAACCATGACTATCTGTTGATCACAACGAGCTAGTCAACTAGAGGCTCACCAGGGATATATTGTGGTCTAAGTATTCACACGTGTATTACGATTTCCGGATAATACAGTTATAGCATGAATAAAAGACATTTATCATGAACATTGAAATATAATAATACTTTTATTATTGCCTCTAGGGCATATTTCCAACAGTTAGCAATGATATGATGTACTAGTTTTAGAAGTGTGCAAAAAGATGCACGAATGTTGTAATAGTAAAAAATCATACCAGGGTATCTCCATGGTAGTTACCGTAGTTCAATACGTGCACTAGTGGCACGTATTGACCATAATGTTGAGGAGTTCGATTGTAGACATTGTAATTCTCAAGATTAGTACAAAATCCGACCAGATGTTTTTTCTCCTGATAAGTTAGTTCGGAGCCTTCGGTGTAGTAGGTTCTGTCTACCATCTTCCGCACATTCTTTGAAGAATGAAAGTAAGCTGTCAATGGAGAATAAGTTGTCAACTATTTTCAAATAAACAATATAAATTACTTAATAACTATGTTAAGCTCACATGGGGGAAGAATTGGAGGTGTATCCACAAGGACAAAAATCGTAGGTCTGTCTTGCTCGATTGTAGGATCACCAAGATCCATGGTAACAAGCATACCCTCATCAAAACCATACATCTTGCAAAGTGCTTCCCAATTTTTGCAACCAAAATGGGTTACACTCTGAGCATTGTACAACTTTACTTGAAAATCCACACCATGATGGGTACTTAGGATAATTTTTTTGGTTTCGAAACTTTCATGGTCTTCAAAACCCATCCTCTCCAAGACATAGCGTCTTGCAAAGCATGGGATAAGCTAGTCGAATTGGAAAAGATGAAAAATATTGTCATGATTAAAATAGTTGAAGTCATGAGTAATTACGAAAAAAACTATTATCGTCGGTTGCGTACCGTATGAACATCGAAGGTCTCCTCGAGCTTAATGCTGAAGCGCCGATCTTCGTCCAGCACAATGAACCTGTCGCAGATACCTCGGTCGTCGTGGCACCAGTCGCACTCCCCCGGGCGGTTTTCGTCGTCCGATGAGTACGACATTTTCGGCCTATACATTCATAATTCAAATATTAAACTAGATCATTATTATTAATCACGGGTTGAGTATCGATGATCGATGTACGTAGCTCCTCCTTTCATTCCCGAATGCATTATTAATTATATCAAATTGTCTAGCACACGGGAATGAAGGAGAAATTATCAAATATGAGCATTCAATAAGCAAAACCAAATCATAAAATAAGCAAAACCAAATCATAAAATAAAGTATAGTATTCAAATTAGCATGCATTCAATAATTATAAGCAAAAGTACATCATCTCTTGGTGTCCGTACATCGTCGAATATTATCACTAATACAACTAGAACCGTAGCTCCCGACGGGTATCGACGCGGGCGGTGGACACCCAAAGATAAGGAACCATCACAAGATCATAGCTCCAGTGAGATCCCTGAAGAACCTACCAGGTATTGTCGAACCTCCCCTCCAATGCAACCATGTAGCGACGGACTTGCTCGTCCTCCTCGCTGACACAGTGACGTACCACCTCCGTGGTGTCCGGATGCCTCACCACCATCACTGGCCCACGCGACCGCCACCAAACAAGGATCGCGTCAACAACGGGCTGCCTCCTCACCAACCTACGTCCCCTGGAAGGTAGCACCTCCCAATACTAACCCGGCGGAGCCCAGTCCCGAACATGGCCCTGATCAAGCAGGCCTCCACCGCCGAGTCGACGACGACGAGGATGCGGGATAGGCATCGCCAACATCGACGCGGGAACTACTTCTATATATAGTTAAATAAAAGTAGTTTTATTAATTAAATCCACTATGTAGTTCAACTACTAAGCACTTACTATAAATAAATAAGTAGTACTTACTAAAAACAAACTACTTCTATATATAGTAAAATAAATTAGTTTATTAAATCAACTAGCTAGTTCAACTATATATAAACTACTTCTTATTTTTTTCCTTTTTCTAAATACTATGAACAAAAAAATTATTAAAATTCTATGAACAAAATTAATTACACAATCTAAATATCACCAAAAAAATCTATTAACAATAATATCACCAAACATGCATATTCAATAATAATATCACCAAAAAAATCTATTAACAGAAAAAAAATCTAACATAATATGAACAAATTAATTACTACACATATCTAGTCTAACAAAAAAAATCTAATTAATCTAACAAAAATATCTAACATAATATGAAAAAATTAATTACTACACATGTAATCTAACAAAAAATTCTAATCTAACAAAAAAAATCTACGAACTACATATCTAAATTACTACACATCTAACCTAACAAAAAAATCTATGAACTACAAAAAGAATCTAAAAAAAATCTAACAAAAATAAAAAAAACGCTCACGTCGGCGTCGAGGCGGCGCGGTGCAGGGGTGACGACGGGCTCGGGGCGGCGCGGGGCAGGGGCGACGAGGACAGCGGGCTCGGGTGCGGCGACGGGGACGGCGGGCTCGGGGCAGGGGCGACGGCTGGCGACGTCGGGACGCGGGCGGCGATGACGGGGCGGCGCGAGACGCGGGCGGCGATGGGGGCGGCGACGATGGCGGGCTCGGGGCGGCGACGGGGACGGCGGGCTCGGGGCGGCGTGGGGCGGGCTCTGCGGCGACGGCGACGAGGAGCAGAGGCTCGGGGCAGGGGCGAGAAAGAGATGAGATTTGGTGAAAACTGCTAAGTCCAGTATATATAGCAAGAGCATTGGTCCCGGTTGAAGGCTCCAACCGGGACTAAAGGGGGCATTAGTCCTGGTTGGAGCCACCAACCGGGACCAAAGGCCTTTTTTCAGCAGCCCAAAGGGCGGGAAACGAAGACCTTTGGTCCCGGTTGGTGGCTCAAACCGGGACTAATGCCCACCCTTTAGTCCCAATTGGTGCCACCAACCGGGACCAAAGGCATCTGTGCTGTCCGCCTCGGGGCCAAAGTTTAGTCCCACCTCGCTAGTCGAGAAGGCCCCCAGTGGTTTATAAGACCCACTGCCACACCCCTCTCGAGCTCCTCTCCACCGCAGGCTTTCGGGCCTACTTGCTATTGCTTTGCCTGATGGGCCTTCTGGGCCTACTGCGGGCCTGAATCCTGGCCCATAGTAGGGTTTCTAGTCGTATTCAGGCCGTGGGGGCCCAGTAGGAGGCATTTTTTTGTTTTTTTGTTTTCTTTACTTATTGTTGCTATATTTATTTATTTTTTCCAGTTTTTTCCTTTTGTTTTCTGCATTATTTATTTTCTTTTGTTTTTTGCTTTATTTTTTAATTGTTTTTGCTTTTAGTTTTAGGAAAATTATAAACTTTCTGTTAGTGCCATTAGTTTTCAAATTGGTCCAACGAACCGGGACCAAAGAGCGGCATTGGTACCGGTTGGTTTCATGAACCGGTACCAATGGACCCGTGTAACTACTTTTTTATTTTCTGCAGCTTTTTTTGTTGATTCTTCCTGCAGCTGTTTTTTTAGTCCCACCTCGCCAAGCGAGAGGCAGTCGCAGTTGTTTATAAGCCCTGAGTGCAGAGACGATGACGAAGAGGCTCAATGCTCCTGCACGTTGGTTAGCTTCAAGCCTTGAGAAATATGGTAGACTGCACAGAGCTATGTGCAGTGCAGTTGACACTATTCTGAAAGGCTTGAAGCAAATTAACAAGCATTGCGCCTCTTTTTTATTTTTAATGACTTATTACAATTCAGAAATAAATAGAAGAAAAAATAATTTTGATTAACTTTACTAAAAAATAATTCTGACCGTTGCAGCCGGCGATGGTGGTCATCTCTTCAGTCAGAGGTGGTCGGCCTGAGGCTGGGTGTTCGGATCTCGGGATCCGTCATCTGGCACCAGCTGCGAGTCGGGGAGACGTAGTTGCCGGTGAAAACCGAGCTGACGGCGGGCGATGGCGGCGTTCCATGTCGTTACCATGATGAAGGCATCGTCGTGTGACTACCGTTGACCCACTCGTATTGCTCCGGGGGAGTGGCTTCGTCTTAACGAGCATTGCGCCTCTTTTTTATTTTTAATGACTTATTACAACTCAGAAATAAAAAGAAAAAAAAATAAATGTAGCAGAAAAGATAAAAACTATATAAAAAACCACTCAGAAATAAATAGAAGAAAAAATAATTTTGATTAACTTTACTAAAAAAATAGCATAGATGCTTATTTCTAATGACTTATTACAACTCAGAAATAAAAACAAAAGAATAAATATAACAGAAAAGAAAAAAGAAACTATATAGAAAACTACTCAGAAATGAATAGAAGCAAAAAATAGTTGTGATTAACTGTACTAAAAAAGGAGCATATATTCTTATTTTTAATGGCTTATTACAACTCAGAAATAAAAAGAAAAAAATAAATATAGCAGAAAAGAAAAAAAATATAAAAAACTACTCAGAAATGAGCATAGATGCGCTTATAGAGGAAAATCAACTTAAATTCATAACGAATTTCAATCGAAATCCGTATGAATTTAGGCTAATTTTCCTATATAAGGGCATCTATTTTCATTTTCAGAGGAGCTCAATATGGCAGAGAGGGAGGGGCTTATAAACCGGTCCGATTCCCCTTCAGTTGGCGAGGTGGGACTAAACTCTGGCCGCAACATGGACCAACCCTTTGGTCCCGGTTTGTCCCACCAACCGGGACCAATGGTGTTGGGCCAAGAGCGAGGCCCATTGGTCCCGGTTCGTCCCACCAACCGGGACCAATAGGTCCAGCCGAACCGGGACCAATGGCCCACGTGGCCCGGCCGGCCCCCGGGGCTCAAGAACCGGGTCCAATGCCCCCATTGGTCCCGGTTCTGGATTGAACCGGGACTAATGGGTGGACCGGCCTGGACCATTGCCCCCTTTTCTACTAGTGACAACACTAGTTTCGAAAACACTCTTATATTATGGGACGAAGGGAGTACCTTTTAATGAATTTGGTTGACTCGTGTTATCCAATATACCTAACAGTTGATCATCATTAACTCAATTATCTTAGCATGCAACTGTGCCAACTCATCATGTTATCATGCATGTCACACTAAATTTAGTTTTCTCAACATGCAACTATGCCAACTCACAATGCCAGTATGCATGAGAAAAAACACCTTAATACGTACCATGCATGCTACTAAATTCAATAAATATTTTAGAACTATATAATAATCAAATATAATAAATTATATGCACTTTAGTTTAAATTATCATATGGCTAATCCAAATACTAAAGTTTCATACTGCCAAATCCCAGTGAAATAATATCATCAATTTCCCACAACAACGCGCGGATATCATCTCTAGTTTCTCTTATGACCATGGTACTCAAACAAGCAATGCAAGGATCCCATAACATCATAAACAGAAGAACGCAAGGATGTGATACTCCAACATTGAGCTCCAATGAAATAATATCATTAATTTCCGCAACAGCACGCGGGTATCAAGCAATACAAGGATCCCATAACATCATAACTCCAACACTGAGCTGCCCCCCCCCCCCCCCCCACCCCAAAAAAAAAACACCAAGCTCTCTAGAAGGGTGCATACATCCGATTTTTAGAAAGAGAAAACCGCATCGCATAAAAATATGCAAATTGTTATTCTCAATAGTAAGTACAACACATATGTGCAACAAAAAAAGAGTGCAGACACACACACACACACAGAGGAGTAACGGTACACTTACGACAACTTTTTACCAAGGTTACACATTGGATGAGTCAAAGGAATAGGATTGGTTAGGGGATGGGCCCCACCATTGAATTAGGGGGGCGGGAGAAATGTTGCAAAGGGATTCCTTTCTGCCACGTAACACTCCTGCACGAATTCATCTAGAGCGTGTTTGATTCTAGCGTAACAGCCATGCATGCTAGGGGGAAGGGGGAAAGTCTAACCGTTTGGGTTCAGAAAAATTTGGTTGCATGCTCAAATCGTCTATCTGTCTGACCCGTGAAGAGCTCAAATCGGCGATTTCCAATGATGCAGGCACGAACCAGTGCAAAAAGGCTCTATTAGCTCCATGCACGTGAGCAACCAAATGAACTGCCCCTACAGGTTCCACCGGGGCAGGTTCCTAGAAAGCACAAAAATGATGCGAATAACCAAACAATATGTACATCTCCTACCTCTAGGTTTTTTTCTGCGATAACATTTCTGATCTATTCAAGGTAGTACAGAAGGCACTAGAGGTAAAAAATACATCCAGGTCCGTAGACCACCTAGTGACGACTACAATCACTAGAACGAGCCGAAGGCGCAGCGCCGTCATTACCCCTCCCTTACAAGAGCCGGGCAAACCTTGTTGTAGTAGACAGCCGGAAAGTCGCCGTGCTAAGGCCTTATAGGACCAGCACACCGGAACAACAACTGCAACTGATGAAGAGAAGCATAGGTAGGAAGGATCCAACCTGCAAACACACATACGCGGACGAATGAAGACTGGATCCAAGCGGACCCACCAAAGATAAACACCTATCGAATCCCATGAGATCCGCCGAAGACACATCTCCACACGCCCTTCGACGAGGCTAGACGCACCGTCAGGACGGGGGCTAGGCGGGGAGAACATTATTCAATCTTCAGGGAGCCGCCGCCGCGTCGCTTTCCTGAGCAGGACAAAAACCCTAAACATGCACAAAAAGAGATTTAAAACCGGAACTGGAGCCCTCCCACCAGTAAGGCACCATGTCTCTATGGCCTAAGGCCACAACAGATGGAGTATGCGGCGGCTGTCGTGGTTCTAAGTCTGATAGTAGAATAGGGGGGTAGGAATGGAGAGGCAAGATCCTATGGAGTAGTTGTACACGCAAGAGGTTTACGAGTTCAAGCCCTTCTCGGAGGAAGTAACAGCCCTACGTCTCGGAGCCCGGAGGCGGTCGACTGGATTATGTGTATATGAGTTACAGGGGTGCGAACCCTTTACACTGAGGAGGGGGTGGCTTATATAGAGTCCGCCAGACCCCTCCGACCCTTAGTTATGCAGGATTTAAGGTACATTAAGATCGGGCGTTACTGGTAACGCCATATATAAAGTGCTATGATGACCATAAAAGCTACTTAATGACAGACCGTTTGTGTGCAGAGTGACTTTAGGTTTCCTGGCAGTCGAGTGGTTGGCTTCATGGTCGAGTGTCTTCGAGTCCGTCGAGTGGAACCCTTCCAGGTCGACTGAAAGGTGGTTTCTTCTAGACATGTCCTTGGGGAGGGTATCTTGGACAGGTCCATGACCCTACCCTAGGTACATGGCTTCATCATTAGCCCCCGAATGGATCGAGGTTTGAGTGGGGAAGGAGTTGAACACACTTCCGATCCATTTTCGTGCTATGAGTATGTCTTGTTCTTGATTAATGAACTTAGGCGACGGCACCAACTTCTTTTCCAGTCGCCTTGATCCATTCTTTGTATCTGTCGAGTGAATTTCTTTACTTGGAGAACTCCGAACAACAGGGCGGAGGAAATCTTCCGTCTGACGATTTGCTCTACAGCCCGCGGATTTAGCGGGATTCGAATTTTGGGAAGCGCGCGGGGCGGAGGAGGCCGCAGTAATCGGATGGGATAAGGCATGACGCCTCGATCTCCGTGCCACCTTTTTCGCCACGTATCGCGCGCGTGACTGTTGCGGGATTTGACAGGATCGCCCGGGCCTACAAGTCAGTCACTCGGAAGTAACCTCATATAAGGCCCCAGATGGGGGTTTTTGAACAGTGCGCTCTCATTTCTTCCCCTCTTCCTCAGACTTATCTGCTGCATTCGCTTCCGTCTCAGTGATGCCGCTCTCTGCGCGTCTCGCCGGCGACGATGGTGAAAGAGAAGACGGCGGCCCTGGAGCGGGCGAAGAAGGCGACGGCGAAGGCGAAGGGAAGGGCGACCAGTCGGGGCGGATCTTCATCGAGGGTCGGCCTGCCGCAAGGCTGGATCCAGGGCGACTGGATCCGCTTGATGACTCGTTAAGAAGATCTTGACGACCTGGCCAATAGAGGACTGATCCCCCATGGATCGGTGCGGCTCCCGGGGAAGGAGTCAGAGCCGCAACCTCAGGAAGGTGAGGTCGTTCTCTTGGCCACCCATGTCGACCGTGGGTTTTCTTTGCCGCCTCACCCTTTCTTTCGGGGATTTCTGAATTTCTTTGGGGCGCAACTCCACCACTTCACACCCAACACCATCGTGTACCTTGCTGCTTTTGTGTCTTTGTGCGAGAATTTCTTGGGTTGTCGGCCTCATTGGGGTCTTTTTAAGCACATTTTCACATGTCGCTCCCAAACGGTGAAAAAGGCCAATCCGAGTGACAAGAGAACGCAAGTGATTCAGATGTGTGGGAGTCTTGGGGTTCAAATGAGGGGGAAAAGTTCTTTTCCAGCCATGATCCTTCCCGACTCGGTCCGTGGATGGCAGTCAACCTGGTTTTACTGCAAAGACCAGCCGACGCCAGGGCAGTCGACCGGACTCCCTCCTTCTTCTATGGACCGAGTGAGGAAGCCTTCCTCTTTGAAGGTGATCCCGGAAGAGAAGGCGCAGGTTAAGGTGCTGGTCGAACGTGTTGTCCAGCTTATCCATGATGGGGTGACCGGTATGGACCTCTTGGAGGTCTTCCTCCGACGACGCATCCAGCCGCTTCAATATCGAGACCATCCGATGTGGTTGTATTCTGGCACTGAGGACACCACTCGGATCCACCCGGAGGAGGTCGAGGAAGCCACGCTGGAGAGGTGGCTGATGGCCATCACCGGGAACAAAGACAATCCCCGAGGAGCCAGGAGGATTCCTCCACTCGGCCAATCATACGAAGTAGACAAGGTCCAGTTCTGCATCTCTGACTATGATCCTGCTTTCTTCATTCTGCTTGCTTAAAATCAGTCGACTGACTTTTGTCTTGTTTGTTGTCTTCTAGGCCACTACTGAGATGTACTCGATGCCCAACGGGGCGCAAGAATAGGCCGAGGAGGAAGAGGCGAGCGAAGGTGAAAGTGAGGAGGAGTGGCAATCTGACGGTGAGGGGGATGAAGATGACGACGGCTCCAGTGAAGAGGAGGAGGAGGAAGTCGATCCTCCTCACACGGATAGGCGATCCAAGCTCATCCACGACCCCATGGTCGAGCGTGGCAAAGAAACTGTGCCTATTGGGTAGTCGTCGAAGCGCCCTCTGACGACCTCTCCAGCGCTGACTGAAAAAGCGCTGAAGCATCCCCGAGCGGCATCATCAAAGCCGCTGAAGGCCTTGCCCAAGATGAGAATGGCCATTCCCACCATTTCCGGGTAACAGCAGAACTTGCGCTTTCTTGTTTAGCATGTACAGACTCTTGGTCGACTCGTTGGCTAACCGACTGGTTTCTGAAATCTGCAGTGCTGCTACCTCCGAGACCTCCGCCAGGAACGAAGACCAGGAAATGGAAGACGCTGCCACCTCCAACCTTGGTACGATCTTTGTAGTTTCACTTTTGGTCGATTGGAATTTCATTTTTAACTTTGGACCTTTCTTGTAGCTCCTCCTCATGTCATTGATCTTCCTGATAATGACGACGAGGCACCGCCGAGGCCGAGGAGGAATAGAGGCGCCGGCTGAGAAGACTACTCAGATTGCATCAGTGCCTGAGATGCTGGTTCAGGAGGGTGGTAACATCACTCGGACTTCCGTGTCCTTCACTGTGCCGCTGACGAGTGCTCGACCTTCATCGTCGATTGCTGACCCACCTTCCCTTTTCGCCACACACCACATCCCAGAGGACCAAGCGGGCGCTGCTAAGGAGGCTATACGCCAGGCGGGGATCATGATGGAGCAGGTGAAGGCGATCCGGGAAGCCAGCCAGGCGGCCTATGATGCTAGCTCAGCCCTTCAGAGCAACGTCCAGGTTAGTTGTTCACCGCCTGTTCTGTTAGGATATATGCTATATGAAGACTTTCTTTCCGAAGATCTTTGTATCTGTACACCCACTGGGTGTGTCGATTGAATTTTTGGATTGGTGGGGGCACGCTGAGTGCACCCACTGGGTGTAGTCCCCGAGACTATGGTGGACTGCTGGCAGTCGACTGTAGTCTTTGTATTTTGAATCTCTTCACTCTAACTTCTTCACTCGGTCTGGTCGAACCATGTCGAATGGAATCTTGGAACCAGTGGGGGCACGCTGAGTGCACCCACTGGGTATAGTCCCCGAGACCATAGTCGACTGCTGGCAGTCGACTAAGGTCCGAGGAACCTGTTTTTTGAGATCATGATGAGACCGTGGCTGACTGCTGGCAGTTAGCTATGATTTAGGATCATAACCTTTTTGTCTCTTTCGGTCGACTGATCGGACCGAGTAGGTAGAACCAGTGGGGGCACGCTGAGTGCACCCACTGGGTGTAGTCCCCGAGACTACTGTTGAATATTTTGATTCGGCTGTAGTCTTAGAAATGCTACCGTTTTTCTCTTAGTCACTCGGAAGCAACCTATCTTTGATGTCTGTCGACTGACCCTTCGCAGAAATCTTGCGAGCTTGTGACTCGTTACACTGAATTGGAAAACAAACACATCCAGCTCGACCTTGACTTGAAGCTTCTTCAGGAGAACTTTAAGAAGGCGAAAGATGAAGCGAAAGGTATGGTTGGTGAGAATCTTGACGACTATCTTTATCTTTCTGGCCATTCCTGATTCTGATCTCATTTTTACTTTGTAGATAAAATGAAGGAGGCTCTGAAGAAGAAGGACCATGACCTCGCCGAGGCGCAGAAGGCGGCTTTGGACAAAATGAAGCTTGCGAAAGAAAAACTGGCTTCAGTCGGTAAACTTGAAGAGGAGAACGCCAATCTGAAAGCTGCTCTCGACGCGGCCAACAAGGAGGTCAGCCGTATGAAGAATGATAAGATAGCTCTGAGTGACAAGGCTAGCGAACTGGCGGGGAAGAAGAACGATCTAGAGGCTTATCTGGGAGGGCTCGCCAAGAAGTTATTCATCATGCTTGAAGATAATCTCTTCTATCCGACTGACTTGTTATCATCGACTCATCATAGAACTGTTGGCTTAATTTCGAATTGTGTTTACAGAATTCTACCAAAACTTCAAGGAGGAGACTAGTCGAGTGGAGACAAGCCTGGACCCCATTAACTCTCCTGTGAAGGATGAAGCTGCTATGAACATTCTCCTACTGGAGTCTCGTGTTGCTGGAGTTGTTGACTACCTTGCTCGACTGAAGGTTGCAGTGTCGCAAATCGACACGACACTCTGGCCGGGAGAGGCGCTTCAAAATGACCTTGAGTCTCTAATGACTCGACTGAATGACGTTCCAGGTCGAGTGCAAGAATGGAAGAAGTCTTCTGCCAGGTGCGGTGCTGATGTTGCTCTGTCCCTAGTCCGTGTTCATTGCAAGGATGCGCGAGAGGACAAGCTGGCGTCATTCAAAGTGGCCAATACCAAGAAGCACGACTTCCAATCTTTCATGGAGACCTTCATTGCTGCTGCCACTCGGATTGCTGAAGGAATCGACCTGGACCAGTTTGTCGCGCCCTCCAGTCCTCCACCTGAGGAGTAAGAAAAACTTCCATGCTTCGCTTTAAATTTGCCTCGGAATGCCGAGTGGTTTTGTAACTGATAAACTTTTACAGGCTTGACGCCTGAGTACTTCCGAATCCGTAGGATGTTATCTGAACTTCATGCTTATCGTTGAATGTGCTTGCATTTGCCTTCGAGCGAACTTTGTTCTTCACTCAGAATATACTTTAGTGCTTGAGATGCAGCTCTGAGGTGGAAAGTCCAGTCGACTTGCACTTCATCGCTCTTGCAGGTAGGGATGGAGCACAGATTGCAGTCGACCTGCGTCCTTGCGGATCAAGATGGAGCGCACGCTGTACTTGTGGCGCAGCTCCGAAGGAGAAGGTAACAGTCGACCTGCACCTCGTCGTCCTTGCAGAGCGCACATTGTATTTGTGGCGTAGCTCCGAAGGAAAAGGCAGCAGTCGACCCGCACCTCGTCGTCCTTGCAGAGCGCACATTGTATTTGTGGCGTAGCTCCGAAGGAGAAGGCAGCAGTCAACCTGCACCTCGTCGTTCTTGCAGAGTGCACATTGTATTTGTGGCGTAGTTCCGAAGGAGAAGGCAGCAGTCGACCAGCACATCGTCCTCCTCGTGGATCGGAATAGATTAAATACTTAGGCGAGTACTGGACTACAGCTAAGCCCCTAAGTGGGAGGTTTGCTCTCCACTCGGTAGGATTTTCAAATACTTAGGCGAGTACTGGACTGCAGCTAAGCCTCCGAGTGGGAGGTTTGCTCTCCACTCGGTAGGATTTTTAAATACTTAGGCGAGTACTGGACTGCAGCTAAGCCTCCGAGTGGGAGGTTTGCTCTCCACTCGGTAGGATTTTTAAATACTTAGGTGAGTACTGGACTGCAGCTAAGCCTCCGAGTGGGAGGATTGCTCTCCACTCGGTAGGATTTTTAAATACTTAGGCAAGTACTGGACTGCAACTAAGCCCCCGAGTGGGAGGTTTGCTCACCACTCGGTAGGATTTTAAAAATACTTAGGCGAGTACTGGACTGCAGCTAAGCCCCCGAGTGGGAGGCTGGCTCACCATTCGGTAGGATTTTCAAATACTTAGGCGAGTACTGGACTGCAGCTAAGCCCCCGAGTAGGAGGTTTGCTCACCACTCGGTAGGATTTTAAATACTTAGGCGAGTACTGGACTGCAGCTAAGCCTCCGAGTGGGAGGTTTGCTCACCACTCGGTAGGATTTTAAATACTTAGGCGAGTACTGGACTGCAGCTAAGCCCCCGAGTGGGAGGCTGGCTCACCACTCGGTAGGATTTTCAAATACTTAGGCGAGTACTGGACTGCAGCTAAGCCCCCGAGTGGGAGGTTTGCTCACCACTCGGTAGGATTTTAAATACTTAGGCGAGTACTAGACTGTAGCTAAGCCTCCGAGTGGGAGGTTTGCTCTCCACTCGGTAGGATTTTTAAATACTTAGGTGAAACCGATTCGCAGCTAAGCCCCCGAGTGGGAGGCTGGCTCACCACTCGGTAGGATATTTTTTTTGCAAGCTTAGGCGAAACGGATTCGCGGCTAAGCCACCCACTGGGGGATTTCTTACATAAACAAAAGCAACAACAATCACTGGGAAAATCATAACGCTCTTGTCTTTGATAAACAAACTACAAAGGTACTTTTTATTACATCTCATCTAAGTGAGTACTTAAGTATAAAAGGGGCGGAGTAGCTCCGCATTCCAAGCTCGTGGCTCGTCAATCTGGCGATCGACATTGTAAAGACGATACGCTCCATTGTGGAGAACTTTGGTGACGATGAAGTGGCCTTCCCAAGTAGGAGCGAGCTTGTGTGGCTTCTGTTGATCCACTCGAAGGACCAAGTCTCCTTCTTGGAAGGCTCGACTCTTCACGTTTCTGGCATGGAATCGATGCAAGTCCTGCTGATAAATAGTCGATCGGAATATGGCCATCTCTCTTTCTTCCTCCAGAAGGTCGACTGCGTCCTGCCGGGCTTGTTCTGCTTCATCTTCAGAGTAAAGCTCGACTCGGGGTGCATTGTGAAGCAGGCCACTCGGCAGAACTGCTTCAGCTCCATAGACCAGAAAGAATGGAGTTCGCCCAGTCGACCGATTAGGAGTGGTCCTCAATCCCCAAAGAACTGATGGAAGTTCGTCGACCCACGCGCCTGCTGCATGCTTGAGATCACACATCAACCGGGGTTTCAGTCCTTTGAGAATTAGGCCGTTTGCTCGTTCCGCTTGTCCATTCGATTGGGGGTGAGCGACTGAAGCGTAGTCGACTCGTGTACCTTGAGAAGCGCAGAAAGCTCTGAATTCGTTGGAATCGAAGTTTGACCCATTATCAGTGATGATGCTGTGCGGAACTCCATATGTGAATATCAACTCTCTAATGAAGCTGGTAGCAGTGCCGGCATCAAGATTCTTGATAGGTTTAGCTTCAATCCATTTAGTAAACTTGTCGACTGCCACTAGCAAGTGAGTGAAGCCGCTCCTGCCCGTTCTCAGTGGTCCAACCATATCCAGCCCCCAAACAGCGAAGGGCCAGACGAGTGGAATGGTCTTCAAGGCTGAGGTGGGTTTGTGTGACATATTGGAATAAAACTGACATCCTTCACACTTGTCGACTATCTCTTTCGCCATTCATTTGCTCTAGGCCAGTAAAACCCTGCTCGGTATGCTTTAGCCACATGGTCCGAGAGGATGCATGATGACCACAGGTCCCCGAGTGGATATCGTCAAGAATTATCTGACCTTCTTTTGGTGTTATACATTTCTGGTTGACTCCAGTCGCGCTTTCCCTGTACAACTGTCCCTTTATCACAGTAAAGGCCTTGGATCGACGGACGATCTGTCGAGCCTCTTCTTCGTTCTCCGGGAGCTCTTTCCTTAGGATATACGCGATGTAGGGCACTGTCCAGTCGGGAGTGATGACCAAAACTTCCATGATCAGGTCGACCACAGCTGGGACCTCAACTTCAGTCGGATCCGTGACACTTTTTGGCTGCGGGGCTTCTTCAGTGAAAGGATCCTCTTGAACTGATGGTGTGTGGATGTGCTCCAAAAACACATTACTGGGAATGGCTTCTCTCTTGGAACCTATTTTTGCCAAATCATCAGCCGCTTGATTTTTCAGTCGGGGTATATGATGGAGCTCTAACCCCTCGAATTTCTTCTCTAGCTTTCTCACTACATTGCAGTAACCAGTCATGGCTGGGCTTCTGACGTCCCACTCCTTCATCACCTGATTAACCACCAAATCCGAGTCGCCATAGACCATGAGGCGACGGACGCCGAGTGAAATGGCCATACGCAACCCATACAAAAGTGCTTCATATTCCACTTCGTTATTGGAGGAATCAAAGTGGATCTGGAGCACATATCTGAGCTTATCTCCTCGGGGGGAAACCAACACTACCCCAGCACCGGAACCATTCAGCATCTTAGAACCATCAAAGAACATGGTCCAGTGCTCCGAGTGAACTTGAGTCGGTAGTTGCTGTTCAATCCACTCGGCGATGAAATCTGCTATTGCTTGGGACTTGATGGCTTTCTTTGCCTCAAACTTGATATCCAGGGGAAGGAGTTCAATCGCCCATTTTGCCACTCGACCAGTTGCATCTCTGTTGTGTAGAATCTCTGACAATGGAGCGTCGCTGACGACTGTAATGGAATGGTCAGAGAAGTAATGAGCAACCTTCTTCGTGGTCATATAAATCCCATATACAAGCTTCTGATAATGAGGGTATCTTTGCTTTGATGGGGTCAAAACTTCAGAAAGATAATATACTGGGCGCTGAACTTTAAAGGCTTTTCCTTCTTCTTCCCGCTCGACCGTAAGTACTGTACTGACGACTTGTCCTGTGGCTGCAATGTAAAGCAGCAAAGGCTCTTTGCTGATTGGGGCAGCAAGCACCGGCTGGGTGGAGAGCAGGGCTTTTAGCTCTGCAAACGCTGCATCAGCTGCGGGAGTCCACTCGAACTTGTCTGATTTCTTCATCAGTCGGTAAAGAGGCAATGCCTTTTCACCGAGACGAGAGATGAATCGACTTAAAGTGGCCAAGCATCCAGTAAGCTTCTGGACATCGTGCACACGCATAGGGCGTTTCATTCGGAGTATAGTACCGACTTTTTCTGGGTTGGCGTCGATTCCTCGTTCGGAAACGAGAAAACCGAGTAACTTTCCGCCAGGAACTCCGAATGTGCACTTTGATGGATTAAGCTTGATATCATACCTCCTGAGGTTGGCAAATGTTTCAGCAAGGTCAGTCAGCAGGTCGGAACCTTTCCATGACTTGACCACAATATCATCCATGTATGCTTCCACATTCCGACTGATTTGAGTGAGAAGACACTTTTGAATCATCCTCATGAACGTGGCTCCGGCATTCTTGAGGCCGAATGGCATGGTGACATAACAGAAGCACCCGAATGGAGTGATGAAAGCTGTTTTGATCTCGTCGGGTTCATACAGACGGATCTGATGGTAACCGGAATAGGCGTCTAAAAAAGACAGGCGCTCACATCCCGCAGTTGAGTCGACTATTTGGTCGATGCGGGGGAGAGGAAAATGATCTTTCGGGCAGGCCCGATTGATATGTTTGAAGTCAATGCACATGCGAAGTGACTTGTCCTTCTTGGGGACCATGACAACATTGGCGAGCCACTCGGAGTGGTAAATCTCTCGGATAAACTCTGCTGCTAAGAGTCGAGCCACCTCCTCGCCAATGGCCTTTCTCTTCTGGACGGCGGATCGCCGAAGATGTTCCTTGACAGGTTTCACATTTGAGTTGACTCATAGACGGTGCTCAGCCAGCCCCCTGGGAACACCCGGCATGTCAGAAGGCTTCGATGCGAAGATGTCCCAGTTCTCACGGAGGAACTGGATGAGCGCTTCTTCCTATTTGGAGTCGAGTGTTGTTGAGATATGAGTCGGAGCAGCACTGGTGTCGGTCAGGTGAATGTGAATCGGCTTTGTCTCACCAGACGACTGAAATGCTGATTCCGTAGCGGGCTTCTTGGCTCGCAACAAATCACTCGGATCTACAGTTTTCTGGTATTCTTGCAGCTCTACCACTGCCATCTGAGCATCGGCGATCTTTGAGCCTTTCTGAAAGCACTCTTCTGCCTTCTTCCGATTGCCAGTAATAGTGATCACACCTTTGGGACCAGGCATCTTCAATTTGAGGTACACATAACATGGTCGAGCCATGAAATGTGCATAAGCTGGCCTGCCCAGAATAGCGTGATAAGCACTCTGGAAATCCACAACTTCAAACGTCAACTTTTCTTTGCGGTAATTCTTGGAATCACCGAAAACCACATCAAGAGCAATTTGGCCGAGTGACTCAGCCTTCTTTCCAGGAATGACTCCATGGAAACTCATGTTGCTGGTACTGAGTCTGGACATCGGAATGCCCATCCCTTTCAATGTCTCTGCATACAATATATTCAGGCCACTGCCACCATCCATCAAAACTTTAGTCAGTCGAGTGCCTTCGACGACTGGGTCGACCACCAAAGCTTGCCTCCCAGGGGTGGCTATGTGTGTCGGATGGTCGGACTGGTCGAATGTGATGGTGGTCTGAGACCATTTCAGATAACTGGGTGTTGCCGGAGAAACCATATTCACCTCTCGGTTGATAACTTTCAATCGACTTTTGCTTTCAACATCAGCAAAAATCATCAGGGTGGAATTGACCTGGGGATATCCATCATCACTATCTTCTTTGTCTTCAACTTTGTCTGACTCCTTTTCCTTATCTTTGGGTTGTTTCCCCTGGAATTGCTGGATCAAGAGCCGACACTGTCGAGTGGTATGTTTCGGATAAATGAATTTACCCTCCTCATCTTTCTTCGTGTGAATGTGACACGGCAAATCCATCACGTCATTCCCTTCCTTGTCCTTCACCTTCTTAGGGTTCCAAGACCCTTTGGGCTTCCCTTTAAACTTTCCTTGAGTCACAGCCAAGGCTTCTCCAGGAGCAGCTGGCTCGGCTTTCCGCTTTTGCTTCCGACTGGAGTTCCCTCCTCTGGTTTCGTGGGCGACTGACTTGTGCTTGCCACTCCGGAGCCGATCCTCTTCTTCACCATTGGCATACTTGGTGGTAATCTCCATCATTCGACTCAGAGACATGTCTCCGGTTCGACCGAATTTTAGGTTTAGCTCTCTGTACTTAACTCCTTCCTTGAAGGCACAGACTGCCTGGTGATCAGATACATTCTCTACCGTGTGATGCAACGTGATCCATCTCTGGATGTAATCCCTCAGAGTTTCATTCGACTTCTGCACACAAGATTGCAGCTCTGTCAACCCTGCTGGTCGCTTGCAAGTTCCTTCAAATGTTCTGACAAACACTCGGGCAAGATCTTCCCAAGTGTAAATGTTGTTGGGTGCTAACTGATTCAACCATGCTCTGGCCGAACCCTCCAACATAAGAGGCAGGTGTTTCATGGCCACCTCATCGTTGCCGCCGCCAATCTGAACAGCCACTCAGTAGTCCTCAAGCCAAGTATCAGGCTTGGACTCACCAGTGAACTTACTGACTCCAGTCGCCAACCTGAAGTTGGGAGGAATCACCGCGGCCCTGATGGCTCTGCTGAAACACTCTGGTCCTAAGACATGTACTCTGCTGCTGGTGGGTGCATCTCTGTCGTGACCTTCTTGGTGAGCTCTGTTCCTGTCGACCAAACCTTGAACGATAATGGATCTCGCATCAAAGCCTGGTTCCCTGGGGTCGACTGGAATCCTTCGCCCAACACTGTGATGGCGTCTATCATCCTGCTGTCGAGGCGCGTACGATCCACCCTGGGGAGGGGTGGGCACTCGACGTCGACGATCGCGATCGAGTCGGTGATCATACTGCTCCCGGTTCCTGTACTGATCATGCCGGTCCTCACGTCCCTCACGCCTCGGGGGTGATCTTGGGCTATGGGCCGACTGGACTGTATTTGCAGCGACGGATCTGCTGTGAATCCTATTCCGTGACTGCGATACAGCTGAATTTTGATCTCCTGCTGCTAGAAGTAATGCTCTAATCTGTAATAAACCTCTGCCAGCCTCTGACTGGGAAGGCTAAATCGACTCTGCTATATGGGCTGCAGCTGCTAAATTCTAAATCGGAGTTCGATATACCTGAGTCGGTGGTGGAAAGAGTTGACGTCGACTGGAGTCTGGAACCCGTTGCCGCGCACGCTCGTCGAGTGCTTGCTGGAGGTTCTCCAGTCACGTGCGCTCAGTCAAGTTGGCCAAGCGCGCATCCTCTAAGGCACGAGCCTCGGGGGTTTCTCCGATGATAGGAGTGTGTAGCGCATCCATGTTCCGGCGGCGAAGTTCTTCCCTCTGCAGCGAAGTGAGGGGCTCGGGTTGATACTCTTCGTGAACCTGCGCCGGATCGCCTCCGCCGTCGCCCCCGTCAGCGCGGGGAAAGCCAGGAGGACTGCGTGGTCCATTGACCATCAGAACCTCCGCCGCTGGATCACTGTTGTCGCACTCAGATGCAGTCTCTGCGGAGCCAGTTGACAGATCGAACGGGCCGTAGAGAGATTCGTCGGGCTCGATTGCCGCGACTTGGGGGTGGCCGACTAGCGGGCCATCGCGTGTCTCACCCACTGCTGAAGCCTCGACCGACCGGAGCGCTTGCGCCGGCCAGAAACAGGGAAGGAGGACGACACAGGGGTCGACCGATACTGGGTCGACGGTTGCCGTAGGAGGACGCCGCGGACGCACGCGCGAAAGTGCGTCGCCCCATGGACAGGGAGCGTGTCGACGTCGAGTGGAGCCTCCTGAAGCCAAGCGGAGTCGTCGGCGATGAACGTGAGCGCGCCGAGACGGATCTCGCGGCCCTCAACCAAAACTCCGCCTGAAACCATGATGAAGGGGATCAGAAAAATCGCAACTTCTCCAATAAGTCACTAAGACACCTGCCCCATGGTGGGCGCCAACTGTCGTGGTTCTAAGTCTGACAGTAGAATAGGGGGGGTAGGAATGGAGAGGCAAGATCCTAGCTATGGAGTAGTTGTATACGCAAGAGGTTTACGAGTTCAGGCCCTTCTCGGAGGAAGTAGCAGCCCTACGTCTCGGAGCCCGGAGGCGGTCGACTGGATTATGTGTATATGAGTTACAGGGGTGCGAACCCTTTACACTGAGGAGGGGGTGGCTTATATAGAGTCCGCCAGACCCCTCCGGCCCTCAGTTATGCAGGGTTTAAGGTACATTAAGATCGGACGTTACTGGTAACGCCAAACATAAAGTGCTATGATGACCATAAAAGCTACTTAATGACAGACCGTTTGCGTGCAGAGTGACTTTAGGTCTCCTGGCAGTCGAGTGGTTGGCTTCATAGTCGAGTGTCTTCGAGTCCGTCAAGTGGAACCCTTCCAGGTCGACTGAAAGGTGGTTTCTTGTAGACATGTGCTTGAGGAGGGTATCTTGGACAGGTCCATGACCCTACCCTAAGTACATGGCTTCATCAGCGGCGGCGGCAGGAGGCGAGCAACCCTAGCCGCCTGAGTCGCTAGAGCATAACCACCAAGGGGTACGCGTGCCCATTGCCTACCTCTAGGTTTAACCTCTAGTGGACAGCATATATAACCACTCCAGTACTAATAAAGTAATAACAATCCAAGCTTATGCAAACTTTGCCTGAAAAGCAAATGTGGTTGGGCGTGCATTAGCTAGATATGCAAGACAAAAGCTAACTAAGATGTGGATGTTCTATTGTATCTCTATTTGCAAGCTACTGCCTCCGTCCCATGATATAAGAGTATTTTTGACACTAGTGACTTTCTTCCATAATATAAGAGCGCTTTTGACACTAGCACGTAAGAGCGTTTTTAACACTAGTGCGTTTTTGACACTACACTAATGTAAAAAATGCTCTTATATTATGAGACGGAGGGACTAAAATCTCCGTTGTTGGAAAAGAAAATGCAGTTATCCATCTTTTTGCCAATCAGAGTACAAAGAAGGTGCATACACACGCATCCACGCAGATGCGCTCTCCTGATACACCCCTGCAACTTGGAGATAAACGCATGGATAATGGATTTCATAGACTCTGATTCAAACAAATTTACACAACGCATGTATTTATACACTGCTACATAGAGCCGACCCCACAACTCTACTACCCAGCAAAGATGGTGGTAACAGCTTACCGTCAGTAGAGCCCATACTCTGGGTGTTCCGAAGGGTTATCACCTATTGTTGTTTTCACATTTCGAAGGAAATTCTGAAATAGTTCACTCAGCATCTTCAGCATGGCTAGCCAGTAGAAGAGTATTGACTGCAGCGGAGCCGATACTCCGCAGAGCGACAAAGCCGGGCCTTGCGATGTACAGCGGCATTAGAAATCTACTGGACAAACGGCATGAATTTCGACAGCAAGGAGCGCCCTCTTCATCTCACTCAAAGCCCTCCGTCGGAGGCCTTTGAGGGAGAAGGAGAGGAAAGTCCTTGAAGAGCCCTCTTCCACTTCCTCTACATGCCATGCTTCTTGTGTTAAGAGGAGACCATGCAAATACCTGGGTTTATATAGGCCACAGAGGATGCAAAATAGGTATCCCCAAACCAGCTGGGTCATCTTTCTTGCAATCACTGTCAGAGGTGGCTATATTCTTTCTCATCTTCTTTTCCCAGTTGCAACAACCTGGAGTCTTTTTTACTTTGGGAGTTTGGACTTTTGGGCAACACCAAGGGATGCTACGCGGCGCCAGCGATCTGAAATGTGATACTGAATATATGCTTCACCATTTCTTTACAGCACCCTGTAAGACATGACTTCTGTTAAACTACAGCAAATAATATGGCGAGTGCAAGTACATGATTTTCATTACTGTTTTATAAAATGTTTTGGCATAAGAAAGAAAGGAATACAAAAATTAAGTCAGATTTGTTTTTTATGTGGCGAAAGGAAAACACACCGCCATGTGTTCATTGATAGCACTAAAGAGAGGAAAACACAAAAAATCCACTAGCTAGTATCTTTGAAAGTAAGTAGGGAAGATTTGGATAAGAGCATTAGACATCAATGTTCCATATCTGTTGATGCTTTCGGAGATTCTGCCTAAGCTTCAGTCTGGTAGCTCTCATACAGTTGACCGTCGTAATGAGCAAGAACCTAGAGCAAACATGCATACAGCAGAAAAGGAAAGCCTCATACCGCGTGCACGCGGAAAAGGTCATGCACCAGCTCTTATTGACATTCCTTTGTATACACTCCGCGTATCCAGCAATAAAATGTACACACAAATCAAGTCAGATTTACTTTATATGGTGAATGCGAAACACACTGCCATGTGTTCGTTGGTAGCACTAAAGAGAGGAAAACACAGAAATCCACTAGCTAGTATCCTTGAAAGTAAAACCAGAAGATTTTTCCGTTTCAAAAAAAAAAACAGAAGATTTGGATAAGATCACTAGAGATCAAAGTTCCAAATCTGTTACCGCTTTCAGAGATTATGCCAAAGCATCACACTCGTAGCTCTCACACAGCTGACTGTGGTAATGAGCAAGGACCAAGAGCAAACGTGCATACAACAGAGAAGGAAAGCCTCATATCGCACCGAAAAAGGTCATGCACTAGCTCTTATTTGACATTCCTTTTTACACTTGCACTACACATGTCTAGCAATAACCACCACATGGCTTCTAAGAGTATATGATATGATGCCATGAGAATATGTGCTCATAAGACCTTTTATAGTTCTACTTCCGAATTTGAAAGCTCCAACCCTTACAGTGTAGCAATTCTATGAACAGTTGCATTTTGGGCTTTGGACTACCAAATGTGCTTAAGTCTATATCTGAAGACCGCGTGATTCCTTGTGACTGGCTAGACTGCAGACAAGTCGATCTTGGAATTGTCGGCAGCTCATAAATGTTGTAAAATTTAAATTTGGCAGCCACCTGCTTTATACTTGGATCGCCAAAAAAGGAATTTGGGCAGCATATCTATTCTTTGTTCATGCACCATGGGCTACGGCACCAACATGGCGATGCCTCCATTATGAGGTGCGGAGCTCCACTCTTCAGTCCAGAATTTTAAAATTTCCCGTATGCAGATTTGCTGACTTTGATGAAAGAAACAACCAACCTTGAGAACAACACACACTTGAGAAATGAGTATCTTCAATTCTTCATTCATCTTCTATGATTGGCGTGTAACCATGATCCTTGAGCTCCCAATTCAGTATCTCCAAGACCGCCTCTAGAACACTGTCAAGCTCACCGGTGATAAACTCTCTAAGACTGCCTTCAGCATCAACTTGGCTCCACCCAGGCGGCTTCTTCATTCCTTGTCTCCTCAGGAGGGCTCGAACCTTTTGGACTCCGTCCCACTTCTTTGCATTTGCGTATATATTTGAAAGCAGGACATAATTCCCCACGTTATTTGGTTCCAACTTGAATAGGTGACTTGCTGCCACCTCCCCAATCTCCACATTTGAGTAAGTCCTACATGCGCTTAATAGAGGGCCCCAAATTCCAGCATGTGATTCAATGTCCTTTGGCATCTCATGTGTGATCATTTGGTAAGCTTCATCAATGCATCCCGCACGACCAAGCAAGTCCACCACGCACAGGTAATGTTCTACAGTAGGAATAATGTTGTAGTCATCCTTCATCGTCTTGAAGTATCGGCGTCCCTCATCAATCAGACCTGTATGACTGCAAGCATTGAGGACTGACACAAAACAGATTTCATCGGGGTCGAAGCCATTGTCACACAACTCATTAAAAACGGCAATTGCATCTTTTCCACGGCCATGCATGCCCAATGCAGAGATCATAGAACTATAACAGATAAGATCTCTTTGCCTCCAGCTGCAGAACAAGTCAAGTGCCCTTTCTATATTACCACACTTTGAATGCATATCAATGAGGGCAGCTACAGTATGGTTGTTCAACAACATCGTATGACGATCCACATAATCCTGTATCCAACTAGCCTGAGTCGGTAACCCACACTGCGCACATGCAGCTGCAACAATAGAGATTGTAGTGTGGTTTGGCTCCACCTTTGGCCTTGCTCTAATCTCCAGCATAATCTTGAAGAGATCGACAGCCTCTACAGCCCGACCAGCACCTGAATACACTCCAATCATCACATTCCAGGTTGCAGCATCCCGCACTCTCATTCCATCAAAGACGGCCCTAGCATCATCGGCATTGCCAGTTTTCGCATAGCCAGATATCATGGCTGTACACACAACCGTGTTTTCTGCTCCCTTTGCCACTGCTATTTCAAAGAGACGCTTTGCAGAGTCCATATCACCACGTGCGGAGTACCCACAAACCATCTCCACAAGTGTGTATGCGTTCCTCTCCGGCATCGCCTCGAAGAGCTCCTCTGCACGCTCCACCTCACCTACCTCCATATGTGCAGCAATCATAGTGTTATACAGCTGAGCATCCTTAACGGACAATCTGTCGAACACCCTGCGGGCGTCATCCAGCCTGCTGCACTTCGCATAGAAATCCACCAACGTCGTCGCGATGCGTTCGTCGGTTTGGAATCCATTCTTGAACACGTGCACGTGAACTTGCTCGCCTTCCTGCAGCATCTTGCGGCGAGCCGCCGCCTTCAGCACGGAGGAAACGGTGAAGGTGAGCGGCTTGATCCCCGGGCAACCGTGATGCATCTGGGCGTAGAGCGCCACGGCATCGTGCGCGGCGGCATCCGACTGGGAGTGCGCTCGCACCAGCGCTGTCCACACGAAGGCGTTGGCGGCGGGGCCGAGCGCCGTGGCCACCGCGCGCGCGCGACCGAGGTGGCCGAGGTCGGCGAAGGCGCGGACGAGCTTGGCGGCGACGAAGCTGTTGCGGGTGTGGCCGAGGAGCACGGCGCGGGCGTGGAGCTGATCGAGCTGGCGCCCGGACGCGCACCGAGCCGCCAGGCGCACGAGTAGGTTCTCCTCCTGGACGCGAGCGCTCGGGCGGGGAGGCGGCATTGGCTTCGCTCAGGATTTCTGTCGAGCATTTGGCGTTCAGGATTTGTAAGTGTGTGTTTGGGGTAATCGTACCGCTTTATGCAGTCCTAAAAAAATAAAACTATTAAAAGTATGTAAGTTTGGTCCTATAACTTTGAAATTGTAGTTTTACATTCTAAAACTAACTATCTGAAGTGTGTCAGTTTAGTCCTATAACTTTAAAATTGCAGTTTTTGTTCCAAAATCATGTAAGTTCGTTCATTACAGATCCTAAGCTTGCATGACCAGCATCTATGATGCATTTTTCAAATGAGCCATTTATATGTATTTACTTCCTCAAAACTGAACTATACGCTTCCATTGGCAGTGTGTGCTGCAACCTGCAGGCCTACCACCAGTGTGACCATGAGCTGCAGGGCAGTCTCACTGAGAGGTTTGGCGCAGTCGCCGGGAGAACCCGAGCCAGTCGGCATGGAGGATGACATCCCTCTCCTTCAGCACGACCACTTGGGACATCTTGAGCCAATCTCAATGGAGAACGCCATCCCACTCACCTCTCTCTCTCTCTCTCTCTCTCTCTCTCTCTCTCTCCATCGTCGTTACCCCGACACCCTTGTCGTAGAGCTGGTCGTGCAGGTTGTTGTTCGGGCACGAGCATGGTCACATGTGCGAAATTGTCGTTGTTGCTGGACGAAATGGAGGAGTGCGTGGAAATCGTGAAGCCGGCGCAAAGGTCAGTGAGAGTGAGGCAGCTCCAAGAACAACCACTGGTGGGTAGCAGTTGGACATTGTGCGACACTGCTACTTGTGATAGGCGTTAGGATTTCCCCGAAGAGGAAGGGTGATGTAGTATAGTAGCAGATAGTATTTCTCTCAGTTAAGAACCAAGGTTTATCTAAGCAGTAGGAGACTCACGCAAACAAACGTCAACTGGACATGCACACACACACAAAAAAATACTTACACCCAACACGGGCAAGAGGGTTGCCAATCTCCTTGTACTCGTTAATTGCAATGATTAATTCTGGTAGTGATAGATAGATAAATATAAAATAAAAGATAATAAATTGCAGTAAGAATTTAGGGTTTTAGTAAATATGAAGTGAATGGGCCCAGGGGCCATAGCTTTCAGTAGAGGCATCTCTCATGAGCATTGTAACGTGGATAGACAATTTGCTGTTGGACAATTGATACAAAAGCGCATGGTTATGACGTTATTCGTGACATGATCAATATATAGGCATTACGTCTGAGAGAAGTAGACCGCTAATCTTACTAAATCTACTACTATTACTCCACCCCTCGACTGCCATCCAGTATGCATCTTGAGGTATTAAGTTCATAACAAACAAAGTAATACTTTGAGCATGATGACATAATGTAGACAAAATAGAACCAGTCATATGATTAAACCCCATCGCTTTACCCTTAGTAGCAACAATACAATATGTGCCTTCCTACTCTTCCTGTCAATGAGTAAAGTCACCGCAAGATTGAACCTACCACCAAGCACCTCTCCCACTTAAGATAAATCAATCTACTTGGCCAAAGAAGATAGATAGATCGAAGAGAAATATAAGGCTATAAAATCACACATAATAAATCTCAAAAAAGACTCAATTACTTTCAATGAATAATCTGATCATAAATCCACAATTCGTCGGATCCCAACAATCACACCGCAAAGATTACATCGTATGGATCTCCGAGGAGATCATTGTATTGAAGATCCAATGTGTGTGTGTGTGTGAGTGTGTGTGTGTGTGTGAGTGAGTGAGTGAGAGAGAGAGAGATAGAGAGAGAGAGCCATCTAGCTACTGCTATGGACCCGTTGGTCGTGTGGGAACTACTCACACATCATCATGGAGGCAGCAAGGTTGATGAAGATGGCCTCCGTGATCGATTCCCCCTCCGGCAGAGTACCAGTGGAGGCCTCCAGATGGGATCACGAAAGAACAGAGGCTTGTGGCGGCGACAAAATTGTTTCGGGTCTCGCTCAAGGGGTTTCCCGATTTTAGGGAATTTATAGCTCTGGAATTAGGTCAGGGGGCCTCCATGGGGCCCACAAGCTCATGTGGCGCGTTGTGTGAGCTTGTGGCCCACTCGTAGATCTTCTAGCCTCCCCCCGAAGCTTCTAGGGTATCTCCCAGTCTAGAAAAAATCACCATAATGTTTCATTGTGTTTGGACTTCGTTTGGTATGGTTTTTCTGCGAAGCAAGGAAATAGGCAAAAAAAAGAACTGACACTGGGCACTGATTTAATATGTTAGTTCCCAAAAATGATACAAAATGGCATATAAAGCATACAAGATTAATAAGATAATAGCATGAAATAATAAAAAATTATAGATATGTTGAAGACATATCATCATTCCAAAGTTTAATTCCAGCTCATCCTCCAGTAGATAAATGATAAAAACAGAATTTTTGATGCTGAATGCTACCTAACATGTCCTAATCATGTAATCTTTCAGGTATGAACACTGCTGCAGGATGCTGCTAACGCGACACTACGATCAGAGACCCTTTGACGAAACTATGTGCGATGCATTAATCGCACACGGTGATGTAAAAACCGTCAAAAAAGATGCAAAACGTTTGCAATGGTGGATACATCAAACACGGTTCAGATTTTAGATGCGTGTGCGATGCGGGACATATGATTGATCCGTACAAACTGTTTGCGATGAGATAGAACAACATAAACAAGCAGCCAGATCAAGGTGTCTCTGTGTGTGTGCGATATACGACATACAATTCGCTCTGATGAACCGTTTGCGATGAGACGGAACAACAGAAACAGGCAGCCAGATGAAGGTGTGTGCGATATACGGCATACAGTTCACTCAGATGAACTGTTTGTGATTAGGCAACACAAAAGAAACAGGTAGCCCGATGAATGTGTGTGCGATATACGACATACAGTTCACTCGGATGAACTGTTTGCGTTGAGCCAAGAGAACATAAACGGTTCAACTTAACAAGATGTGTGTGATATGGGGCAAACAGGCCTGCAATCAGAAACGTGTGGAAAGACCGATAACAACAGGGACGATTCCTATTCACAAGCCGTGTGTGTTGTGATCAAACTATTGCCGGTATATAATTGTGAGTGATTGATGAAAACATCACCGACGGGTTCCATTGTTTAGTCCGTGTGCGATGTGATTTGCTCTGTCTGCACAACATCTATGTACGCTCTGTCAATAGTTCATCAACATATATACTTAAAAAGATAGCACCGCATAACCAAATTAAGCATACAATTACACAAGTGACTATACACATAAAATTTCCACACACCAAAGTAAGCAATTACATGCATACTAAACTAGGAGAAACAAGGATCTAATCATCTACTTCTTGTTGCGATGATGCTTGCATTGCTCTGCTTCCGGCTGGATCCCTGGCCGTTTTGGGGAAGGAGGCACTTCCTCATGTCAACGATCTGCATGTACATCTCATAGCTCGTGTATGCCTCCTTGGCCGCATACACGACATGTGCTTTGTCGAGTTTCTCCATCCGGGCTGAGTGCCAGGCACGCTTGTCCTTGTTATAGGAATCCTTCATGTCTCAGTAGTAGGGGTCGATGATGGCCTCGGAGAGGTGAACCAACGAGTCCTTTCTCATGCTCGTTGCTGCCCAAGATCTTGTATTGCCCCTGGATGTTGACAAGATTCTTGCAGGCGATGCCCGAATTCTTGAGCACCTTTACATTGTTGGTGATGTCCACCATAGCAAACATGTAGTGGGAGCTGTTGACAAACCTGGCGAAACGCTCGCAAGGCCTTGTGCCCAGGCAGTAGTGGTAGACGAGGACGTGATTGCGCATGAACATCTGGGCGACGACGACTGAGGGAGTCCTGGATTAGGGGGTATCCGGATAGCCAGACTATATACTTTGGCCGGACTGTTGGACCGTGAAGATACAAGACTCAAGACTTCGTCCCGTGTCCGAATGGGACTCTCCTTTGCGTGGAAGACAAGCTTGGTGATCCGGATGATAGATTTCCTTCTTTGTAACCGACTCTGTGTAAACCCTAGCCCCCTCTGGTGTCTATATAAACCGGGGGGTTTAGTCCTTAGGGACACAATCATAATCATCATAGGCTAGCTGCTAGGGTTTAGCCTCTACGGTCTCGTGGTAGATCAACTCTTGTAATACTCATATCATCAATATCAATCAAGCAGGAAGTAGGGTTTTACCTCCATCAAGAGGGCCCGAACCTGGGTAAAACATCGTGTCCCTTGCCTCCTGTTACCATTAGCCTTAGATGCACAGATCGGGACCCCCTACCCGAGATCCACCGGTTTTGACACCGACATTGGTGCTTTCATTGAGAGTTCCTCTCTGTCGTCTCTGCGAGGCTTGATGGCTCCTTCAATCGTCAACAACAGCACGGTCCAGGGTGAGACTTTTCTCCCCGGACAGATCTTCGTGTTCCGCGGCTTCGCACTGCGGGCCAATTCGCTTGGCCATTTGGAGCAGATCAACAGCTACACCCCTGGCCATCAGGTCAGGTTCGGAAACTTGAACTACACGGCTGATATCCGCGGAGACTTGATCTTCAACGGATTCGGGCCTGCGCCAGGAGTGCTGAACAGTCACGATGAGCACGGCTTAGACCTGTTGTCGGACAATACTCGGGATATCGCACCTGCAGGAGCCCCGGACCTAAATCCGGGGGAGATTGCGTCATCCAAGGACGGGTGGATGGACCCCGCCCTGGAGGCCGCACACTCATCGGCGGTAGAGCCGAACACAGACTTCACCCCCAAGGAAGCCTGTGACACCAGACCCCTGGGCTCGTGTCCGGCTGTAGGTTCCAGTCCGCGCACCCCTGAGCCCGCCGAATCTGGTTGGGCTCCGGTAAGGGAGTTCACCGCTGCGGATATCTTCCGGCACTCGCCCTTTGGCGACATGCTGAACTCATTAAAATCTCTCTCTTTGTCAGGAGACTCTTGGCCGAACTATGCCCGGCTCGAGTGGGAAGCAGGCGACGAGGGAATTCGCCGCCCACCCACCACCCACTTCATCGCCACGGTCGATGATTTGACCGACATGCTTGATTTTGACTCTGAAGACATCGACGGTGTGGACGACGAGCTAGGAGAAGAACAGGAACGTGGGCGGTGGACAGCCACCTCCTCATATGATATATATATGGTGGACACTCCGAAAGAAACCAATGGCGATGAGGCAATGGAGGATAACCCCTCAAGGAAGAAAGCAAAGCATGGGCGCCGTCGGTGCCGCTCCAAGCCCCACCACAGCAATACCGGCACAGGAGACGAAAACAATCTGGATGGTGCCGAAGATGAATACAACCCCGATCAGCCTGCCTTCGAGCAGGCCGAACAGGATGACGGGCAGGTCAGCCCAGACGAATAGGCGGCGGACGGACACCCGAAGGAGGACAACTACATGCCCCCTCCAAAGACAAGGTTAGCCTCGGCGACGATGAGTTCGGCGTGCCTGAGGACCCCGTAGAGCAGGAGCGCTTCAAGCGCCGGCTTATGGCCACTGCGAGGAGCCTGAAAAAGAAACAACAACAACTCCAAGCTGATCAAGACCTACTCACAGACAGATGGACCGAAGTCCTGGCAGCCGAGGAATATGGACTCGAGCGCCACGCGGCCGACCGGCCACCCCGTGGCCGGGATAAAACGGCGTATCAGCCCGAATACCAGCCCGCACCCCTATGCCAATACACTACGACCCGGGGCAATATGCAGGACCTGCAAGATATACTGGAAAACAAGGCAGGACAGTTAAGATCGATCTACGGATCGCGGGGGCGCCCCAACACATAACAATGATCGTCACGCCGGATACACTATCGACAAGTCCGGCCGGGCAGAATACAGCCAACCAGACTCATTCGAACTGCGTAGCCACATAGCCCGACATAGAGGCGCTGCACACCCCCTCTGCTTCACCGACGAAGTGATGGATCATGAATTCCCAGAAGCGTTTAAACCGTAAACATCGAATCATACGATGGCACAATAGACCCCGCAGTATGTCGAAGATTTCCTTCTCCACATTCACATGGCCCGCGATGACGATCTATACGCCATCAAGTATCTTCCCCTTAAGCTCAAAGGACCGGCCCGGCACTGGCTAAATAGCCTGCCGGCAAATTCCATTAGCAGTTGGGAAAACCTGGAGGACGCGTTCCTCGACAACTTCCAGGGCACGTACGTGCGATTACCGGATGCCGATGACTTGAGCCACATTACCCAATAGCCCAGAGAGTCAGCCAGGAAATTCTGGACTCGGTTCCTAACCAAAAAGAACCAAATAGTCGACTGTCCGGACGCCGAAGCCCTGGTGGCCTTTTAGCATAATATCCGTGACGAGTGGCTCACCCGACACCTCGGCCAGGAAAAACCAAAGTCCATGGCGGCCCTCACGACACTCATGACCCGCTTTTGCATGGGCGAGGACAGCTGGTTGGCTCGCAGCAGCACCACGCCAATAAATTCCGGCACCTCAGATGTCCGCGACAATAACGGCAAGCCACGGCGCAACAGACATAAGCGACGGAACAACGGCAACAACACTGAAGACACGGTAGTCAACGCTGAATTCATTGGCTCGAAATCCGGGCATCGGGAAAAGCCGTTCAAAAGAAACAACCAGGGACCGTCCAGTCTGGACCGCATACTTGATCGCTCGTGCCAAATTCATGGCACCCCGGATAAGCCAGCAAACCACACTAATAGAGACTGCTGGGTGTTCAAACAGGCCGGTAAAATAAACGCCGAAAACAAGGACAAGGGGCTGCACAGCAACGATGACGAGGAGCCCCGGCGTCCGAACACGGGGGGACAGAAGAAATTTTCTCCCCAGGTGAAAACAGTCAATATGATCTATGCCACCCACATTCCCAAACGGGAACGGAAGCGAGCACTACGGGACGTCTATGCGATGGAGCCAGTCGCCCCAAAATTCAACCCGTGGTCAGCCTGTCCGACCACCTTTGATCGTAGGGATCACCCTACCAGCATTCGTCACGGCGGTTCAGCCGCATTGGTCCTAGACCCAATCATCGACGGATTCCACCTCACGCGAGTCCTTATGGATGGCGGCAGCAGCCTGAACCTGCTCTATCAGGACACAGTGCGCAAAATGGGCATCAACCCTTCGAGGATCAAGCCCACCAAAACCACCTTCAAAGGTGTAATTCCAGGAGTAGAGGCCCGTTGCACGTGCTCCATAACACTGAAAGTGGTCTTCGGATCTCCGGATAACTTCCGAAGCGAGGAGTTAATCTTCGATATCGTCCCTTTCCGTAGTGGTTATCATGCACTGCTTGGACGAACCGCATTCGCTCGGTCCAATGCGGTACCACACTATGCATACCTCAAGCTCAAGATGCCAGGACCTCGTGGGTTCATAACAGTCAACGGAAACATGGACCTCTCTCTTTGTACAGAAGAGCATACTGCAACCCTCGCAGCAGAAGTACAAAGCAGCCTTCTCCGGCAAACCACCAATCCGGCGACAACAACCCCGAACACTGTCAAGCGAGTCCGGAGTACCCCGCAACAGGGTCGCCAGGCACGCCAAGAGCGTGACTAGCAGTCCGGCCTCCGCTCCAGCCCCATCAAGGCAGCATTCGTGCCGCGCATACACAATTACGCACTCAAAATACCATGGGCATAGGCGGAGGCGCAATAGTGACTCAGTCAACAGTGGGTACAGCCGCAACGTACTTTAATAACCCTCTTTATATTTCAGGACCCTGCTTTCGGGCATCCTCTTCAGAAGAGCCGGATTGTCGGACTTTCACAGGAGAGAAAACCAAGGAGGCAAAAGGCTCTGCGCACAAAGGGAATACCCAGGTGGAATCTGTTCACGATCGTTATACCTGTTTCATATACCTACATGCGGCCCGCCCTTGGATAGGACATGTCAAATAGTCCTATTTACTTCTGCTTAACGCATTCATTGTAAACATACGCTTAGACATATTATTTATCAATGGGAGATAATATATAGCGTCAGCTTATTATTCCTATCTGCACATTTTTCCTATAAATGTTTATTTAAATTGCATCCGTACACCTTGGTACGTTCAGTTTGCCAGGGGCTTCTTATGGCGCCCCATAAGACGGCAAGATAAGTATGAACACTTTCAACAGTGCGGCACCCCGAACTTATAGCATTATATGCTTCAGCTCCGAATCATGTCTTGGGTCAATAGTTGGGTTTTTCCGGCTCCCTTGTTTTGGTACCTTACGTTCCATTATATCAGCTAAGGTAGCGCAGGGAGAACTATTGCGATTGTGTCCCGGTTCTTCCGGACGAGCACCCCAGTAGAGAAAGCCAAAAACTGACCGGCATGATGCGGCGAGAGCTGGTCGCTGTTTGAGAGGTCTTAAAATCCTTAAAGATTTTTTCCGCTTTAGGCGAGGAATCGGCCTCGTCCGATTTAGGCGTATATAGCGCCCCAATTCGGCTTTCCAAATTCTGGGGGCTTCGCCGAAATTTAAAACTGTAGACTTCTATGGCTAAGTGAAAGTTATAAAGCCGCATAGTTCGATTTCCTTGTTTGCTGCGCCAAACACCTCCTTCAGGGACCAAATATTTGGATAAAGAGTGTCTGGGTTTTTTTCCACGAACACCCCGGTACTAGTTATGTGGGGGCGGAAGCCGACGACTGGCCTACTTTCAGAATTTTATAAACAGCCGCACAGAAGGTAATATTTTAAATCAAAAGCGCTATATAGCGCAAATAACTTTGTCTTTATATTACAAAAACGACGTAAGTACATTCACTCAAAGATCGTGTCCTTGGTACATTCATTGGCCACGAGACGAGCGCCTTTCATAACGCCATCATAATATTTTTCGGGACAATGATGCGCCTTGCCCTCCGGCGGTCCATCCTTCACCAGCCTCTCCGCA
The DNA here is from genome assembly GCF_018294505.1 of Triticum aestivum. Classification (NCBI taxonomy): domain Eukaryota; kingdom Viridiplantae; phylum Streptophyta; class Magnoliopsida; order Poales; family Poaceae; genus Triticum; species Triticum aestivum. The sequence goes on from NC_057813.1 coordinate 237,472,862, forward strand.
TCCAGCTTGCCCCAATGCACCTTCGCACGGGCAAAGGCTCGGCGGGCACCCTCAATGCAAATGGATCGCTTGATCACTTCAAGCCGCGGACAAGCATTTACCATCCGCTTTGTCAGGCCGAAGTAGCTGGCGGGCAGGGGCTCACCAGGCCACATCCGGACTATGAAATCTTTCATAGCCACTTCGGCCGCCCTGTGGAGTTCAACCAGTTGCTTCAATTAGTGACTCAGAGGCGTCGGGTGTTCGGCTCTAGCATACTGGGACCAGAACAGCTTCTCCGTTGAGCTCCCCTCCTCAGCACGGTAGAACTCCGCGGCATCTAATATGCTGCGTGGCAGATCTGCGAATGCCCCTGGAGAGCTCCAAATTCGGGTAAGTAAAAGAAACGTCTCCTCCACATGCTTGCTTTGCATAAAGAATGTCTTACCCGCCGCTATCTTCTTGGCCGCCTGGATTTCCTACTGGGACTTTTCGGCTTCGGCCTTGGTGTCTTTCATGCTCAAAAGGGCCTTCGCAAGTTCAGACTCCTTCGTCTTGAAGCAACGCTCCAAGGACTCGAACTTCTTGCCGAGCTCCTGGGGCTCTTGCTGTACCTCGCCCACCCTAGCATTTTGCTTTTCATGCTCAATGTGCTCCATGGCCGCCTTGTTTTCGGCCTCGGATAGAGCTTTCTTCAGGGACGCCACTTCGGTTGTGGCCCCTATTACAAAATCATGACGCTTTGTCGTTAGCATCACCAATTTTGTCTATTCTTTATGATATGTGAACGGGGTATCACTCACCTTGATCTCTTCGAGCTGCCTCTTCGTGAGGCTGAGCTCTCCTTGGGCCTGCTCCAGGTCCCGTTTGAGTCCGGTGACCTCCGTTGTGCGGGCAGCAGCGGCAAGCAGCACCGCCTGCTTATTCACATAGACACCTACTATTAGACTCCTGCGGATTTTAATTGACCCTCCGTTTGGCTTTTCTTTCCGAACACCAAACAGAGTATCAGGGGCTACTGTCTATCGGGTGATAATTTCCCAAACTTTTAATCACTTACCTCAAAGCCTATTAGGAGATTGGTACAGGCTTCGGTCAATCCGCTTTTGGCAGATTGAACCCTCTGAATCACCGCACTCATAAGAGTACGGTGCTCTTCATCCATGGAAGCGCCGCGAAGCGCTTCCAGCAGACTATCCGACGCCTCTGGCATAACAGAAGTTATCGGCACGGACGGCTCGCCCTCCTTGGCGAGGGGCTGCCTGCCCGAATCCGGAACCCTTGGGGGTTCCGGTATAGTGTCCGGCTGGGAGCCCGGCTTGCTGCGGCTCTCGTCGGCACAATCCGCGGGGATCTTACGCCCCGTGTGCCCGGCGTCTGGAATTTCGCCTTGGGGCATCTCCAGAGTCGCCTCCCCTGCTCTGGGAGCCTTTGGGACAACACGTTCGTGTCATCCGCAGGCCGAGGGGAAGTGGCCGTTGGGAGCGAGTTCATCGCCGAATCGCTCAAGGACCCATCCAAAGAGGATACCTCGGGATGGACCCTGGCCGGACTGCATATACGTGTTCGGCGTTATAACAGACTATGAAGCAAAGTCACACTAAAGTACAACAGAGTGCGGATACTTACGATCTTACTAGGGGCTTCCCCCTCGGCAGCCACTCCTCGTTGTAGGCGGCCGTGGTGGAGTAATCTGGAAGGGAGCCTTTCCCTTCTTGGGCGTCCTAGCCTCCCCCGCTGGGGGGGGGGCGGTTTCCTTTTCTTCTCCTCCCCAGTGCAGGGAGGCGGAGTTTCCTCGTGTTTCCCCCGCCTCCGCGGGAGGAATCTGCCTCGTCGTCTTCGGACGACGAGCTTATGACGGCCTTGCGCCGGGGACCCTTCCTGGTCCCCTGGGTCGCCCTTTTGGGCCCTTCGGCCTCCTCAGGTGGGACGTCCCCTTCCTTTTCCTCCTCCCCTTTGGGGGAGGAGTGTGCCTCGTCGTCTTTGGACGAGGCGTCCAGTACGACCTTACGCCGGAGACCCTTCTTGGTCCCCGGGGCCTTCTTTTCGGCCTTCTTTTCCGGCGCCTTGTAGAGAGCCGGGACTAGCATATCCGTCAGGAGAGCGTCTGCTGGACCTTCTGGTAGTGGAGCTGGACAATCAATCCACTCTGCCGTCACCACATACTCCTGATTAAATACACACGATGACTTAAGATCCTCCCATGAGTATGCTGGGAAAACTACATCTGGTGATGGTCAAAAAAATCACCGGACGGGGGAGCCGCGTGGCGTGAAGTCCGCGGTCCTCTGATGTGGGAGGAGGTATTTTGGAGGCCTCGAATAGCACCTTCCATGCATCCTTGTGTGTCATGCCGTAGAGCTCTTGAAGTGTCTGGTGTTCGGCCGGGACGAACTCCCACAGATTAAATGCCTATCTTTGGCACGGAAGAATTCGGCGGACGAGCATGACCTGGACCACATTGACAAGCTTGATTTTCTTGTCCATCATATTCTTGATGCAGTTCTGAAGTCCGGTCAGCTCCGCAGGCTCGCCCCAGGCCAGGCCCTTCTTTTCCCAAGAGGTGAGCCGCATGGGAATTCCGGATCAAAATTCGGGGGCCGCCGCCCAGTTGGCGTCGCGTGGCTCGGTGATGTAGAACCACCCTGATTGCCACCCTTTCACGGTCTCCGCGAAGGAGCCGTCAAGCCAGGTAACATTGGGCATCCTGCCCACCATGGTGCCTCCGCACTCCGCTTGCTGGCCGCTCACGATCTTCGGCTTCACGCAGAAGATTCGTAGCCACCAGCCAAAGTGAGGCTTGATGTGGAGGAAGGCCTCGCACACGACGATAAACGCCGAGATGTTGAGGACAAAATTTGGGGTTAGATCGTGGAAGTCTAGCCCATAGTAAAACATGAGCCCGCGGAAAAAGGGATGAAGTGGAAATCCCAGTCCACGGACAAAGTGGGCGAGGAACATGACCCTCTTGTGGGGTCCCGGAGTCGGAATGATCTGCCCTGCGTCCGGTAGCCGGTGTGCGATATCTGCGGCCAAGTATCCGGCCACCCGGAGCTTCGTAATATGCTCCTCCTTGACGGTGGAGGCCACCCACTTGCCTCTTGTTCCGGACATGTTTGGCTGTGCGGAGGAGGTGTTAACTAGGGCGCTGGAGCTTGAGGGGGCAAGAATGGATAAGCGAAGGAGGAAGAAGGCGTGGGTAAAAATGAGGAATCCTTATTCCTTTATAGAGGCGACGAAAACAGTACGCCTCCCCGCTTGCCTGTTGAAAATCGCTTATTTCCCAAGTGCCATGATTGATGGCGCGGTTGGATTCCCCATACCCGTATTGATGAGAATCCCGTGATAAGGGGACATGATCTCTGCTTCGACAAGACATGCCGAGGAAGCCGCCTCGCAATATGCGCTCTGGCTGGTTGTGGGAAAACGGTTCGAATAATGACCCAACCGTAGTGTCATGTCATGTTGTCTAAAGTTGTCAGCAGATTACATTTGTGGAATATCATTCTCTCTATGGAGGTATGTGAAGAGCGTATTGCAGATCTAGACATGATTTAAGTGTTCGATAATTACGTTGAAGTATTCGGAGATGGAACCCGCCTTGCAATGCCGAAGACAATCTACGCGCCGGACTCATCGTCATTGTAGCCTGGTTCAGGGGCTACTGAGGGAGTCCTGGATTAGGGGGTATCCGGACAGCCGGACTATATACTTTGGCCGACTGTTGGACCGTGAAGATACAAGACTCAAGACTTCGTCCCGTGTCCGGATGGGAATGTCCTTTGCATGGAAGACAAGCTTGGCGATCCGGATGATAGATTTCCTTCTTTGTAACCGACTCTGTGTAAACCCTAGCCCCCTCCGATGTCTATATAAACCGGGGGGCTTAGTCCTTAGGGACACAATCATAATCATAATAGGCTAGCTTCTAGGGTTTAGCCTCTACAATCTCATGGTAGATCAACTCTTGTAATACTCATATCATCAATGTCAATCAAGCAGGAAGTAGGGTTTTACCTCCATCAAGAGGGCCCGAACCTGAGTAAAACATCGTGTCCCTTGCCTCCTATTACCATTAGCCTTAGACGCACAGATCGGGACCCCCTACCCGAGATCCGCCGGTTTTTACACCGATAACGACCTTGGGACGAGACCCGACACGAGCGCTGGTGTACTCGAGGTTGAACCCGACCACCTTGTACTTCTCCTTAGCAAGCAACAACTCCATGATGTGGATGGAGTGCTCCACCCAGACCGGGTTGTTGGTGTACACCACCGAGAGCTCCGTGAACCTTTTGTGGGTGTCCACCACAGCATGCATGGTGAACTGCTGCTCGTAGTCAGCAGCCGCTCGGAGCGCCATTGGAGCCACGCAAGATACCCTCTAAGAATTTGTTGTGGTGGGTGTGCTTCTTGCAATAGTGGGGCACGATCGAAAGGTTGAAGAGACACAAGGGTTAAATGGCCGCTGTAATAAATGGGGGCCGGCCGGCCTATAATCGTCACATCTTGTCACCGCGTTCATAGCGGAGGATTCCATTGCACGCTTGAGAACCCCACACACGTTTCGTTTGACCACGAATGGGCTCGAAGAGGCACCAAATGTATCATTGGTGAGCCTTTTCCTGCACAACCACACAAGCTTCCCGCCCGGCTAGTTTGGCCACGCGTCGGCTAGAAGAGGGGCAAATCATGGGCATTTATAGGCAAAAAGCTTTGTAAAAACAAAGTGTGTGGAATGACTTCGGTCATAAGTTTACCTGTGGGTGATGAGGTCAAAGTTACACAGAAGGGTGATGATGGACACTCGAGTGCGATAATTAATTCTATGCTTTACAGGGCACACGGTTGAAGAAACCAACTACGTGCAATAATGTCGAAGATTGCAGTCGAGTTAGCTATACAGATCATGTGCCGTGAGATCGACAAGGTAAACACACCCGAGAGTGGTTAATAAAATCTAAGTCCATTGCATATTAAGGTCAAAATAGTGCTACCAATATACGACTCTCATACGATGCCATTTCAACAATTATACCACAAAAGCTAGAAATATTACAAGGTTCAAATTCCAGAGTTATATGGCTCAAATTCGAAGATTACAAGGTTCAAACTGATATTAGAAATGAAGTTCAGTTGAAGTTCCAAAATGAAATTCAGCTTTTCCAGAGCCTATTCTGTTCTGCCACAGCCACCGATGCTGATCAACAAACCATTCATTTTTGCGAAATAAATGTAGGGATAATCTCATTACCTTCAGCACCCTTGCTCTAACAACAAAGAATCTGGCGAATATAATCTCCGGTAAGGTCCCTCGGTAGGAGTTCAAAGTAATTTCTGAGAGATGCAGATCTAGGCATTTGATGTGATTGTTATATTGTATCACATTATCCACCACCGGGCCTAATCTTATCTGCAAAAGAAGAAAGCGCGTTAGTGGCTACATGCAGTTTTGAACACTACTACATGCCTATTTTGTCCGTAGGATTTGTAAAATGCACTAACATGCCATCTTCAATCCGACATAATTAACATGGGCATTTGATTAAAATCTAGAAAAATGTGGCCTTCTTCACAAGATGTTGGAGTGGATGAAAAGTTCCTTAAGAAAACTAATACAAATGAATCCAAAGGAGAAATGCTTATGGATTGTAACCATATGGATCAAGCAACCAATAGGGGGGGGGACATGTATGTACTCAAATCCTCCAAAATCTCTCAGAAATCGTAGTACATTGTCATTGTAAACTTAGAAAAAGGTGTCAAAAATTAAAATCCCTTATGGTTAACATTTAACAGGAAAGGAACATCACCTCGATATATAGCTTCTCCAGGCACGGAAAGCATCTCAGGAAACTGACAACTTGGTTAAGGTTGGGACCAATAGATTGTAGTGCCAAGACCTTCACTACGCGCAGTTTTGGGGTCAAGCTTGTCTGAAGCATTTTCTGGACGACAAACGAACATACATCTTGAAAATTAGAAATAATGTTAATTTCTAGAAGGAGAGGTAGAAGGTGGCTGTTGTACGGGTGTGGATCCAATAACAAGTTTGGAGTATTTGTCAGACGAGTAGCCCACCACTGTCTATTTCGGTGCAGAAATGACATTGATTCTTGTTGGACCTTCTTGATCAACTACAAGTAATCTCTCAAGTGAATGTGTGTCCTCAATGACCATACTGTGGTACACATTTTGTGATGTCTTCTTGCAGCACCAGCAACACACATACATAGTCCGGAGAGTCATGGAGGTGATGTGGAAGCTACTCAACCCATTGATTGCCTGAAGACGAATGTACTCGAGTGTAGTACAGCCATGGAGCAGGCGCTCCATGTCACCATTGGGGAGGCAGGCGGCGATGAGCTCGAGGTGCTTCAGTCGTGATAGAATAAGAGCGAACGCATCATTAAGGGGGGGGGATGGCAGTTCCTGAACTTGGCGACGCGCAGCGTGGGCGCGAGGCAGAGCGCGGAGGCAGCGAACGCATATGCCCATCATCAAAAGTGATCTCCTCGAGCTGATCTAGGGCGGGGGATCGGAACCACTCGTCAAGCTTGGCTCAGTCCTTGCCGTTGGAACGTAACTTGCCCATGCTAAAGCCTCTGGTTGGGACACAGTGACTGCTGAGGATCTGGGAGAACGCATCCAAGCTTTTGCGATATCCATGGCAGAACTCGTTGGTGTAGATGAGGTCGAGAGGGGTGGAGTGCCATAGGGGCGCCACCGCCGGGAAAGGACAGTTGTCTGCGCCCCATATTTGTTTGGGAGGAGGGAGATGATGACTATCAACATATCATCAGGGAGGCTGCCGATGAAGTCTAGGCTTGCTGGAGTCGTTTGTGGTTCTTGATCGCCCCGCCTCCGCTTGTTTGCAGCCCTGTTCTCCACCTCTGGAGTATCCTCATCAGTGGTGCTTTCTGATAGAAGTGGGAGTACATGGAATATTTAGTTAAAACAGGGCAATAGAAAAGTGTGTTGGTAACTAGAAGTTAGTGGGTAGGAATAGAGTAAGAAAATGGAATAACAATTGGTTGCTTAAATACTACACAATTCCTTTGATATTGTCGGGTAAGTCAACATGCAAATACTTGAAAAGAACACTTACTTCGAACAAAGTCTGGACGGATGATATCGCCGGGGAAGTTAGCATATATCTCATGACCAGGCTCTTTTATGTGCAGTGCAATTTTAGTGCCAGCTTTCAGTACACAAAAGAAATTTGTTTCCAAAGGCCAGTGCCAAAATAGGCACCACGTTCATGAACTCTTACAGTAGTAACAATTGTAAATCCATGGTTATGTTCAGTATGGCATCCTTGCGGTCTTGATTTATGTAAAAGGCAAGATTGTGTATTACAGATTCTGTTGCATAGCAAGGGTCGCACTGCAGAAAATGTTAGGATTGTTAAAGAATATGGTAACATGCAAATATGGGCGAAACTGAAAGAACTGTACAACAGTTGAAATCAAAGGACAAAAATCTATAAATAAATAGATAGGGTAACCATGATGTCATGGAAATATGAGAGTAATCGAAAGCACAATACATCATTAATTTGCCTAATATAGAAACAAGAGGGAAAAAATCCCCTTTGATGTATATGCCGCATGTGGCACCTTTTATACAAATGTAGCAATATTTAGTATATGTTCAAGAAAGTAGGCCATGCCAACCGATTTAGGGTGAGATTGAACATACCGCGTGCATCCTCAAGTCATCTCGTACGGTGATGTGGAACTCCTTGGATGTCTGGCCGAGGCCGCGAAGTCCTGATGTGTTCGTGCATTGTACACTCTATGAATGAAAGAAAACTCTCAAATCAGCTCAAATAAGAATGAATTCATGGCAATTTCGGCTGGGTGATTAAAGGAGGAAGACAAACTGGGATAAGAGATGAGATAATATTACACCAAATATTATCCATGAGAAAAAACCCTCAATACGACAGATTCCCCAACCAGGCGGAGCTCGGTCGACCGTGAGCAGCGCCGAGAAAGTCGATGGCGATAGGCGCCGACAAGCAAAAGTGGCGAAATGTGGTGGGTTTTGCCGGCAGCCTGGCGATGACGACAAGCGTCGAGCTAAGTAGTTGCCGCGGCTATAGGCGATGCCATGCACAAATGCGGAGGAGCTTGTGCAGGTGTGAATGGGGACCGGAGGGGGTGGCGGGCGGGGTCAGGGTTTTTGTGACGTGGGGATGGTGAGTTTTTTTATTTTTTGAATTGGGTGGTGAGGGTTTTTTGTCCCACAAAGAGTTTCGGAGGCAACGGTTTACTAGAGCCAACCGTGTCTGACGGACGTAACAGGGAAAATGAAAGTCATTGCATATGGTTCCAATTTCGGGAATCGTGTGTGATTGACATACTACCTCCATCCTGGTTTATTGGTCCCCTTTGTAATTTGTGCCAAATTTTGACCAATGATTTAACAAACAAATGTTTATGCATGTCCTTTCTTGCAATAGGAGAAGTGCTTAGCTTTGGGTTCAATCTTGCGGTGTCCTTTCCCACTGACAGTAGGGGCAGCAAGGCACGTATTGTCTTGTTGCCATCGAGGATAAAAAGATGGGGTTTTCATCATATTGCTTGATTTAATTCCTCTACATCATGTCATCTTACTTAATGTGTTACCCCATTCTTTATGAACTTAATACTCTAGATGCATGCTGGATAGCGGTCAATGTGTGGAGTAATAGTAGTAGATGCAGAATCATTTCGGTCTACTTGACACGGACGTGATGCCTATGTTCATGATCATTGCCTTAGATACCATCATAACTATGCGCTTTTCTATCAATTGCTCGGCAGTAATTTGTTCACCCACCATAATATTTGCTATCTTGAGAGAAGCCACTAGTGAAACCTATGGCCCCCCGAGTCTCTTTTCCATATTATTTAATCTCTTTTACATCTTGCTAGTTTCCGATCTACTATTTTGCAATCTTTTACTTTCCGATATATAAACCAAAAATACCAAAAGTATTTACATTACCGTTTATCTATCTCTATCAGATCTCACTTTTGCAAGTGACCGTGAAGGGATTGACAACCCCTTTATTGCGTTGGGTGCAAGTTGTTGATTGTTTGTGCATGTATTCGATGACTTGTGTGTTGTCTCCTACTAGATTGATACCTTGGTTCTCAAAACTGAGGGAAATACTTATGCTACTTTGCTGCATCACCCTTTCCTCTTCAAGGGAAAACCAACGCAAGCTCAAGAGGTAGCAAGAAGGATTTCTGGCGCCGTTGCCGGGGAGATGTACGGCAAGTCAAGCCATACCAAGTACCCATCATAAACTCTTCTCCCTTGCATTATATTATTCACCATTCGCCTCTTATTTTCCTCTCCCCCACCTCTAAAACAATTTTCGAAAAGATTTGCCTTTTCTTTGCCTTCTTCCCGTATGTCTTTTTGTTTGTGTTTCCATGTGCCTTCTATTTGCTTGCATCTTTGCTTGCTAAAAATCTATTGATATGGATCCACTTAAAGTGTTCTACTTGGATCATCTTCGATCTATATGTGCTCGTGCTGAAACCCTAACTAGTTTAGTTGAGGGAAAATCTTTAGATGTGCATGCTCATTTTGTGCGTCACCGTTTGTCTGAAAAAGGGAGACTCTTATGGAATCAAATAAACAGTTTGTTGTGCTATGCTTGGAATCTTTGTGAAATTTATGTTTTTAATTGTTGCTCTAAGAACCCTAAAAAACACCTTCCGTACCTATGTGAGTATAATGATAATGAAATCTTATCTTCTTATGCAAAGTGTCTTTATAGTTACTATGATATCGAACAAATTGAAGAATTTGTTGCTTTTAAGGGTGCTTATGAAGTTGCTTCTTTAATTGAAAAGTATGATATTACTCTCTACAAATCTGAAAAATTTGACATACTTAAATATTGCTATGAAAACCATGCTCATAATGTCTATGTCAAAGAATTTATTGAAAGAATGATCGTTGCTTTGGAGGAAAATAATGATATGCATGAATCTATAAATAATTATGATTCCGATGATTTGATTGAAATGTCCCTTGATGAACATGATGCTTGCTATTCTTGTGGCCATGATGCCAATATTTATGGAGATGAATTTGCTATCGTTCCTTATGTTAAACATGAGATTGTTGCTATTGTACCCATACTTGATAGTTCATTCGATGAAAAGCATGATTGCAATGATGTTATTATAAATTCTATTAATTTCAGTTGTGCTAGTAATATGAAAAACCCTAAGCTTGGGGATTCTAGTTTTGCTATGTCTACTGTTTGTTGCAATGATCATGATTGGGGTGATTCTTTTTATGATCTTGAAAATTCATTTAAGCCCCATGATGAATATGAGATTGATAAGAGTGTTTGCAATATTATTGAAAGTGGGTTTGGAAGATTGTCAACTTTAGATCCCACATATTTGGAGAATGTTCAATCTTATGAAATTTTCATAAAAGTGGGTTTGGAGAGGTCATGACTTTAGTTAATGTTGATCCCACTATCTTGGAAGAGTGTCAACTTTGCATGCATGTGGATCGTGTTGAGAATATGTTTTGTGATAGCTATATTGTTGAATTTGCTTATGATCCTACATGTAGTTATTATGAGAGAGGAAAATATGGTCGTAGAAATTTTCATGTTACTAAATTACCTCTCTTCATGTTGAGATTGCTATTGTTTGTTTCCGGTTCCTTGCATATGCTAGTTTTTGCTTGCTATGATAATTTTTTTGCTTATAAGATGACTATGCATAGGAAGTATGTTAGACTTAGATGTGTTTGTCACATGTTCCATGATGCTCTCTTTGCGCTTCAATTCTTGTCTTTCATGTGAGCATCATCGAAATCTTAATGCCTAGCTAAGGGCGTTAAACGATAACGCTTGTTGGGAGGCAACCCAATTTTATTTTTGTTCTTTGCTTTTTGTTCCTGTTAGTAATAAATAATTCATCTAGCCTCTGGTTAGATGTGGTTTTATGTTTTAATTAGTGTTTGTGCCAAGTAGAACCTTTGGGAAGACTTGGGTGAAAGTTGATTTGATCTTGCTGAAAAACAGAAACTTTTGCGCTCATGAGATTATTTGTCATTTTTAACAGAATAGTATTTTTTGAGTTGATTATTTTTTCAGAAGATTAATAGACAAATTTATCACGTCCACCAATTTATTTCAGAATTTTTGGAGTTACAGATTACTACAAACTGTTCTGTTTTTGACAGATTCTGTTTTTCACGTGTTATTTGCTTATTTTGATGAATCTATGGGTAGTATCGGGGGGTATGAACCATGGAGAAGTTGGAATACAGTAGATATTACACCAATATAAATAAATAATGAGTTTTCAACATTACCTTAAAGTGGTGGTTTATTTTCTTATACTAACGGAGCTCATGAGATTTTCTGTCGAGTTTTGTGTTTTGAAGTTTTCAAGTTTTGGGTAAGGATTTGATGGACTATGGAATAAGGAGTGGCAAGAGCATAATATTGGGATGCCCAAGGCACCCCAAGGTAATATTCAAGGACAACCAAAAGCCTAAGCTTGGGGATGCCCTGGAAGGCATCCCCTCTTTCGTCTTCGTCTATCGGCAACTTTACTTGAGGCTATATTTCTATTCACCACATGATATGTGTTTTGCTTGGAGCGTCTTGTATGATTTGAGTTTTTGATTTTTAGTTGACCACAATCATCCTTGCTGTACACACCTTTTGGGAGAGACACGCATGAATCATAATTTATTAGAATACTCTATGTGCTTCACTTATATTTTTTGAGTTAGGCAATATTGCTCTAGTGCTTCACTTATATCTTTTCAGAGCATGGCGGTGGCTTTATTTTATAGAAATTGTTGAACTCTCATGATTCACTTATATTATTTTGAGAGTTGTGACAGCCTGGTTTTTGCCTTCTCTCTTTTTCCGGACTTCTTTTGCCTCTGCTTTGGATTTGGAGTTTTTGAATCAATTAAAATGGACTTGAACACTTGGGCATGTCCTTGATTTTCACCCAAGTGAACCATACATCCCTAACTCATCTTTATTTCTCTGCAAAATCCCAAAAATGACCCAAGGAATATTTTTCATAAAGGAAAAATACTCATTTTCTTCTCTGAAATTCGCTCTAGAGACATTTGCTCCAAAGCAACCCTCATTTTTATTGCTCCAAAAATGCTGAGATAATTCCCAAATATTCTTTGAACCCTAGGGCAGCTCTCTGAGCAAAAATATTGCATAACTTTTTGGGATATTTTTGCTACAGAAAATCATTTCTCTTCTAAATAGAATAGGCACTTTACACAGCAAGTATGTTTTTCCTTGATCCAATGAGGCTGATCTTTCTTGAGCTTCATTACCTTCCTAAGAGATTGCTAAACCCCAAAGCCCAACCCTAAACTCTTACTGGATCAGTCACAGTTAACCTCACAAGTTACTGTCTAGAAACTTACCATGAAGTAAACCACATGCACGCAACTCCTTGGTTCAACTCAAAGTGTTGGAACCACTCAAACCACCAAGGACTACATGCAAGACATGAAGTTTAAGCTTAGAGCGGCCTGATGTCATAGTTCACACGGTCACCGCGTTCGTCCAGGGGTGCTGGCATGCTGCCGACGTGCTCTGCGGTGTGCCCAGGCTGCTGTTGCGCTCGTGATTGCTTCCCCGACCGCCGCGCCTTGCCAAACTTTGCCACGATCATCGTCCCGACTCCCTTAACTCCTCCCTAGCGATCGCTGACGCTGGAGCTCACCGCAGCGAGCACGGGCATGACACACCCAAGAGAATAGTGCGCCCGTGCCACTGTGCTCGTCGCCATCCTTGCTCATGTGCTCGTCTCCGTCCTCCCATAGTGCCCGTGTGAGCTGCGTCGCCTTCTCCCCCTCTCGCCGACACCGTTCGTCGCTAGGCACCGTGTCCAGAAGCTTTCCCATGAAGCCCGATCCCCTCCTCTCGCTCGCCTATAAATACAACCCCCTCCCGACTCCTCGAGCATCACCACTCACTCCCTCGACCTCCACAAGCTCGTAGTTAAGCCGTAGGCCGGCCGGGTAGGCCTCTGGCCGCCGCCCCAACCCGAGCTCACGGGTGATTCCCCGTAACCCCTCCACCTCACTCCAGTGCCTCCCGAGCTCGACCCACTCCTCAGGCAGCTTGCTGGTGGCTCACTAGTGTCGTCTGACCCCGTTGGAGCCCCTTGTGCAGCCCCATGTCACCATTGTCTCCAACTCCGGCGACCTCTACTTCCTGCCGCTGCTGGAGAGGCCCGTTCCGACCCCGACCAGCCACCCCTAGCCAAACTACGGGTACAGGAAGGTGCACCTCGACCCCCTCTCTCTTTCTATTCCTCTGGTTCTAGCCACCGGGCACTCCTCGCCATAGAACGCGCCGCCGACACGCCGCCCGCCTTTGTTTCTCTCTCTCTTCCCCCGACCTGGCCAGTGGGGCCCGCTGTCAGCCTCTCAGCCCGCACTCGAAGTGGTATGAGTGGTTGCGCATTCCTGGAAGTGCGCCATCGACGTCACCCCCTGGTTTTCTTTTTATTCTAATTTAAATCAATTTGACCAGAAATTTGACCTCCTGTAACTTTTAAACCACAAGTCCAAATGAGTTGATTCTTTTTGCATTGTGTTCTTTCTGAAAAGATCTAGCAGCACACCAAAAATGAGAATTTTATCTGCTGTCTAGATTTTCTGGTAATTTTCAGAAGTGTTCTTAATGTTTTCTTTTTGTCATTTTAATTGTTTTCAAAAGGAGAAGCTTGTCTTAAAGAGATCCAGGAGGAGTGTGAAGCTCCTTTGAACTAAGGTAAGCCACACCAACATTTTCGTGGTGTCATTGCATTATCCATGATTTTACAACTTGAAAATAAGTTATTTCTTGCATATAATTATTTAATGAATAATGCTTGTGTTAGTTATTTTGTCATGAGTAAAATGCTTAGTTTACAGAAGTGAGTACTTAAACTAGTGTGATCTAGCATGAGTAGTTTGACTATGTGATTTTGCTATGACTATGGTATGACTAGCATCGGTATTATTTTCGTATGTGGATGATGGATTTCATATGGTAAATGATAAACTAAAAATGATGAGTGCTAATAACCAGCATGGAAGAATTAGTAAAGTCTAGTGATGATTTGTACAAGTAGAACTTTTGATGAGGTTGATCTGTTTATTCTAAGTGATATGTGATGCATGTCATATGGTTGCATGATCATGGCATATGGTGACTCGAGCATTTTTATTTCAAGTTAAACATGATGTTAATTGAACTTGATCATAAAGTTGATCGGGTCATGGTGCCACTACATCGAGTTTTTCCCAGTGCAACCACATTTGCCATTATGGGAAGGCCTTTAGTCGGTCCGTTGTCATGCCTCTGGTCGGTGCCTCCAACGAGGGAAGGTTATGGGCGTGCGGTACCCTGGCTCGGTAACCAGACCGTTTGAGTTTTGCCACGACGATGGCTGTTGATGCCTTTGGTAGGCACGGGGCCACCCATGACTTAGCCCAGTGGGGAGTTAGTCAAAGTGGCCGAGAGAGTGTCATGGCAATGGGGGAGTTCCATCGGAATGCCATTGGTCCACCCGAATGGGAGTGCGAGGCCATGGGTTCCGTGGTGTGGGTACAGTGCGCTACCTCTCTCGAGTGTATTTAATCCATCGATAGGCGCGTCCTCGGTTAAGGACACAACTCATAAGTAGGTCACACCAGGGATCAACTTCTATAAAGTAATCTTGCACACTAAGTTATTTGCATGATATTGGTTGAGTGCTGATGATGTCAGTGAGACCGACCATTGTGGGAACCAAGTGTGGTTTCATTTGTGATTCGTGAATGATCACCGTTTGGTTATGAGGTAACCCGTTGGCCCAAGTGTGGTTTCTTTTGTGATCCGTGAACGATCACCATTTGTTTACGAGGTAACCCATTGGTAAGAGAGTCCGAGGGACTCGGTGCACAAGTTTGGTTGCATGGCATGAGTAGCATGTTATTATTTGCATTCAACTTGATTAAATGTCATGATATTGTTTGCAATTATGTTTATGCTTGTTGTGAGCTTGCAAGTACATTCAATGTACTGACCTAGCGTGTTATGCCAGATTTCAGGAAAGTCTAACCGGATCGGAGTGCTGCCATGTCTAGATCGTGTCCACATCGGTGTCCCTGTGCTATGGAGTCCCGCTTCATCGTCGTTCCGCTGCCGCGTAGTTGTATTGATCAAGGCCCCTTTATGTTCACTAAAAAATGTACATATTGTTCAACCGCACCGTGTGTGCCGCTTCGCCTCGCTACTTGATGTAATATCGCACTATGTTTCCGCTAGCATCAATAAAACAGTTGTTTTCTGTACCAAGATGTTGTGTGTTGCCAGAAGGCTTGATCTCTGGGTTGGCAATGCAAGGTAAACCAGTTGCTCTGAGCCGGGGTGCCACAAGAGTCTTTTAGAACAACATGGTAATTTGCTTGGGTTATAAAACTAGTCCCAATATGATGGGCATCCAAGATGGATATAATAAAAACTTTCATATAAAGTGCATTGAATACTATGATAAGTTTGATTCTTTATGATTGTTTTGAGATATGAAGATGGTGATATTAGAGTCATGCTAGTGGAGTAATTGTGAATTTGAGAGATGCTTGTGTTAAAGTTTGTGATTCCCGTAGCATGCACGTATGGTGAACCATTATGTGATGAAGTTGGAGCATGATTTATTTATTGATTCTCTTCCTTATGAGTGGAGGTCGGGATCACGCGATGGTTAACTCCTACCAACCCTTCCCCTAGGAGCATGCATGTAGTACTTTGTTTTGATGACTTGTAGATTTTTGCAATAAGTATGTGAGTTCTTTATGACTAATGTTGAGTCCATGGATTATACGCACTCTCAACCTTCCACCATTCCTAGCCTCTCTTGTGTCCCGCAACTTTCGCCGGTACCATAACACCTATCATTACCTTCCTAAAAACAGCCACCATACCTACCTATTATGGCATTTCCATATCCATTCCGAGATATATTGCCATGCAACTTTCCACCGTTCCGTATATGATGACACGCTCCATCATTGTCATATTGCTTTGCATGATCATGTAGTTGACATCGTATTTGTGGCAAAGCCACCATTCATAATTTTTTCATACATGTCACTCTTGAATCATTGCATATCCTAGTACACTGCCGAAGGCATTCACATAGAGTCATATTTTGTTCTAAGCATTGAGCTATAGTTCTTGAGTTGTAAGTAAATAAAAGTGTGATGATCTTTATTATTAGAGCATTGTCCCATGTGAGGAAAGGATGATGGAGACTATGATTTCCCCACAAGTCAGGATGATACTTCGGATGGAAAATAAATAAATAAAAGGAGAAAAAAGAGGCCATAAAAAAGGAGAAGGCCCAAATAAAAAATAGAGAGAAAAAGAGAGAAGGGACAATGTTACTATCCTTTTTCCACACTTGTGCTTCAAAGTAGCACC
This sequence comes from Triticum aestivum, assembly GCF_018294505.1. Taxonomy (NCBI): domain Eukaryota; kingdom Viridiplantae; phylum Streptophyta; class Magnoliopsida; order Poales; family Poaceae; genus Triticum; species Triticum aestivum. Next base: position 237,489,309 of record NC_057813.1, read on the forward strand.
ATGATCTTCATAATAGAGAGTCTCCTATGTTTTCACTTTCATATACTTGTCGGAATTTTCATTATAAGAACTTGGCTTGTATATTCCAATGATGGGCTTCCTCAAAGTGCCCTAGGTCTTCGTGAGCAAGCGAGTTGAATGCACACCGACTTAGTTTCTTTTTGAGCTTTCATACACTTATAGCTCTAGCGCATCCGTTGCATGGCAATCCCTACTCATTCACATTGATATCTATTGAGGGGCATCTCCATAGCCCATTGATACGCCTAGTTGATGTGAGACTATCTTCTCCTTTTTGTCTTCTCCACAACCACCATTCTATTCCACCTATAGTGCTATGTCCATGGCTCACGCTCATGTATTGCGTGAAAGTTGAAAAAGTTTGAAAATAGTAAAGTATAAAACAATTGCTTGGCTGAAACCGGGGTTGTGCATGATTTAAATATTTTGTGTGATGAAGATAGAGATAGCCAGACTATATGATTTTGTAGGGATAGCTTTCTTTGGCCATGTTATTTTGAGAATACATGATTGCTTTGTTAGTATGCTTGAAGTATTATTGTTTTTATGTCAATATAAAACTTTTGTTTTGAATCTTTTGGATGTGAACATTCATGCCACAATAATAAAATTACATGGATAAATATGTTAGGTAGCATTCCACATCAAATATTCTGTTTTTATCATTTACCTACTCAAGGACGAGCAGGAATTAAGCTTGGGGATGCTTGATACATCTCCAACATATCTACAATTTTTGATTGTTCCATGCTATTATATTATCTGTTTTGGATGTAATAGGCATTTATATGCTATTTTATATTATTTTTGGGACTAACCTATTAACCGAGGACCCAGTGCCATTTTCTGTTTCTTTGCCTATTTTAGAGTTTCGCAGAAAAGGAATTCCAAACGGAGTCCAAACGGAATGAAACCTTCACGATGATATTTCTTGGACCGAAAGCAAACCAGGAGACTTGGAGATGAAGTTGGAGACACAACGAGGCGGCCACTAGGCAGGAGGGCGCGCCTCTACCTCGTGGGCCCCTCGTAGCTCCCCTGACCTAGTTCCTTCACCTATATATATTCTTATACCCTGAAAACATCCAAGGGAGTCACAAAACCACTTTTCCACCGCCGCAACCTTCTGTACCCGTGAGATCCCATCTAGGGACCTTTTCCGGCGTCCTGCCAGAGGGGGATTCGATCATGGAGGGCTTCTACATCAACACAATTACCTCTCCGATGAAGCGTGAGTAGTTTACCACAGAACTTCGGGTCCATAGTTATTAGCTAAATGGCTTCTTCTCTCTCTTTGATTCTCAATACCATGTTCTCCTCGATATTCTTGGAGATCTATTCGATGTAATGTTCTTTTGCGGTGTGTTTGCCGAGATCTGATGAATTATGGATTTATGATAATATTATCTATGAATATTATTTGGTTCTTCACTGAATTCTTATATGCATGATTTGATATCTTTGCAAGTCTCTTCGAATTATCGGTTTAGTTTGGCCTATTAAATTGATCTTTCTTGCAACAGGAGAAGTGCTTAGCTTTGGGTTCAATCTTGCGGTGTCTTTCCAAGTGACAGTAGGGGCAGCAAGGCATGTATTGTATTGTTGCCATCGAGGATAAAAAGATGGGGTTTTCATCATGTTGCTTGAGTTAATTCCTCTACATCATGTCATCTTACTTAATGCGTTACCCCGTTCTTTATGAACTTAATACTCTAGATGCATGCTGGATAGCGGTCGATGTGTGGAGTAATAGTAGTAGATGCAGAATCATTTCGGTCTACTTGACACGGACGTGATGCCTATGTTCATGATCATTACCTTAGATATCATCATAACTATGCGCTCTTCTATTAGTTGCTCGACAGTAATTTGTTCACCCACCATAATATTTGATATCTTGAGAGAAGCCACTAGTGAAACCTATGGCCCTCGAGTCTCTTTTCCATATTATTTAATCTCTTTTACATCTTGCTAGTTTCCGATCTACTATTTTGCAATCTTTTACTTTCCGATCTATAAACCAAAAATACCAAAAATATTTACTTTACCGTTTATATATCTCTACCAGATCTCACTTTTGCAAGTGACCGTGAAGGGATTGACAACCCCTTTATCACGTTGGGTGGAAGTTGTTGATTGTTTGTGCAGGTATTCGGTGACTTGTGTGTTGTCTCCTACTGGATTGATACCTTGGTTCTCAAAACCGAGGGAAATACTTACGCTACTTTGCTGCATCACCTTTTCCTCTTCAAGGGAAAACCAACGCAAGCTCAAGAGGTAGCACATCCTCGTTGTCGACATCGTCAGACAACACCTATACATATAGTAAAAAATGTGGCGTCAAATTTGGAATACAAACTAATCTCTAGCGAACATTTGGCAGTTGCCAAAATTGGGCATCAAATCAATGTTTACACGCCGTAAAGTTGGATTAGGAATTTTTGGCTATTTTTTAGACATATCCAGAGTTTATGGTTTGATTTTTAAGCACAATCGTCTATGTACAGAGCAATCTTGAAGAAAATAATGGCACAAACATATATGTTGGTCATTCAAAATTAATTATCAATATCTGGCTAGGAATTATTAGCACAAATGCTAACTCTAGTCGGATTGTTAGCAGCAATCATTTCCACATATGAAACAACTAATCACCTATCACTTGTACCATTCAAACAATCAATACACTACACGGATCTAAGGAAACTTACTCAGATTTCATAGATTAGGGGAACATAACCATAGGATTTCTATTCCAAAAAGGGGGAGGCGGGATGTAGCTAGGAGTAACCAGAGAAACCCTAGGATGTATTTGACACATAAATGGGTATAGATGACTCACTGATTCTCCGTCATTGTTGGAGTCATCGCCCGAGTCATCACCGGAGCCGGTGTGGACCTCCGGCTCTGGCTGTGGATGGACGACGACGTCAGGGTGCAGTGATACCTCGCTGGCGGCAATGGCAACCTCTGTCTCGATCTCCATGCCGTGCTTCGGTGCTTCAGCAGCCCCGCCGTCGCCACTCCCTCTGATGGGGCGCTTTAGCGGCATCCTCATACACTGACAGCTTTGAGGACTAAGAGCAGTGTCAAGGATGCAAGCGGAGAGAGAGGATTTTGTGTGTGTGGCGAGGATGGGGGTGCGGCCACTCGGGCGCCCCATTATTATGGAGTATTGGGAGAGAGGCGGGCGGTAGTCAAACCACTGGCTCGTCTCCCGGTGAGCCTGCGCACTAGACTGTTGGCATGCCTACCTTCATTTCACATAGCTACTCGCACGCCTTTTGATGACAGTGCGCAGCAAGCACGCCTCCCGTAAATTCACACACCTACATGCACGCCTCCCGGTCTACCTGCGTGGCAGACTGCTCGCATGCGTCCCGTCAACTCACGCCTGCTAGCACGCAACATGGGTCGCGTGGTGGCACGCATATTGTTTTTCTATTTTGATGATTACTGTTACCACTTTATTGATTAACTGAAGCATGGCACATATCCATTGTTGGTCTAATGCCACAGTTCAAATAAATATTCCGTTTGCAATATTGGTTCCCAATTATTAATAATCTCACGTTTGTAAGAAGATAAAGATTACCTCAAAACTTGTCTCAAATTTGACAAAAAGTACTATGCCACTGTGTATTGGTGTCCATATGACAACACCATAAGTTTCATGAATTTCAAATAAGTTTGGATGCACTAGATTTTAAAAATCAAGATTCTCAATGTTTCAAATTTCTTGCACGGGGAGTAAACATGCGCCCAGTGAGACACATGTGTTTTTCCAATCCATTTAGGTGCACTGTCACGTGTGCATGCAGCTCAAATTTGATTTTTGCACATTATACCCCTAGAAAATCAATCAATGTACCAAGACATCTTAATGATCTTTGAGTTTTTTTCAAAATTAAAACGTCCCTCCTTTGGTAACATATGTTCACCACGGGAAAATTTAACATGCATCATACACTACAAAAAAACACTTCCGATCATCAACGGCCCAATCACAAGAAGTCGTGCAATGCAAATACATGATCAGGTGAACAATAACTTAAGTCTATCATTTGACCTTGAAAACATGGTTGTGCCTTCACCTCCTTTGTTGTTGGTTGAACTCGGGTGCGATATCGAAGAAGGCCAGACACATTTCAGTCCGTGCAAAACAATGTTTTATGGCAAAGAAGCAAAGTTAGAAATTCATGAAGAATGAGTTGTCTGCTGAAAAAACATTGTTCCAATTCTGACGAAACAATGTTTTGCACGAGTTTGGATATCCCAACTTGCGAAAGGTTCCCAGAACTCGAGTTTGCTACTAAAGGAAACATTGTTCAACTCCAGTGAACAATGTTTGGTCGGGAACTGCCAACCACCTCCAATGAGAGTTTTCCAGAAGCTACCTCATTAAGTCTCTAAGCCATTTAGTCAAACCAAGCTGGTTCTCTTTCACACCAATCTAGGGGGGTTGTCCCGATTATAAAAGGCTAGATCTTCCCTTTGTTGGGGAATTTCTCCATTTCTATCAAAGACCAAAGACATAGACTCCTCCTGAGATTGGAGAGCTCTTGTTACCCTTATTCTCGTGATTCCTTAAGAAATTGCTCCTAATTTGTGCTGCACAACTAGATCATGTTGTGTGGGTTAGAGTTTGTGGTTTCCCTTGCGGATTGCACCTATACCATGCTCCAAGACTTGAGTGTGGTTGTGTGGGGTAGTATTGCGGGTTATGGATCGATGAATGTTCGGATTGCAAGCTTCGGTGAGCATCCTCCTCGTTGGGTCATAATCTCTTATTTTCCATTTTCGGCTGCTAGCAGCTAGTTATCCCCTTCCGTCTAACGATCCTACACCGTGAAGATCGGACCTCCCCTTGAAGACTCTCTTCTCCGAAGTCGGTGTCGCATCATCTGGTATTCAAGGGGAGGATCTGTATCTTTGTTGCTAGATCTATCCTTTTTAGTTTGGTTTTCCCCATCTAGAGTCCAAAGCCAAAAGGCCACAAAAAAATCCAAGCCTTTGTTGCTGAGATCTAGTTGTTTGCTTTCCTCTTTGTGTTTGCACCAAGTTCTATCCAAAGTTGCTGCTGTTTTTCTTTGAGTCTTGTTGTTGGATCTATTGTGTTGCAAAAAATAGTGAAAAAAGAGAAAAAAAGAGAAAAAAGAGAGAAGAGAAAGTGTTGAGCAACTGTGCAATCATATTCAGTTTGGTGAGAAATTTCAGAAGTTGAAGTGGCAAGTGTTGCAGCTCAAACGTGGTGCAAGGATCTACAAATTTTTATTGTTCATTTGGTTTGCATAGATTGGTTCTCAGCACTAGCCCTCCCTGTTTACCCCACCTAGATCCACCTAGAAACCATCAGCTTCCTTACTTTCATTCGCCTGTCCACTCCCGATTTTCTACTTCTGCACAGCCGCCAGGGAATCATTAGAATTTGGGTAAGTAAGAAGGTGAGCTGAGTGTTTTCCACATATATGTTTCTTTTGTCCACTTGTTTCCAGGAGTTAACATGACATGATCCAACTCGAGTGTACATGGACATCAACATGTGGAAGATGATCTTCCAAAAACTCGTGCAACACTTGGTGATATGATTGAGGAGAGTATAGTTGCAGCTATGTGAAGGTTGCCTTCCTATCGTGGGTAATGGGTATCAACATCAACACGGCCCCGCTACCTCGCTGTCCGCCGATAACCGACAATGTCAAGGAAACAACGATCGCCATGTTGGTCGTGGAAGAGCGGCAAGAGCTGCTACCCATGGCGCCCCTGCTGTTGGTGCTGAACGGAGGCGTGGCGACTTTGCTGCCCCCCGTGAGGGTGGGCTGCATGGAGGAAAAGCTCGCAGGTGAGGCCATGACCCCCGCGGGTTTTCTACTGATCACTGGCGACGAGCAGCACATGATGGTGATGCCATCTTCCTTGAAGATTTCTCCAAGCATGGTGACGAAGATGAAGGCGTGGGGGACTATGAACCCTACTCCCCACCTCGCCGTGGTGCTATTATTGGTTGCAATGGTCATCATTATGACCATCGTGATCAGGATGACCGTGAAAACCAAGTGAGAGTGAAGCTACATGTGCCATCATTCACGAGAAAACAGGATCCGAATGCATATATTGAGTGGGAAGAGAAGTGTGATCAAATCGTTGGCATCCATGGTTTTTCTGAAGCCAAGAGAGTTGATCTTGATGTTATGGAGTTCTCTGGTTATGCTCTTACATGGTGGAATCAGCTGCAAGATGATCGGTTGATGCCAGGCAATAATCATATCCATAGCCGGACTTTGATGAAGGAAGTCATGAGGCACCGTTTTGTTCCATCATACTATGATAAGCAATTGTACAAGCGGTTGCAGGGGCTCACTCAAGGTTCCCGCACTGTTGAGGAGTACTATAAAGAGATGGAGGTGCTGCTAATTCGGACAAGAACCCATGAAAGTGATGAGGCAAAGATGGCGAGAATTTTACATGGGCTGAATGATGAAATATCAGATTTTGTGGAGATGTTTCCTTATGATACATTACAAGATGTGGTACATCAAGCTATAAGAGTTGATAAGAAGAATATGCGTAATGGTCGTACTCGTGCTTTCGAAGGCCGCACCACCACACACTCATGGCAGCGATCACAACAGCCATATGGTTCTCAGTTTGAGGGTGCACTACCTAGACACCCACATGCCTCGACGGCTTCCTCACCAGATATTCGATAAGAGGTCATCAGCTACAGCAGGAGTATCCTATGCTCCACCTCCAGAAAAGAGTTCTACACACAGCAACGACATTCAATGCCACAAGTGCAAAGGAAGAGGTCATATTTCTTCGGAATGTCCAAGCAAAAGAACTATGATCGTCAATGAACGAGGGGAATGGGAGTCTGAAAGTGACCCTGAAGGTGGCAATGATGATGTGGAAGAGGAGCAAGGTTGCGAAGTAGGAGGACATATTTTATCTCATGAGGAACTTGATGGAGAAGTTTTGGTTGTATCTCGTTCACTTAACGCCCAGGTTGTGGAGGAGGAAAAGGGGTAGCGGCATAATCTTTTCCACACCCGTTGCCTTATCAACTCAAAGATATGTCGAGTGATTGTTGATAGTGGCAGTTGCAACAATATTGCAAGCACGGAGATGGCCGAGAAGCTTCAATTGCAAACAAAACGTCACCCACGCCGATACCGCATGCAATGGCTGAATGATTGTGGCACAATTAAGGTGATTAGCAGCGTGCGAATACCAATTTCAGTAGGGACATATCAGGATGATGTTGAGTGTGATGTGGTGTCGATGCACGCTTGACACCAAATTTCTGAGCTACCTTTGGAAGATCTTGTGGGGAAAACTTTGTCAGTGTTCTAGATATGGGGGGTATCCAGCCGTGCCTGCCTGTGGCCCACCATGTGGCTCCATCGACGACATGGTATGGCCCAGCTTTAGCATCAACAGCTCAAGACCTTCGCGAGGGGCCAAGCCTCGCGAGGCGGACGACACCAAGACCCCCGAGGGGAACGGCCTCCTCAGGCTGGCTTCCGAGGGGCGGAGAGTTCTATGCAAGGCATACCTCACGAGGCTCAGCTGGCGTGAGCCATGACGACCAAGGCCAGGCAGGTGCCAGTGGGCGCAGAGCGCGGGTTTCCTCTTCGGTGCAAGGGAAGCAAGCCACATGCGTGGAGTTCCGAGGAATCAGCCAAAGGTTTCCATTCTGGTGCAACAAGACCAAGACCGCCAGGATGGCAGGACGGAGGTCATCGCCGAGCCCACCGCAGCGTCACGACCAGAGGCTTTTCGCAAGCAAAGACTACTTTTGTCAGGATAAGCTGTACTACTTGTCCCCTTTCAAATCTGGCCGTTGTGGGATCCCTTCCCGCCAACATTTGGGAAGAGGAACAAGGCCACTATAAATAGGACCTAGCCACCATCGTAGGAGGCGGGTCTAGTTCACATCCCCACAGCTCTCTCGAGCTTAATAACACCTCACCTCCTGAGGCCAATTCATCCACTGTACTAGTTCATCCTTAGCCCTCTGAGGCAATCCACCAAAACGCTGGAGTAGAGTATTACACCGCAAGGTGGCCTGAACTAGGATAAACTGCTGTATCTCTTTGTCTCTTTGAGCTCGTCGCGCTAGGCTTAGGAGGATCGCAAGCTGGGTAGGTTGAGATCTCCACACACACCCCAGAGTTCGAACCTCTCAAGGGTTTGTGGAACATGTAATCCGACATTTGGCGCGCAAGGTAGGGGTGCGTCGGATCTTCTCTTCCGTCTATCGATCCACCACCACTCCGACAACTCCATGGCCGACGCACACCAAGCTCGCACCGAGCGCCGGGCCGCAGTCACTGCTCGCGTTGCTCAGACGGCTCCGGCGGGTGATGGTTGTGTTCATCATGCTCCGTCTTTGGTGGCCAACGCTGCCACGGGCCCTGCCGGCCACGAGCAGCAAGCTTCATTGCTGCACCCCTCGGTGCGCCGCAAAGGGCGCACCGCTACTGCATCACTGACTCCAGCAGCTTCGTCCTCCCACGCACGTCATGGCCCGGGGGACGCGCAGGACGCTTTGCTCATGTCGCAGGAGTTCCTTTGCTACCGCCCGGTCGGCAACTTCTCTGAGGAGTGGCTCGAGCGGATCGCTGAGCTCGTCATTGTGGTTGGGGGCTCCGCTGCTCTGGCCCGCTCACTACCTCATCAGCCGCCTGCAGCAGGCGACGTGGCTCACGGGGATCCTCCACCACCTCCGGCCCAGGGCGTCATCATCGGGCCAAGGCGTGTGGCACCACGGCGCGACCCGCCGTGCCCTGCGCCTGCTCGGGAGGATGTGAGCTGCCAGGTGGTGCAGCAACCTCAAGGAGAAGCACGCGTACTTCCCGCGCCCCCACACCAGGCCCGCGTACCGCCACAGGAGGTGGCGGTGCGCGTGCACCAGGACGAGGCTCCACCCCCTCGACGACCTCTAGTGGGCACAGCAAGATGCCGCGCGTTCACCCCGGAGCTCCGCAACATCGTGTGGCTGAGCAAGTTCAAGCCTAACCTGCCCCCACTCTACGATGGCACCGCCGACCCGGTCGAGTTCCTGCAGCTCTATGAGCCGAGCATCGAGGCGGCTAGCGGCGATGAGAAGATCATGGCGAACTAGTTCCCGATGGCCCTCAAGGATGGTGCGCGTTCTTGGATCCTAAACCTACCCGAGGGGTCGGTCTCTTCTTGGGAGGAGATGCGCGGCCGCTTCATCGCCAACTTCCAGGGCACTCGCGACCGTTCGCCGGCCGCGGGTGACCTGCGATGCATCAAGCAGCAACCTGGAGAGACCCTGTAGAAGTATATCCAGTGCTTCAACAATGTTCGCCTCAAGATCCCCAAGGTGTCGGACGAGGCCATCATCTTAGTGTTCACTGATGGCGTCCGAGATGTCAAGATGAAGGAGGAGCTCGCCATCCATGAGGATCTCTGCACGGCCCTGGAGATGTTCAACATGGCGAACAAGTGCGCCAGGGCTAAGGAGGGGCGCCTCTCCCTCCTCGAGCTCCCCGATGCTGACCCAGAAGACAAGAAGGCCAAGGCCAAGGACGTGAGCGCAAGGTGCAGGCCATGCTTGCGGCCGAACCAGAGACAAAGCGCGGCTGCGACCACCCCGAGTCATCCAAGAGCAATCGGCCGTTCTGCGTCTTCCACAACGTTCACAACCACAACACCAACGACTGTCAGGAGCTCAGGGCCCTCCGTGACGGGCACCTCGGTCGATGCCCCGAGCGCAACGATCGAGGATACGATCGTGGAGGTGGACAAGGCGGAGGATGCTGGTATCGACATGACCACCATCAGGAGTGGCGCGACCAGCCTCGGGAGCACCGCTGGCAGGGCCAGCCTCGCGAGGGCGCCTGGAGAGAGTAGCCTCATGAGGAGCGCCCTCAGGGCAATGCAACTCTGCCTCCACTGCCTCCACCGCCAAGAAGGAACGAAGATCACCACTAGGACAAGGGGGCTGGGGGCATCTAGGAGCCTCGAGCCATCGCCTGCATCTTGGGCGGCTCACGGGCCCCAGCTTCCCACCGCATCTTCAAGCAGTTCACGCGCGAGGTGAATGCAGCGCTCCCCAAGCCCGAAGCAACTCGCCCTCTCAGGTGGTCCAAGTGCGCCATCACCTTCAACTCCTTAGGCCAGCTCAAGTGCGCGGCCACTGCTGGCACGCTCCCCATGCTCTGCTCTCCCGTAATCAACAACATGGTCGTCACTAAGACTCTCATCAATGGCAGAGCAGGGATCAATGTCCTGTCTGTTCAGACGTTCGATAGACTCCAAGTGTCGTACTACCAGCTTCACCCAACCAAGCCATTTTCAGGAGTGACCAGCGGTTCTACACATCCGATAGGGCAGGTCCGCCTCCCTGTCACCTTCGGCGAGCGCAAAAACTACCGCACCGAGCTCATTAACTTCGACGCCGCCGAGATCCGTCTGCCCTACAACGCCATCCTAGGGTACCCAACATTGGCCAAGTTCATGGCAGCTACGCACCACAGCTACAACGTCCTCAACATGCCAGGAAGCAGCGGCGTCCTCACTGTCGCATGTCAAGAGAAGGATGCGGTGTGCTCCCTCGAGCGCACCTTCCAGGCTGCAGCGGTCGAGAACCCTGAAGACGAGGGCGGTCTCCCTCCTGAGGTCGCCCCCAGGACAAAGAAGCTGCAGCTGGGACAGGGGTCTTGTGAAGGAGTATCGCCTGAGGACGCCGCGCTGAGCCTCGCGCCCCCGGATGCGGCACCTTCTCCCATCGCATAGGAAGGCGCGCCTAGTGCCCCCCTCAGGCTGGGCTCGGGGGCTCTCCTCAAGAGGGCCTCAGGCCTAGCCAGAGTCATGAGGGAGGCGCTCGGGCACCATGTGGAGGCACTCTTCAGAGCACGCTTCCCAGGAGAAGGCATCAGGCGGGAGGCACCAGGCGTTCAGGAATTGATCAGCAAGGCAATAGAGGAGATTCAAGAGGCAAGGGTTCTACAATCGCCTGCCATGGGGCGCAGCTCACTGCCCTGGCGAGGGTAAGGAGTTTCGCATCTGCATCGACATCCCCGGGCTCAATAGGGCCGCATCTCGGCAGCTCATCTCGCCGTCTCGTGTCGGCCGATGCGAGGGACCACCCCACAGCTACGTCCGCATGCCCTTCGGCCTGCCTGGCGCGGCTGTGGTGTTCCAGCGATGCATGAGGGATGCCCTGGCATCTCGCGAGGCTAGGCATCAGGCGATCCTGGCGGAGATGGAGGAGCACCTCCAGGAGCCTCCCGGGCCGTCTGGGCCTCCCGAGGCTCGGCACCAGAGCGGCTCGTGAGGAACGACTCCAGCAGCGCGTGTTGTTGGCTACCTCAACACCTCTTCAGCGACAGTACCAGGTGACATCTCTCTAGTTCGTTCAGTTTGGGGGCGCCCCTTGGGCAGCATCATCCCCAGGCCGCATGGATCTGTCCCTGCGGCATGTATCGTTTTGCATTCACCAGGGTTGTCTAACCGTTTTCTGTGAGTTTACCTATGATCGTCACTCTACGAGCACGAGTCTTAGCCACCTCGCAGCCCCCTTTGTGTTTGCTGACTTGTCCCTCGCCTGCATCGCTGCATGACAACTCACGTCGACATGCCACTTGTGCTCGGGTCCGTCCCTGCAACGCTGACAAACCCTAGGATCAAGCTTTGGTTCGCGACCCGCCTCACACACACCACCTCACCAGGTCATCGATGCCTTCGTTCAGTGCCCTGGGCCCTGGGCTGTAGGCCTGTTCCGCAGGGGCTCTCGGCCTCTTCTGTCACCTAACCTGTAGACTCATCTGGTTCACGGGTCAGCTTGGACGATCGCCATCTTGCCTCGCGAGTCGCTTGCACGTTAAAGGGGGGCCTCTCGCGCATCTCGTCTCGGGAGTTCCTACTGGCTCTCCAGCCCTCACCCCTTGGCCTTGACCACGACACCGCGACCTGGCATACCAGCGGCGGCTGAGCTCGCTCGAGGGCCGGGACCCGAGGACGTAGAGCACCTGGGTGAGCAAGGCAAGAGGGTGGCCGTTGCGGGCCGCGCCCAATGGTACCATCGTGGAGCAAGAGCAAGCACCCTCTTCCCGATGGACAAAAACACCAAAAGATAAGTCACGATTCGCTGCGGCACCGGCTTTGCTCCATGCACACCCTGCCTCGCAGTCCCATTCCGGCGGTCTCACCCCCCTTTTCAATTCTCTAGGCGGCTGCTTGCACGCCAAGGGGGACCTGGTGAGCATCGCGTCTCATGAGCTCTTACCGGACCTCGGGCCGCTCACCTCCTAGCCTTGACCACGGCATTGTGACCTGGCATACTAGCGACGGCTGAAGCCTACCTAGGGACTGGGTCCCGTCGGCATAGAGCGTTGCGCTGTCTAGAGAAAAGAAAAGGGAGGGACCATGCCGAACTGGGATACACGAATTCATCACAAAATCAAAGAAAGCAATGCTGATATCGAATACATTCTGATCCTTACAAACCCACGGGAGATGATTTTCGTTCCGTGTAGGGAAATCAAAAGAAGGAAGGTAGCTACTAAGCCCTAGGGCATCACTGGCGACGCCGGACGGCAGCCGCTGCCGCACTCCAACTTCGGCAGGAGCTTGGCGGCACGTAGCTGTCGTCGCTCGACTGCGGAGACTCACTGGGCTCAGGAGAGTCACTGGATTCCCAGGAGTTGCACTGCTGCTGGACGAGGCACCAAGGACAGTAGTAGGCCCATCGTCCGCTGCAGCGCTCCGTGGGTTGCTTCCCTCCAGGGCAGCATTCTAGCCGTTCGCCCTCCTCATTGAAGACCTTGAAGAACAGAGTGGCCGAGCCATCGTACTCGAAGTGAATCGCCAGGGATCCATCTGCATGACAAGCCCGGGTGACTTCACCCCATCCGCGCGTCATGAAGACGTCTCCAGGGGGCACCACATCGACTTCAGCTCCGGTGGCCAAGCTGCAGCACCCAGCGTGCTGCAGCCACAGGTCAAGCGGCCCCCTCGGAGGCAGCTCGCTGGCGAAGAACCTCGGGAGCCGGATCCAGGAGTCGGGAGGCATCACCGCCCACACCACAAACTCGCGCTTGCTACCCTCGGAGTGGGTCGGTGGCGCGGTCGGCAGGGCAATGGCGGCCCCGCCACCATTGTCTGGGGCCGCTCGACGGTGGACGCCTTCGTCCTGAGCTCGGGTGTACATGGGGAGTGGGAAGCCAGGCGGAGGCCTCGATTTCCACCTCATGCCCCGCACCGGCATCATGAGGTAGGCGGAGCCGCTTCTTTGGCGGGAGAGGATCGGGCCCCTCCCTAGGGGCCTTCCCCTTTCAGCCGCAAAATACCTCCTGATTGGCGCCATGAGAGCAAGAAAGAGAAGAGGCAGGTGGAAGCAAGATGAAGGAGAGATGGGCGAGGGGCTCTGACCCTCCCTCACATTTATAGCCAAGGGAGGCCAACCGCCAGCCTCCACGACCTCGCACCATCATGATCTTCTGCATGCCGCATTGTCCTGTCAAGTCGAATAGTTACCGAGGCAGCGTGGGGAAGCAGAGTCGCCCACGTCCCATCAATCGCCATGCATCATCAAGGCCGCAGGCGGTTAGGGCCCGCGGCGCTCCGCACTTGCCCTTTGGCTTCGCCTGGAAGCCAAGTCTGAGCGTGCCTTGGGCCCGGGGGCTACTATCGGTGTTCTGGATATGGGGGTATCTAGCCCTGCCTACCTGCGGTCCACCACATGGACCCATCGACGGCCTGGTACGGCCCAGCTTCAACATCAACAGCTCAAGACCTTCGCGAGGGGCCAAGCCTCACGAGGTGGACGACACCAAGACTCCCGAGGGGAACTGCCTCCTCAGGCTGGCTCCCGAGGGGCGGAGAGTTCTATGCAAGGCATACCTCACGAGGCTCAGCTGACGTGAGCCATGCCGACCAAGGCCATGCAGGCACCAGCGGGCGCAGAGCGCAGGTTTCCTCTTCAGTGTAAGGGAGGCAAGCCACAGTCGCGGAGTTCCGAGGAATCAGCCAAAGGTTTCCATTCTGGTGCAACAAGACCAAGACCGCCAGGACGGCAGGACGGAGGTCATTGCCGAGCCCACCGCGGCGTCACGACCAGAGGCTTTTCACAGGCGAAGACTACTTTTGTCAGGATAAGCTATACTACTTGTCCCCTTTCAAATCCGTTCGTTGTGGGATCCCTTCCCGCCAACATTTGGGAAGAGGACCAAGGCCACTATAAATAGGACCTAGCCACCACCATAGGAGGCGAATCTAGTTCACATCCCCACAACTCTCTTGAGCTCAAGAACACCTCACCTCCTGAGGCCAGTTCATCCACTATACTAGTTCATCCTCAGCCCTCCGAGGCAATCCACCAAAATGCTGGAGTAGGGTATTACACCGCAAGGTGGCCCGAACCAGGATAAATTGTTGTGTCTCTTTGTCTCTTCGAGCTTGTCATGCTAGGCTTAGGAGGATCGCGAGTAGGCAGGCTAGGTAGGTTGAGATCTCCGCACGCATCCGAGAGTTCAAACCTCTCATGGGTTTGCGGAACCCATAACCCGACAAACTTGGCACCGAGCTCCTATTTTCCATGACATCCCACCCACAAACCAATGGACAGACTGAAGTTGTCAACTGAACATTTTCCATGATGTTATGAGTAGTCCTCAAGAAGAATTTGAAGATGTGGGAAGAGTGGCTACCTCATGTGGGGTTCGTGTATAACAGGGCTGTACACTCAACCACTAAATTTTGCCATTTGAACTTGTTTATGGATTCAAACCTATTGCTCCCGTCGATCTTTTGCCTTTGCCATTGCAGGAACGAACCAACCTTGATGCAAGTAAGCATGCTAATTTCATCAAGAAACTTCATGCCCAGGCAAAGGAGAACATTGAGAAAATGACTGAACAATATATGAAGCAGGTAAATAAGACAAGGAAGAAGCTGGTGTTCGGGCAAGGAGATTTGGTATGAGTACACCTTCGGAAGGACCGTTTTCCTGAGCAACACAAGTGAAAGTTGCAGCCACGTGGTGATGGACCATTTGCGGTGCTCGATAGGATCAACTACAATGCTTACAAGATCGATCTTCCAGAAGAATATGGTGTTAGCCCAACCTTCAATGTCTCCGATCTTTCCCCATACTTTGGGCCTTTAGAGTCAAGGACGACTCCTTCTCAAGAGGGGGAGGATGATGAGGACATCCCAACCATGGGCACCACACCACCAATCATCAAAAGTCCAATCACAAGAAGCCGCACAATGCAAATACATGATTAGGTGAACACTAACTTAAGTCTATCATTTGACCTTGAAAACATGGTTGTGCCTTCACCTCCTTTGTTGTTGGTTGAACTCAGGTGCGATATCAAAGAAGGCCAAATACATTTCAGTCCGTGCAAAACAATGTTTTATGGCGAAGAAACAAAGTTAGGAATTCATGAAGAATGAGTTGTCCGCTGAAGAAACATTGTTTCAATTGTGACGAAACAATGTTTTGCACGAGTTTGGATATCCCAACTTGCGAAAGGTTCCCAGAACTTGAGTTTGCTACTGAAGGAAACATTGTTCGACTCCAGTGAACAATGTTTGGTCGGGAACTTCCATCTACCTCCAATGAGAGTTTTCTAGAAGCCACCTCATTAAGTCTCTAAGCCATTTAGTGAAACCAAGCTGGTTCTCTTTCACACCTATCCAGGGGGTTATCCCGATTATAAACAGGCTAGCTCTTCCCTTTGTTGCGTACTTTTGCCATTTCTATCAAAGAGCAAAGACATAGATCCTCCTGAGATTGGAGAGCTCTTGTTACCCTTATTCTCTTGATTCCTTGAGAAATTGCTCCTAATTCGTGCTCCACGACTAGATCGTGTTGTGTGGGTTAGAGTTCGTGGTTTCCCTTGCGTATTTCACCTATCCCATGCTCCATGACTTGAGCATGGTTGTGTGGGGTAGTATTGGGGGTTGTGGATCGGCGGATGTTCGGATTGCAAGCTTCAGTGAGCATCCTCCTCGTCGGGTCATAATCTCTAATTTTCCATTTCGGGCTGCTAGCAGCTAGTTATCCCCTTCCATCTAACGATCCTACGCCATGAAGATCAGACCTCCCCTTGAACACCCTCTTCTCTGAAGACGGTGTCGCATCACAACGCCAGGCTATTATGGCTATTACACATATTACATCCACTAGGCATCAAATTTTTGCCACCAGTGCAAATATAGGGAACAAACCAGCATATCACATACACTAGTTTTCAAAGTTGGCGACCAGTGCAAACAAAAACCACATCAAAACAAGTCCATAATTGATACCACTTTGGAAGAGCTCAAGAAAAAATATCCTGGGTACCAAGCATGCTGGCAAGATGCTTAGCAAGCTTATTAACTTTCTCTTGTTTGGCGCTTACATCCTCCAGCGCTTGCTGTTGCACCAGAAAGTATGCATCTGAATTTTTCTAGGACTTCCTCAGTCCTTTGGCTTCGTGTCGTAGCACATCTGATCGATATCTTTCAACTTGAAGTTGAGACTCAAGAAGATGAACTAATTCAGGCAGTGAGTTCGAAGAGCTTGTGCCAGCAGT
Organism: Triticum aestivum; assembly: GCF_018294505.1. NCBI lineage: Eukaryota > Viridiplantae > Streptophyta > Magnoliopsida > Poales > Poaceae > Triticum > Triticum aestivum. The sequence goes on from NC_057813.1 coordinate 237,505,889, forward strand.
AGTGGCCTCGAACACTACATCAAGACATGACTTTTGGGTTGTCCCACTGTCGTCAAGATAGTTTTTATCAGCTTTCTTGGAGACCAACAGGGATGTCTCACTATCTTGAACCTTATCTGCATTACTTCCTTTACCTTTGTAGAACAGGGTACTCTTCTCCAATATTTTGTCTGCATTCTAAAAGAGAAACAAGCAGACACATCACAGGTTTACCATGTTGTATATGAAACTCATTTTGGTGAATCAGTTCAGTAGTAAAGTGGACAGGATAACAACATGAAACAAACATATATCTTTGTACCATGGTCACTGTATGGTCTATATCATTCTAGTTTTTGTTTCCAAATCAAGATAGAGACACAATTGAAATAATATCTATTTATGACAAAGCAGCATAGATAGAATATAAGTGTGGGAAACTACATAGCAATAACAACACTTGTAATGTGCATGACATGAGAACATAACTGTTTATTCAATTGAAACGGAAATCAACATCAAGTTACAACAACAAACCAATTAAAGAAACAGGTTTAAAACATACGTGTTGCTCCATTGGAGTTTCAATTCCATCCTTCAAATTTGAAAATAGTTGGTATGAGTAAATACAGTGATGCAAGAGCAAAGGAGTATGAACCATAGCTACAGAACCTGACCTGAGAACAATTCTTATTCTGCTTTAAGCATTGAGTTGGGGTTCAGAGTGGTGGCCCTCGTCCTTTGGGCACTGCAGTTGCCTTACTAACTGCTCGTGTTTGGGTGCTATGTGGTGGGGACAGTGCTGTGTCAACTGGAACTGGGTTACTATTTGCTGGGGTTGAGGTTAGAAGGGATGTAGCTGGTTCTCTGTCCAACTGAGTAGGGGTACAATCTATGAGAGTCTGGGTTATGTGTGGTGGGGCTAGTTCATGGGCAAGTACATCCATGGTTCTATCTGCATCGACTGGTAGCACTATCTTTTTTGAAGACTGTGTTGTTACTTCCTTAGATACTGCCATCACCCTCTCCAATTCAAATGGCTGATAAATAAGAAAAGTAATTGAATGTACATACATTGTATGATAGACAGGTGCAATGGATAGTGGGGAATAAAAGAGGGCATGAAATAATTCGCATTTATGTTGTCTAACCAAACATGATAGCATGACACAATTTCACGTATATGATGGCTAACTAAACATGATAGCATGACACAATTTCACATATATGATGCCTAATTAAATAGGATGGAAAGACATAGTTCAAAATATGATGACTATTAAACAGGATGACATGATGTAACTATAATGTGTTTATTAAATAGGTTGGCATGCCATAATTCACATACATGCCGCCTATGGAAACATGATAGCATGATATAATTCACAGATAGAATGACATAATTCAAAATATGATGACTGTAAACACTAAACAGGATGAGATGATATAACTATATGATGTCTTTATTAAATGGGTTGGCATGCCATAATTCAGATAGATGCTGTCTATGTAAACATGATGGCATGATATAATTCGAATATATGATTTATATACTAAGCAAGCAGATGGCAATCACATATATGATGTAAAAACTAAGCAATGAAGAAATCATATGCATGATATGAGTAATATAACCCTACCAAGTTTGAGCATAGACCTCAGGGGGGGGGGGGAAATAGGACTGGTCATCTGTCTCTGAATCCTCCTCTGAGGAGCTATCTGTAACCAGCAAGACGTCTGCTTCAGCAGGTAGCATTGTCTGCTCTAAAGACCTTGTTTTCACTCTAGATACTTCCATCACCGCTTCAAATGGCTGATGCACAAGAAGAGTAGTTGAATATACAAACATTGTCAACAAATGGAATACATAATACAAAAAAAGGATAGCATGATATAATTCACATATATGATGATTGTCTTCACAGCATGGCATTGCATAATTCACATATATAATGCCTTGCAACAAGATAGCATTGCACATATATAATGTCTTGCAACAAAATAGCATTGCATAATTCACATATATGGTAATTAGACACTAAACAGGTGGCATTCACACAAAGCATGTCTAAACTAAGCAAATGACATAGCAATGCAAGACACCATACGCATGATATGAGCAACATAACCCTACCAAGTTAGAGCATACACCCCGGGGGGGGGGGGATAGGACTGGTCATCTGTCTTTGAATCCTCCTTTGAGGAGCTATCCGTAACCAGTGAGATAGGCACTTTGTCAGATAGCATAGTTTGCTCTGAAGACCTTGTTTTTACCCTAGAATTTTCCATCACCTTGTCAAATGGCTGATGCACACGAAGAGTAGTTGAATGTACTAACATTGTTAACAAATGTAACACGTAATAAAAAAAGGATGGCACGATATAATTCACATATAAGATGACTGGCTAAGCAGGATGGCATTGCAAAATTCACATCTATGATGCCTAGCTAAACAAGATGGCATTGCATAATTCACATATACGATAAAGAAACTAAATAGATGGCATTCACACAAAGCATGTCTAAACTAAGTCGATGACATATTTGATGTATAAAGTAAGCAATGCAAGGCACCATATGCATGATATAACTAGCATCAGCATGCCAAGTTAGAGCGAAGACCTCAGGGGGTAAATAGGAGTGGTCTTCACCTTCTGAATCCCCCTCAGAACAGTTATCTTCCTCTTGATTACAACCTGAAATGGGTGGAGGGGGTTGCCTTTGCGCCCACCATGGAGCAACCTCTGCATGAAATTTTATTGCCATGCAAGGATCATCTCTCTTGCTCTACATGTTTAGTTCCATTGTGTACAATAACTGACATGCATAGGAATAAAACATAGTGAGATTATGTAAGGAGTGCATGCAGAAATCCAGAGTGATGGTAGCAACCTATGGATAGACCCAAAACCAGTGATAGCAGGCAGATAATGGCTTCAGTTAAAAAATACAGATAATGGCTTCTTTACTATTTGTTTCCCACCCAACATGAAACTCATAGTAGACACCAGAGATTAACCAGATAGTAGACAGATACTATTGATTGCGGCCCTGGTATGTACCCCACAACCATTTAAAAACTCAAGTTTGAGCATTAGTTTGGAGCTGACTCAGAGTCTAATCGGTGAACAAGATAATAAAGTAGCATGTAATATTAAGCGATGCATAACGTAAGCAGACACGAAAGAGTGGAACCTCTCTTGCAGACCCGTGTAGTCCTCAAGGTCCTCTGCTTAGTTGATGATTTGTCGTGGCTGCTGGCGGCGGGGAAGAAGATCCGAGGTGGCGAAAGACAGTCTGGAGGGCGGATCCCTGCTGTGGTGGACCCTTCTGTCGTTGGAGCAGCTGAGCTGGGGTGGACGACGGCGCAACAGGAGCGGGACAAACCACAAAAGGTATTCTTTGACAACTATCTGTAAGAGAAGTAATTCTATAAGGGCTTGTTTGAATTGGAGGATTCTAACAATGCAAGGATAGGAAATACATAGTAATAGGATAGGAATGCATGTGCAAAGAATTTAAAATCACAGGATTTCTGTCAATCTGGGTGTTTGGTTCACATGAATTGGAAGGTCACAGGAATGCAAAGAAGCATGGTCAAATTAAGTCAAACGATAAGAAAATGTACAGTTAATGCTATTATGCTACTACCACTTAGTCTTGTTCTTCATGAATAGGAATTTGAAAAGGAGGGCCAAGTGGATATTAAAATTCCTACGGTTTTTCTTTGAAAGAGACACTAAAAGAACAAATCCTACAGTTTTCCTTTGCTCCATTTCTTTGAACCAAATGCATTAATAGTAGTACCATAGGAAGCTTTCCAATTCCTATGTTTTTCCTTCACTCTTCCTTTCAACCACAGTCAATTATAGTAGGCAGGCTTGAACAGGCAAAAGCCTACACTCCGAAATGTTTTTATGCCACTTTGTACTACTTTGGACCTAGGCCACTGTCCTACTAACTCAACTCCCAGGCCCATCTACACACGCACAACTCAAAAGCGCAAAAATAAATAATGATTGCTTTTGAGAGAGTCCATCACGGATAGCTAAGTTGCCTGGTACCTCACTGCTTGTCATATAGTAGGAGAAACTAATCGTATTTAATGTTACTACGTGTGCTCAGTGGACAATATATATAACATGTAGAGTAAAAAAGCGATGCAAAAAGTGTACAATCTCTTTGGCGAAGCCATGTCAATCTCAGCATGACTGGGTTGGTCGGCGAGGATGCTTCGGCTGATGTGGCTATCAGAGGAGGGTAATAAGATCTGAGGTGTCTGGAGATGGAGCCAAGGGTACTACTCCGCTGTGATGGAGGGCTTCATCGTTGGAGCAGCTCCAGTGAGTTGTACGACGGCGAGGCTGAAGCAGGACAAGAGAGACAACGTTAACCTGAGTGGAATTCTAATAGCTTCTCCAATAGATAATGCAAAATACATAACCACAAAGTGCTAGATGTAAAATACATCAGCCACTCATCTCTGAACTTAACTGTCGAAACTGAATTTAACTGTCAAAATAGAGTTTTACTGTCGAAACTGAATTTTGTTGTCGAAACTGAATGCACTAGTAGCAGAAAAGCAACAGTAGCAGCAGTTGAGAGGATCGAGATGGACCTAGAAGGGGGGTTGAATAGGTACACTAACAAATTTTAATTATTACTTAGCAATTTTTGGCAATAATGCGGAATATGAAATTGAGCCTAACAATTGCAAGTAATACTAGGAGCTACGCAAGACAAACAAGTAACACAACTAGGTGAGTAAGCAAGCAGAATATGATATAAGTAAATTCTAAGAGAAAAGTAACCATAAGTAGAGAGTTAGGGTTAGGGATAACCGCAACTCCGGAAGACGAGGATGTATTCCGATGTTTTTTGACTATTTACTGCAAGGCAATAGCCTCACAGTCCTTTATTAATAACTAAAAGAGGAAAAAGTTACAAGTTTACAAATGTACAGAAAATAGAAAAGATACTTACAAGAAAAGTGGCTAAGTAAGGTTAGCTATCCAGGACAGAAAACTATCTTTATATTTACATCTAATCCTGTGAGACAGAAGAGAGATGTCATGGATAAAGTTTCTTCTCCAAGCTCTAAATGAGGGTTGCTCATTTCTGAAGATCTTCCCATTCCTTTGTGTCCAAATATTCCAAGTAGCAGTGAAGACAACCTCCGAGAAGAAAGGGTGATCGAAATCCCTCCTAACTGCTTGAGCCATATCATATGTGCTTTGGTTCGGTTGAACAGTCCAAGAAATCCCAAGATAGTTCCAAACCCGTTGGCTAAAATTGCAAGCAAAGAAAAGATGAGCCCGATCCTCATGTTGTGCAAGGTTGCATAGCACACAAGTGTCATCCTGGATGATCCACTGCCGATGTTGCATCATATACCTAGTGTTCAAACGATCCATTAAGAGTAGCCAACCAAAAACTTTGAGCTTTAGCGTGCATGCACACTTCCAAATCCATTTGAATATGGGATCAACCACTAGGTGTGAGAAGCAAGAGTCATAATATATCTTTGACATAAAAACTCCAGACTTTGAAGGCCACTTCCAAATGTCCTTGCTCTCACCATCCAGATTGATCAAAGGCAGGAGGGCCTCGAGTTGTGTGAATTCCGAGAAGGCCTCCTGCGATAGAGGCAAATGGAAATGATCCAAGATATCAGGCTGCTCCATAAACTCCTTGACTGTGAGTGCATCATCCACAACAAATGAATGTAGCCTCGGGAAACAGTCATGTAAAAGGACAACACGATTTCCCAGCTGCCAACGGTCAAGCCAAAAAAGCACCGTGTCACCAGCATTAACCTGTGGAACAGCTAGCTTGCAGATTTTGGGATATAAACGCATGATATCACGCCACCAAAATGAACCACAGATCTGGGTGCTTTGGGGTGGTGACAATGCATAATAAGTGTCCCAAATTAAAGATACCCAAGGCACGTCCACTTTATTGAAGAACTTGAAGAGATGCTTTAGTAACAAAGCCTCATTTTGGATGGCCAAGTTAAGAACACCCAAACCACCGAATCTCTTAGGGCGACAAACTAAATCCCAAGCAGCCAATGATTGACGTGGATTATCCGTGTTGCCTCTCCATAGACATTGTCTCATGATTCGCTCTAGCTGCTGTAAAATGCCCTTTGGGAGAGATAATGTGCACAAAAAGTAAATTGGCATGGAGCACAACACTAACTGAAGAAGTTGCAGCCGGCTTCCTTGGTTTAGCAGGCATGAGGAGGCAGATAAGCGGCGCTCGACACGATCAACCAAAGGCAGCAGATCATAGATTGTAGGCCTAGAAGTTCCCATTGGCAATCCTAGATACGTGAAAGGCATTGTCCCAACATCGCATCCAAGCAAAGAGGCCACCCTAGGACCTTCCCCATCAGACATGTGTATTGGAATTAGAGAGGACTTACTAAAGTTAACACGCAAACTAGTTGACTCAGCAAAAGTGACAAGCATCCCCTTGAATGCAATGAGCTGATCACCGATCGCAGGCAGAACAATTAAAGTGTCATCGGCATATTGTACGATCAGGTAATCATTGGAGTTGGTTGGGATTGGCAGAGATAGGATATTCCTGGAGCACATCTCGTTGACTACAGATTGGGGTGGATGTATTCCGATGTTCACTTCCTTGGAGGGAAGCTATGTCACCATTAGAGACGTGGATGTTACCACGAAGGCGCACCAATGCAACGAAGGCTCACCCTATTCTCCTTTGAGACAACACCACGAAGGCGTTTCTCAACCACTAGTGGTAGACCTTGGGGTACCCTCACAAACTTTTCCGGGGGTAATCACAATGGTCGATTCCTCTCCAAAAGACTCCTACCGCCTAGGAGTCTCCAACCTCCAAGAGTAACAAGAACATTGGGAAATGCTCAAGAACCTGCTGAAATCATGAATTCCTTTGGTGAAAAGAAGGGGAAGGAGTGGATCTATCACTTGATTGGAAAACTTCTCTCAAATGTTCCCAAATCCTTTGGGGATCTAGGATTTGGTCTAGGGAATCAAGAGAGGGAGTGAGATGTCTTCTTAGAAACCTCAAAGTGAATGGTCAACCTTATCCCGTGGGAGGGAGGAGGCTATATATAGTAATAGTGTAAAACTGACCGTTGAGTCACACAGTGTGCTGGAGCTGTCGGACGTCCAGTGAGTACCAGACGCCTGGTGACTCAGATTGGAATGGACGTCCGGCCAGGCCACCGGTCGTCCGGTTGCTAGAAAGCCTGCCAGGCCACAGAAGAGGCATGAGGCACATAGCCAACGGACGTCCGGAAGACGCCGGCCGTCCAATGGCCGGACATCCGGTGAGGTCGTAAATCCGCTAATAAACATTTTGTCGGGGCAGTACCGGACATCCGGTGAAGAACGGCCGTCCAGTGACTGGCCGTTCATTGAGACCGGACTTCCGCTAATTTATATTCTGTGAAGATACACCGGACACTCGGGGAGAGACGGATGCCCGGTCAGTTGTGAGAGGTCGGACGTCCGTAGACATTCGGGCGTCCGGTGATAGCTGAACCTACTAGCTTAGAATCATGCCAGTTTTTGTGCACAAGGTAGAGGAAGAATTAGAGATGAAACAAAGATGTTGTGAGAGGATATTTTGTGGGTTTTGAGCAAGTTCTTTCACGAAATCCAACGATCCCCTCTTAATAATGCGGGATCCCTATACTCAATTACAAATTGAAAAAAGAGCCGAAGCTTCTGTCTTTGTCTTGTATCTCTGCTCTTGAGTGATATATGTATATTTATGTCCATATTCATGATCCACACACGGCCCTTGAGACATAATCCTGAGATATACTTGATAAACATGATTAGTCACAATATGCATGTTGTCATCAACATCAAAATACGATAAGGGCATGATTGCACTTTCAATCTCCCCCTTTTTGGTAGTTGATGACAACATTCATGCACTTCTCAATATGTAAAAAAAACTTTGAATATCGAAAGGATTTGTTGTGGAGCTCCCCCTAAACATGTGCATAAATAAAATAAGCATGAAGAGAGCTCCCCCTCAATATGATACCAAAACAACCAAATCTCATAAACAAGATAACATAAAACCAGAATAGGCTCCATAAAGGTTCATCACTCATAGAATAGTACATAATCTATTATATAATTAAAACAGAAGTAAAACAAGCCGTCACATTCATCCACATAAGTTAGAATTATCTAATCCGTTAGATTGTAATATTAACAGCCTTGATTTAAAATCAACGCGTAAACGAGAAAAGTTGTGTTGTTACGTGTACGTTCATATAATGTGTACGTGCATATAACGGACCAACACATCCATGTTCCATCATGTGTAATTAGGATAAAAACAATTATATTGTAATTAGGATAAAAATAGTAGTCAAACCTAAATAAATAAATAAATAAATAAATAAGGAACCTAAGCAAATAAGGACATCATTTTTTTTCAAACTCGGACACGCATGCAAATAAGACGTGTATACGGACTACGTACAAACATGACTTGCCAAGGCAAACACGGCACATGAAAACACATACATGCAACCGCACCCAGCACATGCCCAAAAATTGAAGTCAGCCAAATCTGCTACCTAGCTAGCACACTACCAACAAAATCAGTCTTCCAATTCAACTACGTAAGCAACCGCACCCAGCACATGCCCAAAAATTGAAGTCAGCCAAATCTGCTACCTAGCTAGCACACTACCAACAAAATCAGTCTTCCAATTCAACTACGTAATGTCACCAAGCCAGATGTAGTGACGCCCAAGCAACCTTCTGAGTGGCTTCTCACCTGAGTCATAAAGGTTTCTAATTGTTATTCTGGATCCAATCTACCTTGGCAATCAAAGTCTTCCGATTCAACTATGCAACGCCGATGTAGTCATGGCAACCTTTTGAGTGACTCACCTGAATCATCAAGGTTCGTAATTGTTATTCTGGATCCAATCTACCTTCTGAGTAGCCTCTCGCCTGAATCATCAAGGTTTGTAATTGTTATTCTGCATACAATCTTCATAGGTGCATTATTAATAATTCACTAGCGATTTTGTGATCCTTTTGCAGCAATGGCATACAACAAGCATAGCGAGTTCACAACAGGAGGACGAAACTATGTATTCAAGTGCAAGTAATGAGAATATGAAATTCAATCAATCCTACAGTTAATTGGCTCTGGAACCTCGGCATGATATTCATAGATGAAAAGGTTTTGCCATTGCATATTTATTAGCAGATTGTTCTATTGTTTGTTTTAACTACTAAGTATGCCGGTATGATATTCATCGATGAAAAGGTTTAGTCATCATATATTTACTTGCGAACTGTTCTGTTATTTTCTACAACAACTACTAAGTATGTTTTGATTGTTTTCACATGGCCAAACAATTCTTGCGACTATCGGGAAGTAGTTTAATTTATAGACACATATAGAACAAAGATAAATGAGAATCTATTTATGTAACAATTTTAAGTTTGTGGAATAAGTATATTCGAGTAAGCAGTGAAATATAGTTATTTTTCATACATTAAAAAAGTAAAGGAGGTGAGAGGATCATCAGAAGGTTACCCAGTTTACTACTTCGAGTTTGCTACAAAGGAAAAAAAATTAGATGAAACTTTCAAATAATTAACTCCGCTTTTATAGACGTCATTGGATTACCAACCCAAATGGAGCATGTGGAATCAATAATAAAAAGAAATAACCCCGAACCTTCATATTTCAGCCAGATTGAATTCTAATATAAGATTAAGTCCATAATGCACAACCATTCCTCATCACTGGTGCAGAAGTTCAATGGTAAGTTCATTAATGTTACAAGCTCTTCTATTAATTATAAAAATATGTCTAACAGAATTTACTTTGATTAAACATGATTATGCTTAAAGTCAAGTGTCATAAGAATCTATACAGATCTAGATATACCATAAACTTGGGAAATTGTTGACAGGTATGAAAGACCAACTTTTATTATTTCTCAGCTAATTTATCTTGACTCATCTTTATTCACCAATCTAAGATAATTGTTATACTCGATTTGCTCCAAATGTGCAGGAACTCAACACAAGAATCAATACCAAATTCATACTCCCTCGATCCAAAATAAGTGTTATGGTTTTAGTTCAAATTTGAACTAATGCGAGACTTCTTCTAAGATATGAAATCGCCACTTGTTGAGGAAAACCAGACTCTCAACACCTGCAATGACAACTTAGTAAATATCAGTTATAGTGCATATCTACTTAATTATGTCTCTCACTTTCTCCAGTATGCTAAATTTTTGGGAAATCATTTTAGGATTTTGTGTTCACAGTAATAGCTACAAGTGATCATATTCAAAGCTGGTATATGTGATGTGAGGATTTTCACAAACTAGATAAGAAGGAAGTTGGCAAGTACTGTTACGAGAGTTGTGATACATATCGAGATGATGTATCACCTCGGTAAGCATATTCTACTAATTTGAAGAAGACTTCTTTCCTATTACATTTACTCTACACTAATAACAATCGTATGATAGTTATCGTATTTGACAATAAATTAATGACTGTACAACTACTACAAGTTGCACTTTATTTGACGGTGAGGCTGAAAAATTGTTCAATACATTTGTCTCGAACTTGCTAAATTCACTGGATGAGAAATATGAAGAAGCGCCAAAGATTACATAATAATAATGTCGACAAACACTTATTTTCAGCTCATGTTCAGCGATGGCAATCTCACTTTCAGAACAAAAAACTATGCAGTAAAAAGAACATTTGTGTGTGATGATAGGCTTGAGATGATGGACCTGAAAGATAAAGCCGAGGAGGAAAATTTGCCTTTATCCATTACAAAAGAAGTATTGTGTTTGTATTTTCCTAACTAATACATCTCACATATGATTCTCAGAATTTTTCATGATGAAGTTGACGCCGTGTTAAAAAAAGCAACAAAGAAGCATAACATAGAGGCTAAAGGGTGATTAATTTTCTCAGAGTACTACTTCTCAATTTTTAGAGACACGTGTAATCTTTGAAATGTATTTTTATTTTGCAGACAAATAACAATAGAGATTCACCTCAGAAAAGGATATGACAATTTGTTTCTATGTAAGAAGAACCACACGATACTAATGGGGCTATAGTACATGATGATGGGTGTGAAGAAAAAAAACATAAACATCACATGGACTCTGCAATGACAAAAGAAAATGATAGAGATCTATCATATTATCGGATGGCTCAGAGGATGAATACACCAAGATAAGTGTACAAGAAAGGAGAGATGTATGCTGGGAACAAGAAACATGTTGAAGCGGAAGTAAAAACTGCAATGCTTGAAGATGAAGACTCAGTTGCCAGTTGTGGCAAAATAAGATGTACTGATACTGCAGCCATAAGGAGATCACATAAAATGACCAAAGAGGTTTATGGCCACAAGACCGGAAGTGTTGATGAAAAATGCTACAAGAGAAGTGGTCAGTTCGAAGATACAGTAGCCAAAAAAACCTAGGCGAACAAGGAGGTTACCCACAAAATTAGTTGATTAATATAGCTTAGACTGAAACTAAGGCAGACCATAACTGAGATAGAGAAGAGCACTTGACATCTACCAATATAACGACACGTATTACATAACAAGGCGCTGAACGGCTGAAGTTAGCACTACCAGAAGCATGTCATGTTGTAATTACTTGATATATGAGTTTTCTGTTCTTCATAATAGCTATCTATCCAACAGCCTTTTTCAGTTAAGAGAATATTAGAAAAGCTCTGATATTATAGGCATTTTGTAGAAAATCCATCCTATGTCAACACATGGATCTTGCTTTGAATAATTACAAGGTTCCCTCATTTAGACTTGGCGCCACAGCAAAACCAGCAACAAATAACATTAATTGCATAGGTATAAAAAATGGGAAGTAATAACATGACCAAAATTTCTTCTCAGTTACTTCATCGGATGATCAGAGGTTATCCAAACTAATTAGTAGAAACTAAATAAACATGTCATTCCATACACTACACGATTGAGTTTTCTGGTGGAAACATACTTGAGTTGACTAGATTCAACATGCGAGCTTTTGCTGCTTAACAAACCGATGCCCAAATTGACCATGCAAGCAACCTGTACGAAGAGAAATTTCATAAATAAGGAGTACAACACTACAGACTTACATAGTGATATGGAGGAACTACAAAAATAATCTGCACTAGGAAGGATGCATATGATCGGCTCGCACTTACATTTTGTAGGAGATGAAGAGGAAAATAACTCGAGGCCGTCTGCAACGGTGCTCAGATCTTGATGTCATTTGCTTATGGCACGATCTCACATTTGTCTACATAACCCCATAGCTCTCATGAAGCATAGCCGCAGTGCAAGTCTCTGCCCCGCTCCTCAGATCCGACCATTATCCATTGCACGAACTCATCTAGGAAATCCACACCCTTCTCCGTGAGCTTCCTTACTGCCCCCTCAACGCCACCAACCTCCAGCACATCCATCACCGTCGCTAGTCGCCGGACCTCCTGATGGCCTCGCTGCCGGACTCGCCGAGGTGGGCGAGCATCTGCACCCTGAAGACCGCATCAAACGCGTTCACGCACTCACCCGGCCACCTGCGCCACCAACCCCAGGAAGAGAAATTTTAGAGGGGGGTAGACTCTCAATGATGGCCACCGCCCACGAGCGACATCTACCTTCGCCGGCAGCAAATCTGGCGAAATGATGCGTGTGGATGAAGAACCAGGTGCCGATGGAGTTATTTTCCTTTTCTTTGGAGTGGATAGGGATCGACGAGAGGAGGGAGAGAGGAGCGAGGCCACAGGCCAGTACGGGAACCGGTACGGGCTGTTTTAGATGGAGAAAAAAAATCCGGAGTGGTAATTATCTTCCGGATGAAGAGCACAACTCAAAAAACAGCCGTGCTTTCCCTAAAAAAAACAGCCATGCTATACACACGAACTTAAATCCAGCCGGACATGCACATGATTTATTTTGTTGAGGTTCGACATGCACATGATTGAGAAGGGCACCAGCGGCTGGATTAGCACGTCATGCATAGATCGGGCAGCACTATCGTCTAGGTAACCGTTTCGCTCAAAAACATGAAGGAGTGGTGTTATACACATGACAGAAATCGCACGATTCCCAGACGATGCTTAAATCTAGCCGAACATGCATATGTTTAAAAAGGGAATCAGCCACTCGATTTACCTATCATACAAAGGTCGGGCACAACCATTGTCAGTGAAGTAGTTTCGAATATGAAGAGCCCGATGGCACATTCAGGCTCAGAAGCCGAAGTGTACAAGAAAAACTATGAGGTGAAAAACCGACTGATCAAATGCAAATTGTACCCTTTTTTGTGTGAAAAGAATGCAAATTGTACCAAGAATACTACGATATGAGTAAAAAGATGGATGGCCAAATGCAAACTGAAAAGTGCTTAAACATACACATAATCGGTAAATCGAATGAATCCATAGATAATAACTATAGAGGAGTCGCAGAGAGGAAAAAAATTACAAAACGAGTATCAATGCCAACTCAAATAATATTATGTCATTTTTAAATAAAAACTGTACACAAACCAAACAGTGCACTCCAAATGCATGATCTTAGTAAAGAATCTGATATTCGAAAAAAGCGAGAAAAGTAAGGAAACTGATCAGATGGATATAAATCATATAGTGGAGAGAAAAGTGAGTAGAAAGAGGATTGTGTAAAACTGTAAATACACATAACACAGGCGATCATGCATTATTAATTTTTCGGCGTGGATGTGTCTTACATTCATTATAATGTATAATTAAAAACAAACCTAATAGTTGTTTGAAATAGATAAAACTTTGAAAAAAACATATATGCTAAGTTAAAACTACACAAATACAATATATAAGCTATAAGAGAAACCTTATAAGGACTCTTTGCGATTGTTGCAACATTTGGTTTGTTTGGTAAAAGATTGGTGTTGCTTTGATATGTCATGACCATGTAGTGAATGATAGTACAAAATAATTTACTAGAAATCTAGCCGCGCAAATGCGCGGGTGCAGACGCTAGTTCGATACAAGCTAATATCATAGCATTACATAAATAAGTGCCTACTCCCCCTTTGGCATCAAATACCCAAAAGGGGTCATAACATCATCAAATAGCATCTTCATCATTATGAGCACCACTGCCACCAGCCTCGTCAAGGAAATCAGCCCATTCAGGACCCGAGGGAAAACCAAAGTCAGAAGGTGGTTCATCAGGAAGACGTTCATCGTCACTCACGTCGTAAACTCCGGAGTCTCTCAGACGAGCCTTCAGATCATGCTTGGAAGTGACCATGCGAGTGATAACATCGTGATTTTGGGAGCAATGAAAGGTAAACACCTTCATCATGGCAAAGTGAGCCTTCCCAAGAAAGCGAGCTATGCGCATAAAGGATGCAGATCCAGAAGTAGTAGAATGAGTAGGAGGAGGAACACTAGCAGCAGTTCAACGAGCAGGAGCAAAAGAGTCCTTGGGGACCCAATCATCCGCCATGTGAGGTGGAATGACCCACCGCTCATGTAAGTGAGTGCGGGCAATGGGAAACGAAGCTACACTCTCGATGAATGCCTGAAGAAAGGGAGCATGAGGAAAGGCCCGCTTGTGCTGAAAACAAGCGAGACAGATCTCATGCCACGAAAAATGAGGGACATTGATCTTCCCCTTTGGAGACGCATAGAGGTGATGCATGAGATCAATGCAGTAGCTATTGCAAGACCCCTTTTCACCCATCTTAGGGTAAATGGTGTGAATGACACACTGATAGATGATGTAGAAAGGTGAGCGCCAAATGGAGACTTGGTTCAGACCCTTATGTTTCTCCTCATTAGTCATTTCACCCAAAGGTTTGAGAAGATCCGCACATACCTCAATGCCCTTGGGCCTATGGTTTGGGTCATCCTTATGGATTTTGAAACTGGTGTCAGGAAACCAAGGGCAGCAACAAATTGAGAATAAGATGCCGTGAGCACGGTGTCGGAGGTCATCCAGGTGATAATGTTATTTGGAGCAAAGTAACATGTGGCATAGAATTGATGAATGACAGCCTGGTTAAAATCATGCTGAAATGCAAATGGAGCAGCAAGATTAGATGACTCAATGAGCACAATAGCCCCCGGATATTTCAAGGATGAGCATGAATATGCTCTAAGTCAATGAATACATGCAGAGATAGACCCTTAGGAATGATGATAGTGGTAAAAATGTCTGCCTGGACATTAGTGCAAAAGCGAGCGTCTTGGGAGTAGCTAACAACAGAGAATTGGTCAATATCACGACGAAGCTTAACATAGGAAGCTATGGGAACCTAATTGAACCTTTTAATGTTGCAACCGAGAGGAAGTGGAGGTTCAAGAGAGATGCGACGGGCATCACCTTGATGTTGCACCGGAGGAAGAGGAGGCTTGAAGGTGGGCCGACGTGTTCCCGTCTTGGGTGTAGTGGTGCAAACAGCAACATACTCGGGCTGCTCCAAATCTTCCAGCTCATCTGCATAGTCGGATTCCTCCGATTAGGAGTTGCTAGTCGAGCTGTGAGGGTGGGCGGCACGCTTTCGAGGACTATCCCGCTCTTGTGAATCACCGGAGCCACCACGACGAGACGGATGAGATGGCCCACTAGAGACCTGCTTGCGTGCGGAGTCTTGGTCCTTGGCATCTCGACCTAGAGGAGGAAGAAGACCCAAATCACCTATCCACCTTCATAGATCAAAGAGAAGTTCGATTGATGAGAGGAGAATAAGAGGAGGTGCTACCTCGGGAGGACAAATGAGATGGGGAGGGGATCCACGGGGTGGCGCCAGAGGCCCGACGGCTACCAGGAAGAGCCAACCCGCGCTGAGACGGCGAGGAGCACAACCGGCATGCAACCACAACAAGGAGAGTGAGCGGCAGCGGCAGAGAAGAGAGGGGGAACGAGCGATTTTAGGTTGAGGAACCGCTCTAAACACACTCTGCTTTATATATGTGGGCCAGGAATTGACCGGACGACCGGTGCGGAACAGACGTCCGGGGCCTGAGAAGACCTACCAGATACGCCAGGTAGTGGACGACTGGCAAAAACGGACACCCGGCGCGATAGGACAGGGCTGAAATTAACGGAAGTCCGGACTCACCGGACGCCCGGTATGAGGACAACAGAAAGGATTTTATAGACGTCCGGTACATACCGGACGGCCGGAGCACATAGGAATTTTTCTTTTGAGAAGAATAAGGTGCAATTATTGGTGCTAATGACAATGATAGGGAGATGAGGATTTTAGTACGTAGTAAGATCCAAAGACACAATATGAAGTAGTAAGTATCCTATGCCAACAAAAATAACACACATCGCCCAGACAATGTTCTAACGGCAAGAGCGGTGGCTGATGCCACCATGTGTGAGTATATGTGACATGGCACCGCAAACATTTGAACTTTGGGTGCATAATCACTACTCCATCATTGAAATCACCATAGTTAGAATAACATGGTAGCTTTAAGAGTGTGTGTTCTATTTACGCATTTCACAGGATCAGAGTGCTCATGAGTTGAGTGTCTCCCCCTAAATATATGCCTCCATCCAGACAGGACATGATGAAAATGCATGAATGGGTACTAAATTTCACATAATGTTGTCAAGCTCCAAGATACCAAGTTCATGCCTAAGTTGACAAAACCTTGCTTCATCTAATGGTTTGGTGAAAATGTCTGCAAGTTGAATATGTGTACCCACATGATCAATATGAATATCACCCTTTTCCACATGATCTCTCAAGAAGTGATACCTAATATCAATGTACTTGGTGCGAGTATGATCTTTGGGATTCTCAGCAATATTGATGGCACTTTCATTATCACATAGAAGAGGCACATGTCTATAGGTGATACTGTAATCCTTCAAAAAAATTCTCATCCATAGTAATTGAGTTGCACAACTAGTGGTTGCAATGTATTCAGCTTTAGCGGTGGAGAGGGCAACACCGTTTTGCTTCTTTGAGGACCAACTTACCAAGGAGCGTCCAAGAAATTGACATGCACCGAAGGTGGACTTTCGTCCCACTTTGTCTCCGGCCCAATCCTCATCCGTGTACCCAATGAGATCAAACTTAGCATCCTTGCGTACCATAGACCCAACTTTGGGGTGTGAACAAGGTATCTAAGAATATGCTTAACCACCTTATGATGACTTTCCCTAGGGGAAGCTTGAAATCTAGCACACATGCATACACTAAACATGATGTCTGGTCTAGATGCACAAAGGTAAAGCAATGAACCAATCATAGAGGGGTAAGTAGATGGGTCGAAAGGAATGCCATTTGTGTCTTCAGTGAGTACAATTTTGGTTGGCATGGGAGTCTTACATGGACTGGCATTGGACATGCCAAACTTCTCTAGAATATCCTTAAGGTACTTTGCTTGAGATAAGAATATTCCTTCTTGAAATTGTTGAATTTGAATCCTAGAAAGAACTTCAAATCCGCATTGAGTGACATCTCAAAGTTCTTGGTCATGGAAGCCGCAAACTTCTTGCACAAATGAATGTGAGGAGAACCAAAAATGATATCATCTACATAGGTTTGGCATAAGATCAAATCACCATTGTCCCTCTTAGTAAAAAGAGTGGGATCGATCACCCCTCTCACAAAACCATCATCGAGTAGAAACGTCTTAAGATGATCATACCAAGCACGAGGTGCTTGTTTGAGGCCATACAGAGCCTTATGAAGTTTATACACATAGTCTTTGTGATCGGGATCAACGAATCCAGGTGGTTGTGATACATATACTTCTTCTTGTAGAGGACTGTCAAGGAAAGCAGTCTGCACATCCATTTGATGTAATGTAAAGCCATTGAAGGCAACATAAGCAAGTAAGATGCGAATAGATTCAAGACAGGTAGCGGGAGCAAAGGTCTCACCAAAGCCTAAACCTTCAACTTGTGAGTACCCTTGTGCCACTAACCTAGCCTTGTTGCGGATGATTACACCATTCTTATCTTGCTTGTTCTTGAAAATCCATTTTGTTCCTATGACATTGTGTTCCGTAGTTGGCCTCTCGACTAATGATCACACTTGGTTACGTTTAAAGCTATTCAACTCTTCTTGCATAGCAATGAGCCTATCATTGTCCATCAATGCTTCTTGTACCTTGAGAGGCTCAACACTAGACACAAACAAGAAGTGAGGACAAATGTTTGTCAATTGTTTATGAGTGACTCTACCTTCCGATATCCTGGTGAGAATCTTATCAACATCAACACGACCGACCACTCGAGGTATGATGGAGGTTAGGGTTTCGCTAGGTTCAACTTCATGCCCATCATCCACGTCCTCAACATATGGATCATTAATATGTGGTGGAAGATCTTCTTCTTCATATTGCATTTGTTGAGGTTCATCATCAATGATTTCACTTTCTTGTTCTTGCTCTTGTTGATGATCTTGCTCTTTAAGATGATCATGGTGAGGGACTTGAACATCTTCTTGTACTTGAACTACGGGCATTGGTTAGGCAACAGGAGCTTGTGTTGGTATGGGTGTTGAAGTGGTTTGATGGTGTGTGAAATTTCCATCTTCTTCTTCATCATCATGAGGTTCTTGTTCCATGGGAAGAAGAGCACCAACACCCATGGATAAAATATCTTGAGAAGAATCTTCTTCACCTACATCACTTAGATCAACTTGCTCCCCATGGGAGCCATTAAATTCATCAAACACCATGTCACAAGTTTCTACAACACATCCATTGGATTTGTTGTAGACTCTATAGGCGTGAGAGTTTGATCCATAACCAACAAATATGCCCTCAGTTGTTTTCGATTGAAATTTTCCTAACCGTTCTCTTTTGTTTAGTATGAAAGATTTGCATCCAAATACACAAAGTACTTGACATTTGGCTTGTTCCCGGTTAGGAGCTCATATGGAGTCTTTTCCAATATAGTGCAGAGGAAGAGCCGGTTTGATGCATGACATACGGTGTTGACAGCCTCAGCGCAAAAACTATGTAGTGACTTGTACTCATCCAACATGGACCTTGCCATTTCCACAAGTGTACGGTTCTTCCTTTTGGCTACACCATTTTGTTGAGGTGTGTATGGTGCGGAATATTGATGCTCAATCCCTTCATCACTAAGAAATTCTTCCAAGGTGTAGTTCTTGAACTCGGAGCCCTTATCACTTCTTATTGCCAAGATGTCTTTGTAAAACTTGCGTTGTGCTTGCTTGGCAAAATTTATGAAGGTGATCTTCACATAGTCCTTGGACTTGAGGAAAAACACCCATGTATATCCACTACAGGAAACAGGTAATTTGCCGTCTGTGGATCACAGACGGCAAAGAGCCAAATCCAGACGGCAAAGATTTTGCCGTCAGGAAGTAGACGGCAAATTCAGACGGCAAAGATAAGTCGGCAAAGAATACTTTGCCGTCAGCCTTTTGTCGAGATGACGGCAAAGATTTTGCCGTAAGTCAAAACAGTTTTGCCGTCTACCACAAAAATAACAGACGGCAAAAAACATGTTCTTTGCCGTAAGTCAAAACATATGCTTTGCCATCATCCACACTAAAGTACAGACGACAAAGATTGTTTTTCATTTTTTTTAAAGTAATGTCTGAGCAGAGCATCTCGCAGGACACAGGAACAACAAACCAAAACATGCTCAGGGAGATTTTGGACTCAACACGGCCGTGTTGTCTTGCATTCATCGTCGGTGGAGTTACAGACAAGTTACACAGCTGTCCTGAAAATTTACACACAGACCCCTAGAAACTAAAAAGAAAAAGCAATCAAGTCCTCCATTGCAGCAACAGGAAGTTCACCGCCGTCCGTCCTTCTTCTCACCGGAGACAATACCAAAGGGACACCACTGCCGGCACCTCGCCCTGCTCACCGCGCCACTTGCCCGACCCTACTCGCCGCACCCCCGGACAGCCACGCCCGCCGGAGCCGCTCGCCCGACCCTGGTATCCGCACCGCCGCCCGGCCGTGCTCGTTGGTTCCTGGAGAGAGAGAGAGAGAGAGAGAGAGAGAGAGAGAGAGAGAGAGAGAGAGAGAGAGAGAGAGAGGAACACCGCCGCGCGCCAGTGCAGCTTCGGGCAGCCGATGCCGGAGGGAGGAGCTCCTCTGTAGTGGGCGTCACGCGCCATGCTCGAGGGAAGAGGCCGCCGCGCGCCCGAGGGAAGAAGCCGCTGCGCGCCTGCGCTGAGTAGTCGACGGTGGAGTGAGCCGCCGCCGCGCGCCATGCTTGCCGCCTGTCCGCCCGCCATGCTCGTCGCCGCGTCCGCCATGCTCGCCGCCGCGTCCGCCATGCTCGCTGCCCGCGCGGCCTCCCTGCTCTCCGCCCGCGCGGCCTACCTTCTCACCGCATGCGCTGCCTCCCTGCTCCCGCCCGCGCGGCCTCCCAGGCTCCCCGCCCGTGCGGCCTCCCTGGCCCTGCTCACCGCCCGCGCCGGCCATGCATGTGTGTTTTGCGTTTCGTGGTGTGAGTTGTTGTGTGGTGTGCATGGGTGGGTGTAGTGGGGGCGTGCGTTGGTGGGTGGGTGGGCCTGTGAGCATGGGTTAGTGGGTGTGTCAGGATGGGTGGGGCTGCGTGGGTATGGAGGGACCGCCACGTCATCGATCCGCGGGATCGATCCACGTGGTGTGCTTCTTGTTTGCCGTCTGCGTTTTTTATACAGACGGCAAAGTATGTCTTTGCCGTCTGCTTTTTTTATTACAGACTGCAAATCTCATACTTTGCCGTCTGTAATAAAAAAACGCAGACGATAAAGACTTTGTTGTCTGTATTTTATTTTATAGACGACAAAGTATGAGATTTGCCGTCTGTAATAAAAAAATAGATGGCAAAGACTAATTTGCCGTCTGTAATAAAAAATGCAGACAACAAAATATGTTTTGCCGTTAGTCATTTTTTGCCGTCTGCAGCTGACGGCAAAACTACTCTTTGCCGTCTGCCCCAACAAAAAGCTGACGGCAAAGATGTCCACTGACGGCAAATTAGTTGTTTCCCGTAGTGATTTGGAGTAATCATCAGCAATGACAAGTCCATACTTTTTCCAACCAAGACTATTCCATGAAGGAGGCCCAGAGAGATCCACATGAAGGAGCTCCAAAGGCCTTGAAGTAGACATGATATTCTTGGGTGGGTGCTTTGATTGATGTTACTTCCTAGCTATGCATGCACTACACACATGATCTTTCTCAAACGAGACATTGGTTAGTCCAAGGATGTGATTACCCTTTAAGAGATCTTGAAGATTTCTCATGCCGACATAGGCTAGCCAGCGATGCCATAGCCACCCCTTGTCGGTCTTGGCCATTAGACAAGTTGCATGGAATGTGCTCTCTTTCGAGAAATCAACCATGTAAAGGTTGCCATCCAACTCTCCAACAAAGGCCACTTCAAGAGTAACTCTCTTAAAGACCTTCACATCCGTTAGTCCAAAGAGTGTATCATAACCAACAGAAGCCAATTGGCGAACAGAAAGCAAATGGTATTTAAGGGATTGGACAAGCATGACATTTGCAAGGGACATGTCATTTGTGATAGCCACCTTGCCCAACCCGAGTACCAGTCCTTTTGATCCTCCACCAAACATAATTCTCATAAATGGTTGAATAGCTTCCATGAAATCGTAGAGCAATTTGCCATCTCCGGTCATATGATTAGTACATCCACTATCTATCACCCATTTAACTCCACCAGAGAAAGCAACCTACACACAATTATGTGACGCCCGGATAATTAAGCTACAGTGATTCCCCGCTAATGATGCCACGTCACCACGGTTACTGTGATAAACTCTCGATAGTTCAGAACCGAAACAAATTCAAAATTTAAATAAAAGAAAACAATAAAAGTTTTCAAAAATTAAAACAAAAATGTTCGGTGGTTGCCAAATATTACAAAGATAATTATGGTGTAAGGTTCACAATTTTATAAAATGCCTAAGTGTTTATAGATAAATAAAAACAGAAAAGAAAATACAAAAAAACAAAAAAAGAAGGAAACCCCACTGGCCCAACTGGGCCAAGCCCACCTGGCCCAGTCGGCCAGCCCCCCTGGCCCGGCCCACCCCTCACTCCCTTATCCACTCCCCCCCCCCCCCCGTCGGTGGAAACCCTAACCACCTCACTCTCCCCCCCGATCCCCTCCTTCTCCTCCCCCGCGCCGTCCGGATCGGGAGCTGCCCGATCCCGTCGCCCCCCCCCCCCGACGCCGGCGACCCCCGCCGCCCCGTCCGCACCTCCCCGACCTGCCGCGCTGGGCGCAAGGCCCCCTCGCCGCCGCGGGGTCGTCCCCGACCCCCCACCTCGACGGATCCCATCGCCGTCGGCCGCCTCCCCGCCCTCCTCCTCAACGGTCGACCCCGACCGCCCCCGAGCAGCTCGCATAGACCCCACGCTCCCCCCCCCGTGAGCACTCCCCTCCCCCATCGGTCCCCTCTCTCCCCCTAGTCCCCTCCCGAACGCCGCCGACGCCCCTGGCCTCCCCGTCGCCGGCTCCGGCTGCCCCCTCGCGGTCACGCGGTGCGCCGCCCGCGGCCATGCCGTTGACGGCCTCCCTCTCTCCTCTCCTCGCCCGAGCCGCTCGCCGGCGAGCACGCCGCACCCGAACATCCCTTCCCCCCCCCCCCGCCGTGGATCTCGTCGCCGGCGCCCCCCGGTGACCAAATGGTCACGGGGCCGAGCCCGTGCTGCTCCGCGCCGCGCAAGCCCCCCGGCCCCCGTAGCGCGCTCCCGTCGGGGCCCGAACCACCCCGCCGCCTCCGACGCTCGCCGGCGCCGATTCCGGCCGAGTCCGGCCGCGCCACTGCCACCATTGGACGCGCCGTCCTTCCCGCTTCCGAACGCACCGCCCGCGCCCCATTTTGGCCGCCGGACGACAAATTCCGGCGAGGTCCGGCGCCCCTCCGCCGCGGGAACGCCCACCGGAGCTCCCCAACACCGGCCGCCGACGTGGCCGACCCGGGGCCACCCCTGGGTCACTCACCCGTGGGCCCTAGGGGCCCGGCCGGCCTGTTGACCCGGTCGGCCATGCTGACTGGGCACCCAGTGCCAATGACATGGGGGCCCCTCCCCAGAACGTTTTTGAATAAAAGAAAAAAAGGAATAGGGGAATTAAATAAATATAATTAATAAAATTAAAAATGAATAAAATTAATTAATTAATTAATTAATTAATTAATTAATTAAGTAAATCATTAATATAATTAATCCTGATTAATTAACCTAAGGGCTAATTAACCTAATTAACTACTGTTAATTAAACTAAACCCTAATTAAACCTAACAGTGTATGGCAGGTGGGTCCCACGGGACCCACATGTCAGGTTGACCAGGTCAAACGGTCAACGCTGACTGCTGACGTCATGCTGACGTCATAAATCCATTTTCGAATTAATTAAATAATTAATTAAATTTCAGAAATTAATAAAATCTTTAGAAAATCATATCTTTTAATCCGTAACTTGGATTAAAATATTTTCAACATGAAAGTTGCTCAGAGCGACGAGACGATTCCGGATACGCAGTCCGTTCGTCCGCCACACCCCCCTAACCTATCGAACCCGCAACTTTCCCCCTCCGGCTCCTCTGCCCGAAAACACGAAACACCGGGAATACTTTCCCGGATGTTTTCCCCCCTTCACCGGTATCACCTACTACCGCGTTAGGGCACACCGAACACCGCGCATTGCCTTGTTATATTTTGTGATGCTTTGTTTGCTCTGTATTCATTATTTCTTCCCCCTCTTCTCTCCGGTAGACTACGAGACCGACGCTGCTGCTGACCAGTTCGACTACGGAGTTGACGACCCCTCTCTCTTGCCAGAGCAACCAGGCAAGCCCCCCCCTTGATCACCAGATATCGCCTATTCTACTCTATACTGCTTGCATTAGAGTAGTATAGCTTGTTACTGCTTGCATTAGAGTAGTATAGCTTGTTACTGCTTTCGTTAATCCTATTCTGATGCATAGCCTGATATTGTCGCTACATCTGTTGATACCTTACCTGCAATCCTATATGCTTAGTATAGGATGCTAGTTTATCATCATTGGACCTACATTCTTGTCAGTCTGCCTTGCTATACTATCGGGCCGTGATCACTTGGGAGGTGATCACGGGTATATACTATACATACATACATACTTTACAGATGGTGACTAAAGTCGGGTCAGCTCATTGAGTACCCGCAAGTGATTCTGACGAGGGGGCTGAAAGGACAGGTGGCTCCATCCCGGTAGAGGTGGGCCTGGGTTCCCGACGGCCCTCGACTGTTACTTTGTGGCGGAGCGACAGGGCAGGTTGAGACCACCTAGGAGACAGGTGGGCCTGGCCCTGTTCGGCGTTCGCGGATACTTAACACGCTTAACGAGATCTTGGTATTTGATCTGAGTCGGCTACGAGCCTATACGCACTAACCATCTACGTGGGAGTAGTTATGGGTATCCCGACGTCGTGGTATCAGCCGAAGCCCTTCAGACGTCAGCGACGGAGCGGCGCGCGCCGGATTGGAACGTAAGCCTGCTCTTGTATTAAGGGGGCTAGTTCTGCTTTCGGCCGCGTACGCAACGTGCAGGTGTGCTATGGGCGATGGGCCCAGACCCCTGTGCGCTTAGGTTTAGACCGGCATGCTGGCCTCTCTGTTGAGCCTAGGTGGGGCTGCGACGTGTTGATCTTCCGCGGCCGGGCATGACCCAGGAAAGTGTGTCCGGCCAAATGGGATCGAGCGTGTTGGGGAATGTGGTGCACCCCTGCAGGGAAGTTAATCTATTCGAATAGCCGTGATCTTCGGTAACAGGACGACTTGGAGTTGTACCTTGACCTTATGACAACTAGAACCGGATACTTAATAAAACACACCCTTCCAAGTTCCACAGACAACCCGGTGATCGCTTTTCCGCAGGGCGACGAGGAGAGGATCGCCGGGTAGGATTATGCTATGCGATGCGACTGGAGATGCGCTTGGAGATGCTACCTGGATATGCTACTTGGAGATGCTACTTGGAGGACTTCAATCTACTCTCTTCTACATGCTGCAAGACGGAGGCTGCCAGAAACGTAGTCTTCGACAGTATTAGCTATCCCCCTCTTATTCTGGCATTCTGCAGTTCAGTCCACTGATATGGCCTCTTTACACATATACCCATGCATATGTAGTGTAGCTCCTTGCTTGCGAGTACTTTGGATGAGTACTCACGGTTGCTTTCTCCCCCCTTTCTCCCCTTTCCTTTCTTTCTGGTTGTCGCAACCAGATGCTGGAGTCCAGGAGCCAGGAGCCAGCGTCGACGACGACTACTACATTGGAGGTGCCTACTACTACGTGCAGGCTGACGACGACGACCAGGAGTAGTTAGGAGGATCCCAGGCAGGAGGCCTGCGCCTCTGTCGATCTGTATCCCAGTTTGTGCTAGCCATCTTATGGCAACTTGTTTAACTTATGTCTGTACTCAGATATTGTTGCTTCCGCTGACTCGTCTATGATCGAGCACTTGTATTCGAGCCCTCGAGGCCCCTGGCTTGTATTATGATGCTTGTATGACTTATTTATGTTTTAGAGTTGTGTTGTGATATCTTCCCGTGAGTCCCTGATCTTGATCGTACACATTTGCGTGCATGATTAGTGTACGATTAAATCGGGGGCGTCACAAGTTGGTATCAGAGCCGACTGCCTGTAGGAATCCCCTTTCCAACTCCTTGGCCGAAGTCGAGTCTAGTCGTTGAAAAACTTTTACTAACATGGCTGTGTGGCCCATGGGCCCACGTCGCCATCGGGAGGTATTAGGATCTTTTATTCCTCGACCTTTACTTTGGGATTCTGAACCCTCTTCTATTCGGGTTAAACGATTTTTACTAAAAACTAACTTTAGGTTCTCGAAAATACTTTCTCCCGGAGAGCCCCTTCAGTCCAGATGGTCACCGACTGCACCAGAAGATTTCGGAGATACTCTTTGAATTCTCTCGAGACTTGTGCCCATCACTTTTGCTATTCCCGACCACCGATAAATCCTTATGGATAACTACTTACACTTGCCATTCTTACGATCATTCCCCATTGTTCTTGTTATTACAAGATACCCGAAGTTTTCTCTATTGTTCCGAGAATACTTCGTGCCTACTGCCTAGCAGTTCTTTGCCACATGAATACCCCTTCAAATAAATCGCCGCACTTGTCAAGTATCCGCTCATCCCCAGTTGTTCATGAGTTTCACAAAAGTCTTCAAAATACTATTCGATCTTCCGAAAATCCTCTGGAGCCTTTGGCTCTTGAAATTCTTGTTTGCTCGCATTATGGTTAATCCCATAAGTCTCGTAGTCTTAATGACATTCCTTGTCATTATCATTTTGAGTCTGTTGACTCAATATGTTTGCGAATGCACGCAATCATCATTGATCCTTATAAATTACTTCTCCGGCTAACCTACCATTCTTTTAACTGGAATTGGTTCTCGACCAACCCAATTGTCATTGATTGTACCCTAAGGCTATTCAACTTATCCATCCCTACTCAGAGCATTGCTTCTGATCCCTTGATTTGGAAATCATAATTCCTTTGCATTTGACAATTGAGTTAGTCAGTTGTTTCTATAATCTGATCTCCTTGCAATCTTCTTCCTCTAGTTGAGTACCGATGCTCACGTCAGATCCCTTGTGGACCACCAGATCCTTTGTTGGATTTTATCTGACAACGCCCTTCATATTCAATAACCTTGTGAGCCTTTCCCCTGATACATAATGCCTTTGTTAAGTTGTATCCTCTGCTTGGCCAACCATGCTCTGCTTTCGGGCTTGTGTTATTTACTCTTGAAAATTGTGGTATATGTTTCTAAGAGGCCACTAAGGGTTGAACATATGCTTTCTCTAGACCGTGTGAACCCGAAAGTTTTCACGAGTCATACTCTTCTGGTGCTTCGCCAGATAAAATTTCAACACTGCAACTTAATCGAACGCGAGAAGTGGATGAAAGGTTATGCATTGGAGAAGTGGGAGTCGACCTTGAACTTTGTGTTCATGCCCATGGACCCGATGTACATCTTCTCATCGAAGCTTCTTTTAAAATTAATTATTCCCTTGATATAAGTTCATCTTATATCTGGGGTATGGCCTTTTACAATCGTGGTTCCGACCATGTTCTCCTTTAAATACCATTTTTGATGCAAGTGTAAGCACTTGTCTTCTGTGGATCAATACCCCGGTACAACCTCTACTTTGATCTGTCGTCGAGTATTACCCCATGGTATCTCGAGATTATCTTGGAACTGCATAACTTCCTATGAGTTCTTCATCAAGTACTACATACTCACTGATTACAATTTTTCATGGGCTCTGAGTTATTGAACACTGAAAGACACCGATAACTGAACCGAGTCCGCTCTTCGGTTCAACAACTCTTCAGTAAGCTTCTATAAGTATGAGTTTGTACCCGATCACGCCATTACTAGCCTGTTTGGCTATATCATTGTCGTGACGATTCTAACTGTGCTACCTGGTCCTTATTCTCGGAGCACCAATTTTCGACGATGAACTAACCTTACGTCGATCCTCATCGTCATATCATTTCGCCTTGAACAACAAGCTTGGTTTCGAGTTTGTGTCGTACCCTTGTTTCCAATAACCTTTCACTTCATCATTACTTGACTTGATGTCGTTACCGATCGATTACTTCTTCATGAACTCTCGCGACAAAGGTGTCGTGATCATCAACATTCTGAGCTCATCCAGGATATCAATTGAATTCATGATGAGAAATACCATCCTTGCCCTCAATAAATTGTATTATCGTCGACCACTTTATTGCCCTCCCACCAACACAAGCTTGTTCATGTTTGGTGTTATACCTTGAGTTCCTTGCTATCCAGCAATTGTTTTTCTTTACCTTGGAGTATTACCATCCTTTATGTCAAGAATGTTCTGAGAATTGTTCCACCTCTTGAGAATTCTTGACATAGAAATACTTCTCACCATCACCATTCTTTCTTGGTCCCCGTGTTAATTCCAACAAGTGAACGATGTTGTTTGGATTCTTTCCTTCTAGCAACCCTATTTCTTTGAAGTGAATGGGCGATAGTTCATTCTAAGTCCTTCGCTAATTGAATCACCATTCTGACATTGGTCGTGCAACCCAACCCATATTTTGGGCGCACATATCAACCAATGTTTAATTGTGTATGTTTTCCTCGAGCATACTTCCTTATATCATTTGATCTGACAAATGTTATCTCCTTGTTCACTTAATGGTGGAAATCCATCTTTTGGTAATCTCGGTGAATTGCCGTTGAGTTCACCAGACACCTCCTTGTCCTCTCCTTGGTTTAATGATGAACTATTGCTTCAAGAACCCGCTCCCATAGTTCATTTCTCGAGGATCTTGCAATGTCATTTCGACAATTTGTGTTGCACCTTTTCCCTCTCGGACCCCCCCCGAGTCTGAGGTTTCATGACACCAATTGGATATGAATCTCGGTCAGATATGATGGTTGGGACAACTTTCCAAGAGTTATAATGTTGATCCTTTGATGACCCGGTAACATGATGTCATGCCTAGCACCCCCCCCCGGCTGGAGGACCTATCATTATAGATTCCTTTTCAGCAAGGTTATCCATTCATCCATGAGGAAATTGTAAGACTTATTCTACAAGTTATTCCTGATGGATCCTTCTTGTTTCCATAGTCTGATCTTCACCTGATGACCATGTCAATGCTATCTCGAAGCATGTCTATGGTACTCTGATTTTCAACAAGACCATTTGAAGCCCAATGCTAAATGTATCTTGCTCAATTACCCAAACACCGTTGTATGGGCAATGTCATGAAAATTCTCTCCCCTACCTAAAGAGTTTTCTACATTATATCCTGACATGGATATCATGCTCTGCTTGTCCTTGGGAAGGATATACCCCTGAAATATGTGTTTAAACACATTTTCCTTTCCGTTGTTCTGTTTAATCTGATGATCATATTTTCCTTCCATTGTTGGTTTAACCTTTCTTGTGAACTATATGATCTGAGCAGTAATATTCTCCTGCTTATGTAAACACCTCATTGTACAATTCTGTCAGTAAGACCATGTTACTTTTGTTGATGACATTTCGGTATCCACCGATGGACGAGAACTTCGCCTACTGGTCCGCCTCGTTCAACGAGCAGGAAAATGGTTCTCTTCGTCCCTTGCCCTTGGTACCGACATTGTTGCCGACATAACTGACATGCTACTCTCTGACAGGCCTTGCTATCGCGATCGTACAAGATGTCAGCCCCCCCTTTCTACTTTTAACCCACATGGTGGGCCCATAACCCACAGTTCCACAGGATCGAAACCTGACACTCTTGTACACCCTGTTGTCAAAGTTATTCCTCGCGCTTGACTTTGTAGGTAATTCACGGGCCACCTGCCTGTTGATCTATTCAGGTATCAGATGCAATGCTTATTTACATTGCTCTAAACCCCTTCAACACTTCGTTTCAGGCATCGAACGATTGCCTGCCCGCTCGAAACTTCCCAGGATACCTCCTTACTCTGCTCTTGATATTTTCTTAAGTTTCAATTCGTGAGTTACTTCCGTCACCCTCCCCGATGTTATCGACCAGATAGTCAAACCTGCAGAGGTCCATTCTCTCGGAATACCCACCCTTTTTCCTTTCGTAAGTACGATGGAACCCCGAAGAAAGGACGACAAACTTCATAATGATGACCTGAAGGAGAGGACTGAAGACATCAATGTAATGGGTCGACCTCTTCGAGAAGAGCTACTATGATCGAGAAGAATCGTTAGAATTTCGTAACCAGACCCCTTCCCCCTTATAACCGATCCTAAATCTCGGGACGAGATTTCTTGTAGTGGAGGAGAATTGTGACGCCCGGATAATTAAGCTACAGTGATTCCCCGCTAATGATGCCACGTCACCACGGTTACTGTGATAAACTCTCGATAGTTCAGAACCGAAACAAATTCAAAATTTAAATAAAAGAAAACAATAAAAGTTTTCAAAAATTAAAACAAAAATGTTCGGTGGTTGCCAAATATTACAAAGATAATTATGGTGTAAGGTTCACAATTTTATAAAATGCCCAAGTGTTTATAAATAAATAAAAACAGAAAAGAAAATACAAAAAAACAAAAAAAGAAGGAAACCCCACTAGCCCAACTGGGCCAAGCCCACCTGGCCCAGTCGGCCAGCCCCCCTGGCCCGGCCCACCCCTCACTCCCTTATCCACTCCCCCCCCGTCGGTGGAAACCCTAACCACCTCACTCTCCCCCCCGATCCCCTCCTTCTCCTCCCCCGCGCCGTCCGGATCGGGAGCTGCCCGATCCCGTCCCCCCCCCCCCCCGACGCTGGCGACCCCCGCCGCCCCGTCCGCACCTCCCCGACCTGCCGCGCTGGGCGCAAGGCCCCCTCGCCGCCGCGGGGTCGTCCCCGACCCCCCCCACCTCGACGGATCCCGTCGCCGTCGGCCGCCTCCCCGCCCTCCTCCTCAACGGTCGACCCCGACCGCCCCCGAGCAGCTCGCATAGACCCCACGCTCCCCCCCCCGTGAGCACTCCCCTCCCCCATCGGTCCCCTCTCTCCCCCTAGTCCCCTCCCGAACGCCGCCGACGCCCCTGGCCTCCCCGTCGCCGGCTCCGGCTGCCCCCTCGCGGTCACGCGGTGCGCCGCCCGCGGCCATGCCGTTCCCGGCCTCCCTCTCTCCTCTCCTCGCCCGAGCCGCTCGCCGGCGAGCACGCCGCACCCGAACATCCCTTCCCCCCCGCCGTGGATCTCGTCGCCGGCGCCCCCCGGTGACCAAATGGTCACGGGGCCGAGCCCGTGCTGCTCCGCGCCGCGCAAGCCCCCCCGGCCCCCGTAGCGCGCTCCCGTCGGGGCCCGAACCACCCCTCCGCCTCCGACGCTCGCCGGCGCCGATTCCTGCCGAGTCCGGCCGCGCCACTGCCACCATTGGACGCGCCGTCCTTCCCGCTTCCGAACGCACCGCCCGCGCCCCATTTTGGCCGCCGGACGACAAATTCCGGCGAGGTCCGGCGCCCCTCCGCCGCGGGAACGCCCACCGGAGCTCCCCAACACCGGCCGCCGACGTGGCCGACCCGGGGCCACCCCTGGGTCACTGACCCGTGGGCCCTAGGGGCCCGGCCGGCCTGTTGACCCGGTCGGCCATGCTGACTGGGCACCCAGTGCCAATGACATGGGGGCCCCTCCCCAGAACGTTTTTGAATAAAAGAAAAAAAGGAATAGGGGAATTAAATAAATATAATTAATAAAATTAAAAATGAATAAAATTAATTAATTAATTAATTAAGTAAATAATTAATATAATTAATCCTGATTAATTAACCTAAGGGCTAATTAACCTAATTAATTACTGTTAATTAAACTAAACCCTAATTAAACCTAACAGTGTATGGCAGGTGGGTACCACGGGACCCACATGTCAGGTTGACCAGGTCAAACGGTCAACGCTGACTGCTGACGTCAGCACGACGTCATGCTGACGTCATAAATCCATTTTCGAATTAATTAAATAATTAATTAAATTTCAGAAATTAATAAAATCTTTAGAAAATCATATCTTTTAATCCGTAACTCGGATTAAAATATTTTCAACATGAAAGTTGCTCAGAGCGACGAGACGATTCCGGATACGTAGTCCGTTCGTCCGCCACACCCCCCTAACCTATCGAACCCGCAACTTTCCCCCTCCGGCTCCTCTGCCCGAAAACACGAAACACCGGGAATACTTTCCCGGATGTTTTCCCCCCTTCACCGGTATCACCTACTACCGCGTTAGGGCACACCGAACACCGCGCATTGCCTTGTTATATTTTGTGATGCTTTGTTTGCTCTGTATTCATTATTTCTTCCCCCTCTTCTCTCTGGTAGACTACGAGACCGACGCTGCTGCTGACCAGTTCGACTACGGAGTTGACGACCCCTCTCTCTTGCCAGAGCAACCAGGCAAGCCCCCCCTTGATCACCAGATATCGCCTATTCTACTCTATACTGCTTGCATTAGAGTAGTATAGCTTGTTACTGCTTGCATTAGAGTAGTATAGCTTGTTACTGCTTTCGTTAATCCTATTCTGATGCATAGCCTGATATTGTCGCTACATCTGTTGATACCTTACCTGCAATCCTATATGCTTAGTATAGGATGCTAGTTTATCATCATTGGCCCTACATTCTTGTCAGTCTGCCTTGCTATACTATCGGGCCGTGATCACTTGGGAGGTGATCACGGGTATATACTATACATACATACATACTTTACAGATGGTGACTAAAGTCGGGTCAGCTCATTGAGTACCCGCAAGTGATTCTGACGAGGGGG
The DNA here is from genome assembly GCF_018294505.1 of Triticum aestivum. Taxonomy (NCBI): domain Eukaryota; kingdom Viridiplantae; phylum Streptophyta; class Magnoliopsida; order Poales; family Poaceae; genus Triticum; species Triticum aestivum. Next base: position 237,538,207 of record NC_057813.1, read on the forward strand.
CTGAAAGGACAGGTGGCTCCATCCCGGTAGAGGTGGGCCTGGGTTCCCGACGGCCCTCGACTGTTACTTTGTGGCGGAGCGACAGGGCAGGTTGAGACCACCTAGGAGACAGGTGGGCCTGGCCCTGTTCGGCGTTCGCGGATACTTAACACGCTTAACGAGATCTTGGTATTTGATCTGAGTCGGCTACGAGCCTATACGCACTAACCATCTACGTGGGAGTAGTTATGGGTATCCCGACGTCGTGGTATCAGCCGAAGCCCTTCAGACGTCAGCGACGGAGCGGCGCGCGCCGGATTGGAACGTAAGCCTGCTCTTGTATTAAGGGGGCTAGTTCTGCTTTCGGCCGCGTACGCAACGTGCAGGTGTGCTATGGGCGATGGGCCCAGACCCCTGTGCGCTTAGGTTTAGACCGGCATGCTGGCCTCTCTGTTGAGCCTAGGTGGGGCTGCGACGTGTTGATCTTCCGCGGCCGGGCATGACCCAGGAAAGTGTGTCCGGCCAAATGGGATCGAGCGTGTTGGGGAATGTGGTGCACCCCTGCAGGGAAGTTAATCTATTCGAATAGCCGTGATCTTCGGTAACAGGACGACTTGGAGTTGTACCTTGACCTTATGACAACTAGAACCGGATACTTAATAAAACACACCCTTCCAAGTTCCACAGACAACCCGGTGATCGCTTTTCCGCAGGGCGACGAGGAGAGGATCGCCGGGTAGGATTATGCTATGCGATGCGACTGGAGATGCGCTTGGAGATGCTACCTGGATATGCTACTTGGAGATGCTACTTGGAGGACTTCAATCTACTCTCTTCTACATGCTGCAAGACGGAGGCTGCCAGAAGCGTAGTCTTTGACAGGATTAGCTATCCCCCTCTTATTCTGGCATTCTGCAGTTCAGTCCACTGATATGGCCTCTTTACACATATACCCATGCATATGTAGTGTAGCTCCTTGCTTGCGAGTACTTTGGATGAGTACTCACGGTTGCTTTCTCCCCCCTTTTTCCCCTTTCCTTTCTTTCTGGTTGTCGCAACCAGATGCTGGAGTCCAGGAGCCAGGAGCCAGCGTCGACGACGACTACTACATTGGAGGTGCCTACTACTACGTGCAGGCTGACGACGACGACCAGGAGTAGTTAGGAGGATCCCAGGCAGGAGGCCTGCGCCTCTGTCGATCTGTATCCCAGTTTGTGCTAGCCATCTTATGGAAACTTGTTTAACTTATGTCTGTACTCAGATATTGTTGCTTCCGCTGACTCGTCTATGATCGAGCACTTGTATTCGAGCCCTCGAGGCCCCTGGCTTGTATTATGATGCTTGTATGACTTATTTATGTTTTAGAGTTGTGTTGTGATATCTTCCCGTGAGTCCCTGATCTTGATCGTACACATTTGCGTGCATGATTAGTGTACGATTAAATCGGGGGCGTCACAAATTATGACTTGGTTAGAGTCACCCATTTTGCAATGGGACCTCTCAAGTTAGTCACAAGGGTCTTAGGGACCCAAATAGCATAGAAACATAATTCATTTCGAGGACCAACGAATTTTGCATACACTTCTCCATCCTTAGTTTTAAGGAGTACATAGGATGGAGGCATGAACTCTTTTGGCTAGTTGAGAGTGAGCATGCTCCTTGTGGCCTTTCCACTCACAACCTTACCTTTCTCCTTTTGCCCTTCTCGTACAAATGTTTCTTTTAGAGGAGTGGTGCACTTTTGAGAGGACGACTTCTTCTTGCTTGTGCTTGGGTCAAACCATAGCCCCTCTTTGGCAAACACCTCATTAAGGTTCTTTTGTCCTTGAGCACATGCCATGAGAGCTTTCTCGATTTGAGCTTTGAGAAAGCGATTCTCCTGAAGAATAGATGCTAGATCACTACTTGAGTTAGTAGTACAAGCATCAACATTGATAATAGGAGAAGAGTAGGCCTTGGCTAGAGTTTCACGAGTAAGCTTGAGCGTCTCAAAACTCTTTGTAAGAAGGGTGAGCTCTTCTTCCTTAGTCTTGAGGGACATGGATAAGAGCTCACAATCCTTAGACAGAGAAGCATGAGACTTCACAAGCTTACTTTTATCATTCATCAACTCTTGACAAGAGTCCTTAGCCTTTTTCAGGGAGGCAAGATCTTGGCATGAACATTGATGTTTGCACCAATTTTCAAGCATAGTTCATCATTCCATGCTTCCTCATATTGGACTTTCCGCTCAAGGATTTCATATTTTTCCTTTTCCTCGGTGACGAGAGTTTCGAGTTCCTTAATGGTGATGGTGTGCTTACTCACCATCTCCATAAGCATACAAAACATAGTGAGCTTCTTTCCTTTGAGGGAGCACATGAAAATTATTAAATTTAGCAAGCATAGGATCATCTATATCATCATCCTCATAACTATCCTCCACATCAAGATACTCATCACTCGGAGTAGAAGGAGTGAAAAGAGGAGGATTTGATCGTGGGGTTACCTTGACCTTGTCAGGAGAGCCTTTGGTCCTCTCCATCTTCTACCACGACCTTTGCCATTAGGCACTTGTGAGCGTTGCCCTTGTAGTCTTTCATGTAGTTGTAGGTGACCACATCACCACTCTTGTTCACTAGCCTCAAAGTGTTTTGAGAATCTTGAGAAACTCTGGCAACACCGCTAACATCATCCGGATCGGATTCTTCATGAGCAACCATTGCTTTCCCATCTCTCTTCTTGAGCTTGGAGTTCAAAGGATTTGGTAACTTCTTCTTGGAAAAGTTCTTGGGAGACCTTGGTTTATCTTCTCTCTTCTCATAAGGGCACTCATTGGAGAAGTGGTTTCTTCACAATTGTATCATTTCCTCACTTTCTTCTTCTGGAACCTTCCCTTGAATTTTCCTGCGCTAAACTTCTTGACAAAGAGAGCAATTTCTTCATATGACAGGCTCTCATCTGAGTCAATCTCATCACCATCCTCATCATCATCTTCTTCTTCTTCACTTTGCTCTTCTTCACATACATGCACTAAAAAAAGACACATCTGTGGCATTTTGGGCCGAACAATTTTTTTTCCTGTCATACTTATGATACTTCTATGACGATAATTGTGACAAAACCCGGTATCATCATAGATGTGGTGGGCTCCTACTTCTGTGACAAAAAATCATGATAGAAAATGGGCTTCTTGTCTTGGGCGGGCCGGAGACACAGCTGCATGACATTCTTTGGGCTGTCCATGACGGAAAAAACCGTGGTAGAAGTGAGGGCGAGGCAAATATCGGGGAGTTCCCAGTTATGATGGGTGGTCGGGGGCCGAGCGATGCGCGTTTCTCTCGTACCATACACGCGTGGGTGTGAGGCGTTGGGCTCTAACTGAACCGGAGCGAGGCGTCGCCTAACTGAACTCGAGCGATTGCACTGCAGGCTACGCGTTACTGAACCCGAGCGATCGAGCGATTCCTTCGCTACTGCTGCTAACTAAAGCTGATCGATGCTGCCTCTGGATGAACAGTGAGCGTTGCTGGGGGGTTTGGATGAACAATTCCCGGCGGGGGTGGATGAACAGGACCCCGTGGTGTTGCCTCTAGATGAACAGGACCCCGATCGAGCCGGTTGGGGCTAGATGAACAGGACCCCGTGGAGGGCTGGATGAATAGGACGACCCTGTGGAGGGCTGGTTGAATAGTAGCCGGTGGAGGGCTGGATGAACAGTAGTCCATGGAGGGGTGGTTGAACAGTAGCCCGTGGAGATGGCTGGTTGAACAGTAGCCAGTGGAGTAGCGCGCGGTGGATGCTGGATGAACAGGAGCCCGTGGATGAACAATCACAGGTGGAGGCTGGAGGAGGTCGACGGTGGATGAACAGTAGCCCGTGGAGGCTGGAGGAGATCGACGGTGGAGATGAACAGTATTTTTTGGAGTCCCGTTTTGCGGTACGCCACACCCCTCCCGATGAACAGGACCCCCGTTTTCACTGTAGCGCTCCAACACAAGTCCGTTTCTTCCGTTTTGCGGTATGCCACACCCCTCCCAATCAACAGGACCTTGTTTCGACCGTAGGAGGTCCAACAGAAGTCTGTTTCCTCTGCTTTGCGGTAGGCCAGACCCCTCCCGATGAACAAGATCCCATTTCGACCGTGGCCGGTCGAACACAAGGCCGTTTCCTCTGATGTGCGGTACGCCAAGCCTCGTTTCCATCAGCTATTCTGTCCAAGCCCTCCCGATGAACACGACGACGCATTCCGTTCCGACCCAGCCGGTTGGCTCCCCATGAACACGATGATGACGCAGTTTCTCCATTCCGCCCTAGCCATGTACACGAGCCCTGGCCGTACGTATGCGCGAGTAGGCATTCGAGACCCCGCCCGTATGTACGTACGTGGCCGTATTTTCTTTCTTGCACCCTGGTCGTTGTACATACGTGTACATGCTACATGCGCACCTCTATTATGACACATGCGCGCCTCTACTACGACACATGCGTGCCTCTACATCGACCAGTATGTACGTACACATTCGCGACCAGAATGATAACGCTACGTACGCTTTGACTAGGTGGGTCCCGACTATCAGGCACTTCCTTGCATGCGAAGATGTAGCTGGTGGGTCCCAGCAGTCAGGGGGCGAATCATTTTTTCCCGTAATATGGACGTACTTCCTTGCGTGCGAAGATGTAGCTGGTGGGTCCCAGCAGTCAGGGGGGAAACATTTTTTTCGCGAATCATTATTTTCCATGTAATAAGGAGGCACTTCCTTGCTGCGGCCGTGGATCCAGCTGTCAGCCTCTCCACGTACAGTACTCTTCCGATGGAAGTCGTTCCTTGACCACGTTGACCATGCCGCACCGAGAGCACCAAGGCGGTGGACGACGGCGAGGCCTAGGAAGGGGACGTCGCGGAGCCGGGGAAGACGCGACAGTGGATGCCCACGCGGAGAGGAGTACGAGGGTTCACTGGTTCGGCTGTGGTGTGAGGCTGCCGTCACCATAGGGCCTGGCTAGCGGTGGGAGTAGTTGGGGGCGGTGAGGCCTCAATAGCAGCATAGCCGGCCACTGGAGGCAGGAGCAGGCGGTCTCGCCGGTGCTGGTTTGGGCGACTGGTGCAAGAAGAGCAGCTATTGAAGAAGCAGCAGGACCTTTCGATTCAAATCCAACGGTTACTGCTGCTAGAACCGTTTGTTGACTAAGTTGACAAGCCCTGCATACGCGTCAACTTAGTAGGCCCACAGGTCAGCCTCCCAGCCGGTGCGCCCCAGATGTCAATGGGAGGAATCATTTTTTCGTGTAATAAGGAGGAAGTTGATTGCGTGCGGCCAGGCTAGCGGAGGGAGTAGGGTGGGCCGGTGAAGCCTGCGCGGCATCACAGCGGGCCACAAGAGGAGGGAGGAGGCAGTCCCGCCGGCGCTAGTTTAGGCGGCTGGAGCAGGAAGATCAGAGATTGAAGAAGCATGTCGGCCATTGGATGGACAACCAACAGTCACTGCTGCTAGAATCGTGTGTTGACTGACAAAGCCTTGCGTAAACGAGTCAGCCTGGAAATATGTGGCGTGCATAGCCCATTTGCTATTATTTTTATATTTTTACTCATTTTCTAATTCATATGAAATTTATTGCAGCCCATTTTCCATTTTTAGAATTGCTGCATATTTATGTGCGAAATTTTGAAAATTCACAATTTTTTGACGGGGAACAAAATATTCTTAATCCAGAAATTAGTAGCCATACTAAAACAAATTTGAAAATAAATTATTTCTATGTCATGTTAAATCCAATGAAATACTCCCTTCGTCCCAAAATTCTTGTCTTAAATTTGTCTAAATACGGATGTATCAAGTCACGTTTTGGTATTAGATACATCCGTATCTAGACTAATCTAAGACAAGAATTTTGGGAAGGAGGGAGTATAAAATATCAGTGAAGAACAAAAACAAAAAAAGAAACTAATATCCCATTTGCTATAATTTTTTTTGGAATTTTCAACCCCTTTGATATTACTTTTAATAGACACTGACCATACTCTTTGGCCAAGCCGGAATGCATCCCTCCTCGTCTTGAAAGATTTGCAGCCCAGTAAGTCGAGAAAACAAATAGGCCTAGCTTGGGTATTCTTCAAAAAGAAATACTGGCTACCTATTTTCCCAAAGAAAAAACTGATGGGCTGGTCATGTTGTTAGACAGGCCACAGAGACCGCACAACCCAGTTTATAGCCTGCTCCTCCGGATTACTACTCCAAAAAAGTTGTGCTATTCTATCGTTAATTGACTATATGTTGAAAATGATGTGGGTCCCAGATATGAGCAGGGTGGATTAGAGTAAAAAACGAGGGGTGCATCTGAGTAGTAAAAGAGGTGCTTGCTTGTGTTCGGGAGTGGAACTGGTGGGTCCGTACTGTCATACTCACAACTACAGTCCTCTCCCGATTCACTGTGTTGACAGGGTCGGACGGCGGCGCCGCGGCGAGCGCACCAAGGCGGAGGATAAAGTGCTATCGCCAATGTGTTGGGCCGGGTTGGACATTGTTATTGAAAAATAAAAATAGACCAAAACTATTTACGACGTTGACTACGATTTGCATGGGTCCGCTGGTTGCAGGAAGAAAATGCCGGGAGAAAGAAGACTGGTCGCTATCTTTGCCTAAGAATAATATCGACTGAATGTAACGACACTATCATAGGAAATAATATCCTCCTGTTAAATTGTGAATTTAAAGAACTGGTGCATGAGTATTTAGCTTTATTTATTTATTTACTTATTTATGTTTAGGGGACCATGAGCATGTACCTGGGCCAGATTCATGTGAGAGCCTCCCTTCTAGTTAATTATGGGATTCTCTATTGGTCCTTCATCAGTGGGCTGCATGTTATCAACTAGTGGAAAATGTGTTCCGTACCAAAAATAGTATGCGCTACGTACGGTACGGGGCACTAAAGGATCTGACCATGCATCAACTTCCAAAACATTGTGTTTGTCGTTCTAACAACACATTTATTCAACCAACGGATGAAATATACTACTGATTGTACATTAAAAACAACAGCAGTAGCAACCAGGGCTAGGGGTGCAACAGAAGCAGTAAGCAGGCCAAAAGAGTAAAGATGCAGCTCTCTCTTCCAAACCAAACATCAGACATCATTACAAAAGGGCTACCAAAAAAGAACAAGTGTATGCATCAAATTAAATAAAGATCCTACTACACCAAGTGTACGCATCTAACTAACTGGCTCAGTTAGACGTTACTATTTATTAAGCTGTGGAGATTGGCTGATGGCTTGAACGAGATGGGTGCCTGACGGGGGAAACTCCAGCCAGCAGGTTGAAGTTTGATACTTGCGACACTCTCTCCCACTTTGGGCTGCAGAGCGTGGCGACACATATCAGGGTATGGTGCATGCAGAGAAGCATGGTACACTGTGTGCACACAGTTTTTCCTGATGAACGAAACCGCGCTACCATCATGATCCTTGCCATCGATTATCTCCTGGTTAATCGGATAATTCAGTCCGACAAACAGAGAGCGTGTACCAAGGCTACTTACCAGCCTCCAGTCAAAAATTCCTGAAGGCCCAGAGAAGCTGCGATCCTGCTCAAAGACCTTGCAGTGACTGTGATTGTATTCCGTGAAACAACACGTCCGGTACGTGCGAACGATCATCAATCATTTGCCGTCGTCTAATCGAGCCAGGAACCACCTGCAACTGCCATGCCGCTTTTCTTTGAAAGGTTCTGGGATTAGGAAGGGTAGGGACACCAGGCGGCCTACGACATCATATCAAGTTGGAGTCAAATAAAAAAGGGCTCTTAATGTAGTCAATCTTAAGAACAACATGTTATGAGCATGAATATTTTTTCAGTAAATGTTGACAGTAATATAAGCAAGCCATCATGATATCATAGGAAAGTAACATACTGCTGTAACAGCCGTTTGTAGCGATGACTGGAGTAGGCCAGCAATACGTCCAGCCATAGAAGGAGTCGACAGCGTAAATGAAGCCCTTGTGTTCAATGGCATCAGAGAACCATGGAGGATGTTTGATCCTGTGATGGACGTGCAGATTTATCCACTTACCACAGTGACCTTTCAGATAGGCGAGACCGTGGTTGAAGAATGCAATTAGCCTGAAGTCTTTATAATTCGCAGATCTTGTGGGCACTTGGCAGATTACAACCTTGAGCAAATCAAACTTGGTATCATGTTGGCTACTATAAGATTCCGAGTATTCTGGGCCGCGGTGCCAAAGCAGTGCAGTGTTAATCGAAGGAAGGGGGATCAATCGCCGGGTGTAGACCTCCACGAGCATCCAGCTGTCGCGACCGTCGACGAGCACCATCCAAGACATGTTCATGCCGACCCTGTACATACCGCTAATGTAGTTGAGGGTGACGGGGATAGAATCGCAGCCAAGGGGGTTGATGCTCGCCACCCTACGATCATTATGCTGCGTGACATGCCGTTTCTGAAGATCAGGCGGCACCAGCAAGAAAGGAGATGGCTTAAAAAGCTCCGGCCTAAGGGCTTTGAGTAAACGGTACAACCCCGACAAGCACGCGGCGAGCGACATGGTACTGAGATTGTCCACACGCGAAACAATGAGCTTGATTACCTCGGTGGGGAGCAAATTCCAGCCACTTTCGACCGACATTGCTCGGTTCTGCCATTGTTAGTGCTTGGGTTTCGGACGAGGGGGGGGGGAGGCGCCTTAGCGGGGATGGAATATTGGACGAGATTATGTGCGGACAAAGATGGAGAAGCGAATATGTGCTGCGGGAAGTGGACAGGTGATGATGACTACAACATGCCGCTTGACTTACGAGACACATACGAGCATCGTAGGGTCATATCGATGCTAGACAACTTGCTTGAGTGATCACAGTACTGGTACTCCCTACAATACCTACTACTATGCCCTAACTTGCTTGAGTAGAGTAGAAGTGGAGTAGGACTCTGCTCTACTACTAGCACCGGAGGAGTAGTATATTCTAATCTAAAATAGTTACAAACTTCAATGCCCAAGCATGGAACGACTACGAACCGCCATCAGTGCTAACTCCAATCCCCAGCAAACATTCGCTGGGATACATGGCAGTTGCAAACACCCGCGACGCAGTTACAGTACGTGTGTAAGGGTGGCGGTTTTGTCAAATACTATGCCTTAAAAACAGGCCACCACTGGATGGAAATCTGACGGTTACGTGGGATTCGCCAAGATTGAGCTCATGGCGAACAATCGCCAGATATCATTACTAAAAAAAGGTTAAAACACCAGGGGCTATACTTTGCACCATCTGGCCACTAACAATGATACTAACATAGTTGTAAAATGGTGAAAGACCATGTCTACATGGTGTTTGGAATTATATGCAAAAAAATAGCAAGATGCCCGTGCATTGCACGACACACCATCATCACCAACTCGGTTTTTTCTCTACTCCTACTCCTATAAAAGACTCAGTTGGTGATGATGGAGGCGAGGAGGCGTGTTCAGCCGGGCGTGCAGCGGACGATGCAATACTATTTGATTTGTTATAAAAAACAAAGAAGAGTAGTAGAGATAGAGATAAGAGGAGAGATAGAGACTTAGGGAGGAGCACCATCTACTGCTTCGTGTGCTACTCCTGTGCTCCATACGACGGCCGCAACGTCCCCTACAGCCACTCCCTCCTGCGCTCCATTCGGCAGACGCTGTTGAAATTTGGGGAGCGCACTCTCACGACTGCTGGCAGCAACGACTTCACCGACGATGATTTCTTCCCCGACCTCGGGAACCTCTTCCTCAATGACATGGGCGACAACCTCAACGCCAACGGTGCTGCTCCTGTTGCACCGTATGTGGTTCTATCCTTCCTGTTCGAAATCGTGGTAGAATTCATGTTTCTACTCTATATCCTAGATTCTATCTGTTCATCTACTATGCTAGTCCACATGATTAGTTTAATCTCTGTTAGAGCCGTCATGATTTATTTTGTGCTTATTCAGATTAAATCTCGTAGTAACTTGCTCATATATTCAACTGGCGCAACGTCCCCTACAACCACTCCCGTTTCATGGACAGCCTGGTCGATGCCTCCAAGGATCCCTTCGTCTACTGCTATGAGTGCCCGATGCCATTTTGGGGCTCACCGGCAGACATCACGCATCACCTCACGGATGCGTGCGGCAGTCACTACTGGCCCTTGGTGAAGAACATCAAGTACGAGATGTGCTACCCGTTCACTGTGCCGGAGTCGCTGGAGGATCACCGCCGCCTGCTAGTCTCGGAGGAGGACGACAACGTCTTCCTCTTGATCGTGGGCACTGGCGAGGCCCACGCAGGCCGCCGCCCCGTCTCTGTAGTGTGCGTCAGGGGCGACGCCACTGCCACTGACACTGACATGAGGCCGATGTATGGGTGCATGCTCACTGTTACTACCCCTTAGAGGTACTTGGGCGGCGACACCGGCTACATCATGCTGACTAGGACTATGCAGGGCTGGGACCTGCCCGCCGATGTGGACATGGAAGACGCATGGTGTGATTTACCCCCCAATGCACTACACGGGGACTCCAAGGAGGTTCACCTGGACATATGCATTACCAAGTTAAATGTTGATCATTAGTCTTCGCTCAATGTAATCCGCTGTCTAAGCATGTGGAGACTTCCATGCATGATCTTGCTCTATTGGAGTATCGCGCATGAATACAAGTGTATCCATTTATTGTTTAGTCTAGAATCTTCCATGTATAAGTTTTTACTACAGTACTGGTGAAAGACTTAGGATGAACCATTTCTTACATCTCCTCTGCCCCTTCCAAGTCATCTTGATTTAATCCCTCCGTCTAGTTGTATAAGGGCATGGTTAATACTTAATAGTATAGCCAACTGTTGACTACAAGAAAGTGCCATTCATCTGTAGCCAACATGTATAACAATCGATACTTCAAAACTAATTCTTAAAGATCATTTCTTGCAAAGCACAATAAGTGTTATTTCTTCACAAGTTTTGGATGCAGGTTGAACAGTTGAATGCTTTTGCTTGCAAAAGATACTTTTTTATCTATTTCACCCAGATGTTTTGTGAGCTCTAGAAATGAAATAATATCCGAAGAAACCTATCGGTACCTGTTACACATGAGATGACCCCCACATCCTTTGTCAAAATAGACAACTCCCCGATCAATGCATTTCACTCGTCCGTGCAATGCACGGGCACCTTACTATAGATTAGTACGACCAAAAATTGAACTAACATTATATATAGTACGATAAATGCTGATGCATGACACCTAAAATTATATCATTGAAAACTATGTTCAAATACGAATCCAACGATATAGTTTTTGTTGACATGCACTAACATTTTGTCAGTTAAATCTTCAGTCAAATTCAATGGGGGACTAATAAACCATGACCGATGTAGTACACGTGTAGAGGGCGGCGCTGCACGGGAGTCTCACCCCGCTCATGGCGTGGCAGTAAATCCATCATATCACAAAACCCAAGCATAGCCAGTAATAAGTAGCCTGGTAAAATAAACGGACAAGCAACCATCACATCCCTCCATATTTTTTGCATTTCATCTCTCTGTATTTACTTTCTCCGGTTCATCTTGCACACTTGATCCCTAGCTACTACTCCTAGGGCCAGTTCTTTTGGTGGCTTAAAAAATAAGCCATCTCATCCCCAACTTTTCCCATTAGACTAGTCACAGTGGAGAGTAACATTAAGGCGCCTCACTCATTTATTTGGGCTTCTAAACTACTACTAGTACCTCCGTCCTGGTTTATTCGTCACCATTATAATTTGTGGTAAAGTTTGACCAAAGATTTCACTGATAAAATGTTAGTGCATGTGACATGCACAAACATTTCATTAGTTAAATTTATGATCAAAATTTGACACAGATTACAATGGGGACCAATAAACCAGGACAGAGGTAGTAGAAATGGGATTACTAATCTAGAAGCCTAAACGAACTGGCCCCTGGTACTCCTACTAGTAGTAGTACTCAAGTTGCAACTTGTTAGGCAAAAAATTTGATACAGGGTGTAGGAAGCGATTTGGGAATTTGCACGCCTTTCCGACCAGTGAGATACTCCATACAAAGTACGACAGAGAAATACATAGAGAAGGAAGCTAAACGTAAACAATCAAATGAGCATTTTTGCATTTGTTTTGCATTGAATTGTTTCACAAACTTGACAATTGTTGTTTTTCTACTTTTACAAAAACCACATCGTAATGTTAAAACATGCATTTGCACGTACATAAGTAATAGTAGTACTCCCTCCGTCTAGATGTATAAGTCTTCCCTCCTTCCTGGTCACGGTGCACAACCAAAGATGACTTATTCACCTGGATGGAGGGAGTAGCACAGTCTGCAAACATATATAGAGAGAGACGTGCAGTGCGATAGTATATAGTAAAGTTTGCGCTATACACACGTACTTACAAAATGCGTACGGATACACAAGTTGGCAAACTTTCCCTTTTACATACTTAATTAAGGACGCTAATAATTCTCAAACGTTCGGGATTTATCATTTGCGTCCCAAAACTAATGAGATCACCTTACGACACTAAATTATACTCCTACTAAAAGCCACAGCGCTGGCAGGAGCGCTTGTGGCTCGCCACGAGTGCCCTGGTGCGCGGACGTTTCCTAGCGCGCTGACACAATGCCTCAGCCTTGCAACTCGTGAGGTGCTAATTGGTGGCTTGCTGGCGGGCAAGCGCAATCTCACCGGTGTGGTGATCCGGTGCCAACAGGAACTCCTACTTGCTGGAAGCGTGCACCCGTTCCACGTACCGCCAAGCGTAGATGAGGCGCTTGAGCCCGACTGCACTCAGGGCTTTGGTACGGGCGTCCTCCGCCACCCTCACGGCCTTCGCACGAGCCTTGTGCCAAAGAGCCAATTGCCCGACTCTCTCGGACGCGACATAGACCTGCCAGGCGGCTTGCCCCGCGGCACGCTTCTGTTCCTCGGCCTTCTTATCCGCCTCTATTTTGGCGTGCTCTACTGGAGGCAAAGCCTCCCACAAGGCAACATCCATTTCTTTCCAAAGCCCCTCAAGGTTGGGGGGGGCTCGGCGGGCTGCGCGACAGTCTCCTCATAGCGGGGAGCCGATGCGTCCTCTGATGCACGTGCTGGCAAGATTGGGAACACCGATGCGTCCACCTCGACGCATTGCAACAAGGAGTGGAACACCGATGCGTCCTCCTCGACTAGTGGCGGCGAGGAACGGAACGGCAACACATGACCGTCCGTGCTATGCAGTGAGGGGTGCCTAGGGGTTGGTAGGGGCGATTCCATGGTGGTCGACATGAGAGGGAGGGGGAGGAGATAGCGATGAACATGAGCGTTCTTCCGGATGACGTGGGAGGCGCAGTATTTATAGCAAGCAATGGCACACCTATGTAAGATATGGACTGAGCTGCACTGACTTAACTGCAGGTCTAGTTGCATCACTGACATGTGGGCCAGACCCCTGTTGGGCCCATATGTTAGTGACCCAATGCACCTGCAGTTAAGTAACTGAAGGAGCGTCCCATAAGAGATGTTGCGTGATTAATGTAACAACTATGTGGGCATATTTGTTGGAGTAAATTATAGGGGAGGGAAGGGGTGGAAATATTGCTGGTCATAACGAATTGGATGAGCACGGGGGGAGGAGAGTCATGCATGCAGATTTTTTCCACACGGGGTGGAGTGGTGGGACCGCTAGAGGGAGAAGGAGAGTCTGGCAGGCATATTGTTTTTACACATGGAGATGAAAAGATTTGGAGACGAACAGGCTTCCTGTGGGTATAGGGAACTGTGCATAATAAGTCATCTTGCATGCCGGGCTAGGTATAGTCTCAAGTCATTAAAAACATACATGCCCCACACATGTTCATATTTCAAGGTGCAGTAAATAATTGCATGTGATGATTAAGGCTGGCCATAATGGTGGTATCTTAGCTAGTATCATGCACATGGGAATAGCAAACATGCTGATGTGGCAAATAATTAAAGAAGAGAGGGGGGTTATAGTAACTAGTGTTCATGCATGCATGCAATGCGATAATGCATTAGTAAACACATTTTTTTGTGAAGAACGACAACATTAGTTGAGTACTTTTGCAGACTACAAAAACTATTCCACCGCCTCTATCTTGCTAAGAGTAGGTGAAATTTTGGTATAGAGCCCTTTAAACTAGAAGGGAGGTAGTAGTACTCTAATAGCTAACCTTCTTGTGATGACTAGATAGGACATGGCACGCACCTGGACGGAGGAACTAGTCTGCATTGTGCATTTAAGTTTTGTCTGAAGTCAATGTACCTCTACTTTGACCAAGCTTGTAGAAAAATGTATCAACATTCGCAATGTCAAATCAATATTTTTATACTCATTATAAAACGTAGTTCTTATACTCATTATAATAAGTATTGTAGATATTGATACTTTTAGTATAAATTTGGTCAAACACTTTGTAAACGGTTGACGAAAGTAAAAAGGACCAGAGGGAGTATCATGCATACAGAGTAGGCAAAAAATTTGCTCATTTATAGCCGGTCGAAGTCTCAAAGGGCGTGACCGCGCTAGGGAGGCGAAGGTCGTTGAAGGCGTGACGGTTGATGGAATTAATTGAAGTTACATCCACGCACCGGCATGGCGTGCGAACAGGCATAAGCTATACTATCAGGCCTACGATATGGGTCTAGTAGACATGACATCTAGTGGGTCCCGCATAATACTCGAGAACTCTATGGGGGCTTGCAGCCGTTTATCCACCGGGCAAGCCAACAACCCCATGCCGTTCGCACGCCATACTCGTCCCCGTCTTCTACTAGTGCAGTACCTTACAACAGTTCGCTCCCAGTCGTCCCGTCCTTTCACATTTCACCAGTTCAACTTCTCCTAACCCTCCTCCAAAATCCATGGCCTCCCAAATCTCCATGGTCGCCACCGAGTACCAAGTTAGAGCCATCACCAGCAATGAGTTCATCGTCATCTACACACGTGGATTCGTGATGGTGAAAGCATGCCTTGCTCGCTTCCTATGCATGTTCAACAGTTCAAAGGATGAGTGGATCGCTGGGCTAGATGTTGAGTACACCACAGTCTTGGAAAGAGAGAAGATTCTAAAGGAGGCAGAGAAGAAGAAGCCCGCCGTGAGCCAGGTTTGCATACATAATGTGTGCTTGGTCTACCACATATGCCATGCCGACGTTGAGTGCCAGGATTTTAAGAACTTCCTCAAGGATGAAAGAGTGAAATTCGTTGTTGTAGACTTTAGGAACGACAATGATGTCCTGGGTCGGATAGGCCTCGTTGTAGGCCAGCCCTTCGATCTCCAGAAGGCAAGCCTGGTGTCCTCCTCCCAGCCTTCAATCCTGACCCTAGCAGCAGCCATGATTGATCCTTCATACGCTAAACTGAAGAAACCTCACCACGAGTTTCATCATGCATGGGAGTCGAAGACATTAGATGAAGATCACATCTTGTAGGCAGCAATGGATGCCTACCTTTGTTTAAATATCTACAAGGGTTGGATGAAGAAGCAGAGCCCAGTGTCTGGTTCAAGCAAAGAAGCGTTGGCGAATAGAGGAAGAGGGACGAGGACAAAGTCGAGGACGTGGACTCGGACTCCGAGTAAGGTGGCAGTGCCGTCGCTCATGCTGGTTCTACTACAGTGTCAAGCCGACTAGTTGCTTAGTTTATTTTCAGGGGTGTGTTGTGCTGAGCCGCTAGCAGAACTATGTTTATGTTCTTTCTCGTTATTTGAACTTTATGTTCTTTCTCATTATTTAACTCTTTAGTACATACAATAGTACTAGCACTATGTCTTACTACTGTTCTTCCTGCAGTTGGTACTACTGCTCGTATCTTCGTGTTCCTACTGTACTTAATACGTTCGTACTAGTAGTATAATTTGGGTCAGTCGATTTGTGAAAGAAGTTCGACGGAGCGAAGGAAGAAGATGGTAGAGAAACTACCCCAGTATCTATATTAGGGTGGCAGGGTGCCCATGATCTATCTTATGACTGTTGGTTGTGGAATGCAGTTCACCGGAAAAAAATGGATCGTGCCCGGGGTTAAACGGATGGCGGGGGTGGGGGGAGCATGGCGGTGGCAGGCGGTTCAGGGGAGGGCGGGGCGACGGCGGCAGGCGGTTAGGCGTGTGGCGGGCTGACAAGATGAACCGTGCATCAATTTTTCGGAGGTTGAAGAAGCCCTTCTAGCCATCCATGTTGCATCCAATGGCTCACAAGAGTCGACTGACCCAAATTGCTCCTTCAGATTGCAGGATCCACGTGGCATTCAAGGTCTCGAAGGTAGATTCCGCGTCCGCACCCGGTTTGCAGGCTCGGTGCAGGCACGACCGGCTTCCGACGCGAAAACCACCATGCTCGCCTCCTCTGCACGGGCGGAGACGACAATGACACGCTAGTTCCTCCTCGTCGGCGTGCTGGAGCACGCACTCGTCATCCTCTTTGTACGCTGCGTGCATAGACGCGGCTCCACCAGCTGCTCGCGTGCTTGGCAGCACGGCAGCATCGCGAGGAGGGACTGCAGATGACATGAGTGGGCGAGCCTTTGGCTTCATGGCATAGCGATGGCAGAAACACGGCGGTGATGGGCGAGAAATTGTTGGCCGAAACAGGCGGGGCCCGGCATGCGCAACGGCGGCGGCGGCATTTGCATGTATGGGAGCTTACTTTAGTTTTATATAGGGTTGGTCAAACTTAAAAGAAAACCATACTAGTACACGTAAACATTAGACTGAGGCAACGCTTATATTAGTTATCGCAGCCACGATACGGAATCCTGTGAAAGCGCGTGAACCACGGCCGCGCGGTCGATCGAACGGTGCTTCACCGTGTCGCACTAGAAGGACATCCACCGAACCTTTTTGTGTGTGTGTGAAAACAATCCCCGAATATTACTCAACTTTTTTTCCTGGAAAAGTTCTTGATGCTACAATATTTCCATATATTTGAATTTAGCCCCAGTTCGTGTTTATTTGGAATTGGACGTTTTAGGTGCGCCCTAGTTTTTTTAATACTGACTTTGTGTGTGTGACTAAGAGAGAACATGTGTATTTGTCCATATGTGTGTTGTGGCGGAAGGGCAATGTGGAGACGGTGTGCGTGTGATAGAGACATAGAGAGGTGTGAATGTGCAAATGGTCATGCATGAGTGAGACATAGACAGATGCCGATACATTGTGTATACATGAGAGAACGGTCTTCTGTTTTACTTGTGTGTGTGTGTGTGAGAGAGAGAGAGAGAGAGGAGCATCCGTAACACAACAACCATCTCTCTCGATTCGTCCGTCCCTCGCACGATCGCATGTAACACATGCATCAACGCACACATTTTGACACCCTCACCCGGCCCTGCCCACCTCAAGGCCCGCACATCGCTCTCTATCTCGCACGCACAATCTCTTCGTGAATACCCTGTTTAGCATGTAGCTTTCCGTCACATACACACACATTTCTCTCCATAGGTTTGTTTTCTCTCAATATCTGACACACACACACACACACACACACACACCTCCCCCGAGCACACAATTCATCCCCATCCAAGGTTATATGGCGACCACTCTCGCTTGTGCTTCTCTGCACCCCAGCATGCACAACACCTCAATCTTCAAAGAGGGCATCGAGGAGATCGAAGACGGCGACCACACTGCGCTAGAGAATGCGGGGCCATTTGGAAGCAGGATGATGTGACGATGGCTGACTGACTCCTCCCCACCCTCTCTCTCCCGCACAAAATTACCAATCCCTCTCTCCCCTGCACAAAATTATCAATCCCTCAACCCACGAGATCCTTCCCCTCTCGTCCATGTTTTTCCAGCTCTCTCATCAAACCTGTTGTCTCTTCTCCTTCCACGTGTACAGAATCCGGATGCACACGCATCTCACGTATATTACATGTCTCCATCTTTCTCACAGACCTAACTTCTTCCTCTCTCTTTCTCTCTCTCTCTCTCTCTCTGTCTCGTTAGGTTTGTCTCCTACTCTCTCGTGCACATACATACAATCTTTCCCGCCCTATCTGCTCCATCTTCGCAAGCTCTCTCTACATGTTTCATTCACACATTGGGATATGTTCAAAATGTTGCTTTTATAATGGATGATGTAGAGTTATGGTTGGTTTTGTTGCATCCTACAAAGTAATAACTATGAAATGCATTTAGATTCTCATTTGACTGGGATTATGTGAGTTTGAGCATGTTGTGAAGTACTATAGACCTCGTATACATCTTGGAATTCGACAATGATTGTAACTATTGAATTGTATAGACCATTACATTCGAAGTCAGTAGCCTAATATATTTATTTCACAATTACAACAAATGATTAATTCACTACAAACTAAGAAAACAAATGTGTACTCCCTCCGTTTTTATTTAAGTCCGCGTATTAGCATTGGTCAAAGTCAAGTTTTGTAAACTCTCAGAAAGTTTATAACAAAAATATTAACATATACAATAACAAATAAATACCATTAGATTCATTATTGAATGTACTTTCACATCATACATATTTGTTATGGTAAATGTTTATATTTTTCTATAAACTTGGTCAAACTTTAGGCAGTTTGACTTTGCTCAAACCTAATATGCAGAGTTAATAAAAACGGAGGGAGTACTAGTAGTTACTAGTACTACTCGCTAGTTGCTTAGCCGAATCACCCAACACGCCACACGGGGAGTTCAGTGTCACAAAATTTTGAGGTCGGCGGGAAAATCTCCCGCGACCCTGATTCGAGCAGTGGGAAGTTACCATCATAGCCTTCGGAACAGGCCTACGGATGATGCTTGGTAGGGGGCTGTTTTCGTAACTTCAGGTTCACCCTACCCAGCCAACCCCACCCCGGCACCTAGAGTAGTACACCTGAATACTCCCCATTTTCTATCCCCACCGCAAAATAGACTTCTCCACGGCACCGCAGCCTTCGTGCTCCTCCCCTTCTACATCGGCGCACTCGTCCACCGCAGCGCATCTGCCTCATCGACGACCTCGTACGCCGCACTGGAGCCGGTCCACCGTCGTCGTCGTACACGGAGCCTCTTCCCCGGCACCGTCTTCCACGGTCTCGGATCTGCTTCCCGGAAGCCGACGCCAAGCGCAGAAGCACCACCGTCGTGGACAATGAACTGACTCCCGTTGCCGACCATGATGCACAGAGGCCGCCGCGACCATCGTTCTCCTCCTCGATTGGTAATGTGTGTATTGAATCACTTAGCAGTACATGTGCAGTTCCAATTTTGTTCATACCTACCCTTCAAATTTCCTGGTTGCTATTGTTCCCGTAAAAGTAATTGGTTATAGCCTCCATTGTCCAACAGAATATCAGCTTGTAATTGTGCGTCGCTCCTGTATCGCGCTGTGCTTGGGTAGGTTCTTCATCTGCAACCAGTAGTGTGGCAAATGATGGAAAGTTTTTTAGAACTAGCAAGATGCCCATGCGTTGCACGCATCAAGATGCATTTGTATGAGTAGTTTATCTTGTGGGAGAAAAGGATGAACGAGGGAAGGCCTTATTTGCAAATCTGGAGAGGGGTGTGGGTATCTTTTTGCAAAATTGCCATTGTTTCCTTCCTATCTGTCAGATATAAATCGGACGGCCTATATTGCAGGATGGCAGGCACACCATCATCACCAACTCTGTTTTTTATAAGAGTAGAGAAAAAAAGTAGAGAGTAGAGAAGTAGAGATAAATATTAAATATAAAATAAATATAACAGTAGAGAAGAGAGTAGAGATAGCAGGGACGTCGGGAAAGGATCGCGCGCGCGGGGAAAAAGCGGTCGGGCGTGCGCTAGTTTTGGCGCGCGGCGTCCGGCGCGCTTTATAAAATCCAACGCCCTCCCACCGCTCTGTGCCTTGCCACCGCTCTCTCCCCGCTCTGTGCCTCGCCACCGCTCTCTCCCCGCTCTTTTCGCCTGCGCCGCCGCGCCACCATGCCGCCGCTCGCGGGAAACTTGGGGATACCGCGGCGTCCGCGCGCCCCTCCGGCGGCTTCTCCGCCGAGATCCGGTTCCGCGGATGCGCCTCGGCCTCGGCAATTTCGACACCGCCAACGAGGCCGCCCGCGTACGACGCGGGCTGGCGCCTCCGGTGGCCTCATAGAACATTGAACTTCCCCAACGTGCCGACGCGGGAGCGGCGCAGGAGCTCGCGCCTCTGCCGCGGCTTATCACCGACGAGGATCGTCGCGACAACCGGAGGCGGGAGCACCGTCTCGGCATCGCCGAGATGGACGAGGAAGCCATGGCGCTGTGGCGCCAACGCTTCCCGCAGGACATCATCAACGAGCGCGAGTTCTACGCGCAAAGGAGGGCGGAGAGGGAGAAGAGGAGGGCGGAGCGAGCCGCCTATCGCGAGGACAAGCGTAGGCGAAAAGCGGACGCTCAATTCAACATGAGGCTAGGAGCAGCGTTGCCCTGGGAATCCGACGATGATCGGTATCTTCACGCCTACAGTCAGACGTCGGAGGAGGACATCACCGAGGAGGAGTCGGACGACGAGGAGTAGTTGAATTATCTATTTTTTATCTATCTATGCTGAGAACTATCCTCTACTCTCTAGTCTCTACTCTCTATCTCTACTTCTCGATCTCAGCACTGTAAACGCTTTTTTAAAGCGCCGCGCGTTGCGATTCTGTTGGAGATGCTCTAACATGGCAGACGAGTGCTTTAATGTTGCCCACAAGATGCGCGAGTATTACTAGTAGTATATTTTTCTTGCCATGTTGAGATTTTAAAACCACGAGTGCGAACATGCAGAGGAGCAATGAAGACCAAACACGGGATATTGGGGACATCTTCAAGGAGCGTGGCAAGTTAAAGAGGAGCTGCACCGAACCTGTAAAACGAGCTTTGGTAAGTAACACCCTTTCAATTACTTTCGTTTAGCCTCGTGTTCTTCGATGTGTATATGTTGTAGTTTCTGTTTCTCTTAAGCCTCGTGTTCTTCGATGTGTAATAAGAAGAGTCTTAATCGTCCTAATGCTTTCGTTTTTAGCTTGATGTAGGAAGTGGGTGTTCTCACCTTGTAGTCTGTTTTTATATTTTTTCCTTTTGAATTCACTTCTCCGAGTTCTGTTTATCTGGCTTCTACTAAATGGATCTGGGTTGCTCTGAGTATTGATCTAAAAAAGAAGTAACTTCATGTCAGGATGCAGTTCCTGCGAGGAGGGAAGTATGGTCAACCTCGAGATCATGTTTCCAAAATGAGGCTGGATTACACACAAGGTGCCAGTTCCCTAATGATGCTGGATTAGACACAAGGTGCAAATTCCCAGATGATGCTGGATTACACACAAGCCAGGTGGAGTCGTCAGCTGTTCGTGTCCTCGTGGCTCTAGTAAAGGCTGAAAGAAAGCGTGCAGCAGCCCTTGAGAATGTAGCTGAGTTCCTGAAGAAGCGAAAAGAGCAATCAGATGCTCTCTTCACCCAAGCCAAAGAAGAGATGGAAGAAGCCAGAAATAAGCTAGCAGAGGCAGAGCAGGCTAGGCGTCTCCTGCTATCTAAAACTGTTGTCAATACAAAATTTCCTTCATAATAGCTAGGTTCAAATGTTTATCCAGTCAGCATGCCTGTTGTGATGTCCGTGCATCTACTGATGTGGCACAACATATTTTTTTCGGGTCATGTAATAACAACAATTACTTTCCAAACAATAACAGACGAAGCATTGGACATGGTATAGTTCACGCGCAAGCCCGACATTCCAAGTTCAACTTCCACATCAAACTCATGTTCACAGATATCTGCACATTCATACATAATGTCCACAACCATGATTCACTTCAAAGCCAAAAAAATGTGAGGAGAGTTATAAATAAAGAAAAACCTCTAGTTCCTGCTACCAGTGCGAGCACAACAAGTCAAGACCATGCGTAATTAATTATATTTTGGTCATTTTTTGTGTTCTAAAATGCCGGTCGGCTCGCGGAAGGACGTGATGCCGGCACATGCACGGATTCAGTGAAGGCAGGCGGGGCAGTCTGAAGTCGGTTGCATGCGGCGAGGAGGCGTGTTCAGCCGGGCCTGCAGCAAGTGGGGCCCTCTTGGCCGGCGCGCCGGTTCAATGCCTGCGCTATGAGAGGTCGCGTCCGTGTCAGAGCAATCACTCCCTCCAGTCCTTTTTTGTTTGGGTATAACAAAATCTCGTTTTCCATTCACATTTTACAAGTAAAATTCATGGACAAACTTTGACCCGAAATACGATGGGGACTAGTAAACCAGAACGGAGGTAGTAGTTTTTTTATCAAAGAAGGGTTTCTCCCTTCCGATTTTTATTACTGAAAACCAACATCTAAACCATAGTATTTTCCCTAGAACTACCAGGTTCAACATCTCGCAACATAAACCCATACAACCATACGCCAAGGAGGTACGTAGTAGTTATGAATTCCATTTTCGCTCCATACCAATCGTTCTAAAAACTACTTAGTACTTATAACGCGCCATTGAAAATTGGAACTCTTAACCCCGCTAAAAAATGATATTTTAAACGTGGCTACTTGATCTGTGGCAACTGGCGAGCCACCGCCTCCAAGTCGTTCACCTGTGGTCCCGACCATCAACTCCTACGGATCAAATTATCACGCGAGCTGACTATTCCTACAAAGGTGCGCTCCACCACGTACCCGGTACCCGCGCATGCAGCAATCATGCACCTAGGGTTTTAGGGTTTATTTGTTAACGGTGCCTTTACGTAACTCTCATGTGTGCGAGACAGCGAGAGACCGACTGCGTGCGTGCGCCTCTTCTCTTCGTATATGTACTCCACCGTTTGTCTGGTGTCCAAAAAATTATAATAACTACTAGCAATGTGCCAATGCGTTGCCACACGATCAAAGTAGATTAATACATATTCACCGATTTGATAGAAAAAAGAGTCTAGTTTTGAAATACGTATATCACTAACAATATGTTATGTTTCACTCAAAATATATTCCTTTGGCGGTTTTTATGAGATAAGGGAGGAATGTTGTTGGTTTCAAGATTCGAGAAGTGGTATATGTCTAATTTCTACTCTTACTAGCAAGATGCCCGTGCGTTGCACGGAACATCAAGATCTTGTGGGAGAAAAGGATGAACGAGGGAAGGCCTTATCTGCAAATGTGGAGAGGAGTGCGGGTAAATTGCCATAGTTTCCTTCCTATCCGTCAGATATAAATCGGACGGCCTATATTGCAGGATGGCAGGCCCACCATCATCACCAACTCTGTTTTTTATCCCTACTCTTATAAAAAGCATAGTCGGTGATGATCGTGTGCCTGCCATCCTGCAATATAGGCCGTCCGATCTATATCTGACGGATAGGAAGGAAACTATGGCAATTTTGCAAAAAGATACCCACACCCCTCTCCACATTTGCAAATAAGGCCTTCCCTCGTTCATCCTTTTCTCCCACAAGATAAACTACTCATACAAATGCATCTTGATGTTCCGTGCAACGCATGGGCATCTTGCTAGTTGTTGCAAAAAGCCCATGTGTGTGAGAGAGAGAGGGAGAGAGGAGGAGGACGGAGTGCATGTGTGACAAAGACACAAAGAGTGTGTGTGCGAGAGGTATCAGCTTAAAATGAGGCGATAGTGTGTGTGTGCACGATCGAGAGGGCGTGTCTCAAGAAGGGAAGAAAAATCTACATAGATACAAGGAGCGGGAGAGAGACATGTATGCGATAGTGGAAGCATGAGTGTGCGGGTGTATAAACCTATCTAGAGGCTAGTCGATAAATGTTTGTGAGAGAAATACGAGTCGGGGGTGCGAAAGCGAGAGTTTTGTGTGTGTGAGAGAGAGACGGTAGTCGGGAAGGGGAGTGGAAGCAGGAGTTGTGTGTGTGTGTGAGAGAGAGAGGGGGGGAGTTTGTCTGATCGGTAAACAAATGAATAATGTCAGTCTGGGATGGAGACGAAAAGGAGACCGCAACAAATGTTGTGTCTACAGGAGAGAGAGAGAGTAATTTTAGTGGTATGAGTCATATCTAGAGACATATAGGGTGTGTGA
This sequence comes from Triticum aestivum, assembly GCF_018294505.1. Lineage (NCBI taxonomy): Eukaryota > Viridiplantae > Streptophyta > Magnoliopsida > Poales > Poaceae > Triticum > Triticum aestivum. The sequence continues at coordinate 237,562,173 of NC_057813.1, forward strand.
GAGAATCCCATAGAGAGAAAGACAAAGTGAAAGACGAGTGGAGACTGTGTGTGTGGCGGTGAAAAAGAAAGCTTAGGTACCTAGTGATACCAGAGAACGGTAGAGACGTGAGAGATAATGAAAACCGTGTAATGTATAATGATAGGGAGAGTGTGACACTTCTCAAGGGAGACGTCGAGAGACCATGTTTGCGAGGATAGGAGAAACATGAAGTGAGCGTGCGGGTGAGCTGGAGAAAAGAGAGTGATAGCTACATGAAGGAGCATGCATGCGAGAGAGATGGGCGTGAAAGGAGTGAACATAAAAGGGATTCAAATATTTGAATTCGAGATGATGATACATGTAATCCATACTCGAACCAAAATTGATCTATCAAACATGCATACTCATATGAATTCACGCGCATCTATGTTATTTAATATGTAGATATTACTGATCCATACATTTTAGTAGAACATAATTTGGTTTAAATTTTTTGAATTCAACCTTATGATTTTGAGATCATTGTATTTGTAAATCATATTATACATATAAAGGAGCAGAATTCTTTGTTGTGCTTTTGAAAGTATATATAAAAAATGATGTATATAGAATTTTATTCCAATCGAAAATGGATCCTGCCCGAAAAAATAGAATACAAACGGGATTCGAATTGAGTTGGCACGGTAAACGTGCACTCTGCAAAATTTGAACGAAGCGGGGAAAGTCGCAGTAACCGCCCGAAACCAAAATCTGCGAGATGGAAATTACTACTGCCTATCCCTGCCACGCAAAGCCTATCTGCTCGATTTCTATAGGTTTCGATAGGGTTAGGTTTGTAATTTCACTCAAATGTGACATAACCGCCTCTCACCCGGATTCATACACGGTGGGCGCCAAAACACAGTGTCTCCTCTGCTGAAATCGACTTCCTCCCCCATTCATACACGGTGGGCGCCAAAAACAAACTCTCGTCGGCAAATATTCGGTGTATGCGATATTACCGTCCTATCCCCAACCGACTAATATTGCTGTGATGTAGGAAATTTGAAACGGGGGCTAAGTTTGTAAATTTCCTCGCATTTGAGACAAGCGCGCCCTGAAGACATGGTTCCCCCTTCCTCTCTACCTCCATTTCCCCATTCGTACTCCGTGGGCGCCAAAACACCCTCTCCACCCCAGCCTCCTCCGTCCGCCACCCCATCCACCGCCGTCCTCCTCCACCATGCCGGAGCTGATACCCCGACGCCGTCGTCCATTACAAGAGATCGACCTCTCTCATCCACGGCTTCGGACCGGGATCCTTGCATCCCGTCCTCTCGCTTCATCCCCGCCATCGTCCACCTTGCCGGCGCCGCTCCTACGACCGTCTCGTCCACCGCGCCCCGCCGCCACCGTCTACCCTCCTAGATCTGCTTCCACGCCGCCGACAGCCATCGCTACCGCAGCACCGTCAAATTCTCAGCAGATGCATACACGGTGCCGCACCAGAGGCGGTACTCTTTCGTATCTGCTCAACTTATTTATCGCAGCAAGAAAATAGATCGCCACTGCTTTACTCTGATTTCTTGTCCATCACTTACTTGCTAGTTGAAAGCAAACATTGGTTGCGAAGTTGCCTTTATCCGGTTTGCACCTTCAGATCCGCCATGGCACGCTCAACACTATACTCCCAATGCTTATGGTTTTCCCCTTTTATATTCCACACTAGTTAAAACACAGTAGACTAAATTTCAAAATTGGGTCAGTCGATTTTTTAGAGCTTGTCGGAGTTCGCCGGTGCAAAGGAAGGGGCTCGGGTGGGGACGGTGGTTGGGGGCAGTGGTGGGGCCTCGCCGAATGAAGAAAACTCGACACGGGTGGGGGTGGGGGTGGGGGGTGGGGGTGGCAGAGGAACACAGGAGGTGGGGGCCGGTGGTCCGGCCGGCGGCCCGTGCGGTGTTCTGTATGGGAAGAATCAGAGACGAGGAAGAAGAAGGGTTAGGAGACGTAGGATCTTCATCCAACCGCCTGAAATGGTCGACTGACCCAAATGACAAAAGTCACGCGACTTGCATGCAGACATGCCTTTATATTCAGTACCATCATCGTACCTGCTTAGCACTGCTCCTGAATCCATCAAGCTAAACAATGTGCCTCTCATAATTACAAACTTGTTGCTCAAATACGAATCTGATATGATGCTGATATTACTAAAACAGATAACGTTTAATTGGTCAGCTAATGTTCCTACTTTACTTTTGAAAAGCACGTGCACCACATATAGAGAGACAGCAGGGAGTTGCATTCTTAATGCGCTCTGGTTCATCATGTGTGGGCACTGCGCAACGAACATTTTATTATCCAAAATCTGCTTGCTCTTCTTTAGCATGTTCCTCTTCCGTTCTTCTTTAATAAGTACTCTCTCCGTTCCTAAATACAAGTCTTTGTATAGATTCCACCATGGACTACATATGGAGCAAAATGAGTGAATCTACACTCTAAAATGTATCTGGATACATCTGGATGTGATCCATAGTGGAAATCTCTACAAAGACTTATATTTTGGAACGGAGGGAGTATGATAGTAGTACAGTATGTTCCTTGTAGTGAAGATGAGCAGGGACATTTGTAGTGTAGAGGTCTATACGGTCGGTTGTGATGGACACTTTGAACTCTTCGGGCCTCTTTGATTCGTAGGATTTTGTAAACATAGGAATAGGATTTGTAGTGGCCTGCCCACTTGAATCCTATAAGAATAGCAAGGAAATGCGGGGAGCTGTGTCGCCTTTGAGAGTTACACTGATATTAACAGTACCGCACCTTCAGTTGAAGAGAACTGGTATCCGAAGCCTTTCTAGCCGTACCGGCATTACTAGCACATATATTCCAGCAAGTTCCACTTTGCTGATTTTACTCTGATGCTTAAGGTTTTCCCGTTATATCTACACTATGATCTGTGTAGCTGCTTTGTGTCGCACTAGCAGCAGTCCACTCTTGAAGCTAAACACTGCAATGACTTACAAAATTGGCACCAAGGCATTGAGTGCCATTCTGGATGCAATGAAACTCATACGCTCCCCACCTGTTGATTCTTGTTCAGTATATAATCCTAATGACTATTCTAACCTCGAGGAGTCAAAGGAATATGGTCTGTCCTGTTCACCCATCAAGGTGCCTGTTCTAATTTGGCAAGGTTTTATTGATTGCGCGTATCTTGCATATGTTGTCTTGCATTTCTTCTACTTTGTTGCACCGCCATCTGCTTAGTTTACTCATCATATATGTCGAGATGCCATGCCCATCCATTATCAATACATATTCCATCTGTCATCATACCATGTTTTTCCACTCAAATGCTGTTCTTGTGCATCAGACATCAAAAAGGAAGAGGGTGATTGCCGAACCTGAAGGAGCACCAGCAAAGTCCTTGAAAAACGTGGTGGTGCCGGAGAAATCAGACAGCACCCCACTTATATTGGCTGTACAACCAGTGACACAAAACGTAGGACCGACTCCAGCAGACTGTACCCATACTTCACTGGCCACACCACTAGCCCCACCACACAGGACCTGCACTCCAGCAAAAGGTATACCGATTTCAGTTGCCATAGCACCAGCCGTACCACAGAAAAATCCCACTCCAGCAAAAAGTACAGCAAGTCAACCGGCTGAAGACCTATCCCAACTGCAGAGACGCCAATTCCTGCAGATTGGAACCCCATTCCAGTTATTCCCAGTTTAAAAGACAATGCTTTCAATGTTGTTAGGGACTACGTGCATATATTCCCATCATGGGAAGATTATAGTGAAGACAGACACCATTTTCACATCTTCCTGTCCCACTTACGTCTAAGTGCTATTATTCATGGTTATTATTTTCCTGTTTTCTGCTGATTGAACACATCAATGATTTACATTACATTATTGTAAGTAGGCGAGGGTCAATCTAGATAGTCATGACGAGTAAAGGTTGCTTGCGCTTTTCAAGAAAGCATTGCAGCAGTACCGGTGTTACCTGAGGAAATCACACTTTGATGGCACGTCTATAAACGAATTTCCGGTGAAGTCTCATGTGCTAAATTTAGGAGACATTGAATGGAAAAACCTTGTTATGCACTGGTCTCGTTCCCAGGATGAGGTACTGTCTATGAAATCACATGATAATTTGAACTTCTACTTTTCCGCATGTGCCTTACGGATCTTTTTTGCAGCAAATCTGCTCCAAGAAGAATTCCGGTTTGAAAAGAACGATAGGATATCGCAAATATGTTGCCCGCTGCTTTGCTCTTGTTAGTACCTGTTGTCCTGTATCACTATACTTGCATACATACATGGTTCATTATGTGACAGCAGTATGCATGATAGCTTGCTTATCAATTGTTCGCTACAAATTATCTGATATGTATGAATGGTTACATTAGTGTAGACTATATCCAATGCCAATGAATTTTTTTAGCTCTGCATTGTTCTTGTAAGTACCTGCTGCCCTTTATCAGTGTACTTATATTGACAGGTAGTTGTTCATGTACCATCATTCTGTAGCTTATTTTCCTTTGCCCTCCATTTTCTACACATCAGATCTATATTTACTCTTACATTAAGGTTGGATAACAACGATGGTACTGAAGAAGCTTAGCTCTGCATTGCTCTTGGCTGTACCTTTTGCATGTATCATTGTACTTACATTTATAGCTACTTGGTTATGTAGCATCACTCTTCATCTTATCTTAAATATTCTCCATTTTTCTTATATTATCTCATCTATATTTACTCTTAACAAAATGTAGAATAAAGGCAATGCTCATGAAGAAGATTCTATGGTAAACTTCTTGAATTGCCCCCCCCATCAGCATGGACAAGGGCTTTATAGAGCCTGTCTTCACCAATAATGTAAGTTTGTCCTTCTCAAGCCTTCAAACTTTTTTGTGTATATTTGGTTAGGCATGACAGCAACAGCTATTTATTTTAGGTGTTTGCATCAAATTGCATGTTTAAAGTTTATTATGTAGTTCATAAGCAAAAGTTTGTCCTTCTCAATTTAAGTTTTCAGTTGTACAACCAAGTTCCTTCTTCATACCATGTAAATTAAACTATACAAAGCAAGTGATCTTCTTTTGCACTACATGTATGCTTCTGTTCTTGATCCGTAATCCAGTGGCGTGGTGAACCTACCCACTACAACACAATTTCATATTCTGCAATGTCTTAACCATGAACAATGTCATATCATTCTACTATTATTTAAACCATCTCTTTATTTGCCAATCTGAAATGGGATAAATTGACAGCACACTATCCATTGATACTTATGAGTTCTTGATCTGTAATCCAGTGGTGTCGTGATGCTGCCAACTCCTTCACAATGTCATTTCCTGCCATGTCTTGACCCGAACAATACCATATTGTGTTAATGCTATTTTAAACTGTGTCACTTTATTCGTCAGTAAGAAATGTGATGAATTGTCGGCACTGATACTTATATGTGCAAAACCTGCCATCTGTCTGCTTGTTTATCTTTCAGAGTGAGGAGGATATAAGTGCCAAACAAGCGCAATCTCATCAGCTTGCTCAGCTGCTTGCGCTGCAGCTCCCGAGCAGGGCTAACCTTTCTTGAACTCTATTGAAGTGCTGTCGGTTTTGTATATTATTTTGTCGGTGTGTTTATTTGCACTGGTGGCATCTTTGATGCCCAGTGTATGTAATCTGCTGTCTGCTTGTGCTTTATTATAATAGTGGTGAACTTTGATGCCCAGTGGATGTAATATGCCGTAATTTCTTTATTGTATAGTCTAGTTTTTTCTTATTCATGATGTTGCAGTTATTTTACTGTATATATATATATATATCCGGTCTTCGCAGTAAACCGGCCAAACCGTAAAATTACGGTACATAATCGGGCCGTCATGCAAATCTCTATGTATGATCCGCATCATGGGCCCCGTCATCTTGGTCCGTTAACAAGCCTAAATGTAAACTGGCCCACTAGTACATTCGGGCCTTTAATAGGCCGAGTAAACCGGCGGCCCTATTTTCACAAGAAAACTCAATGGGCTTTTAGGAGGCTGAAAAGTAGGTTGGGCCTGAAACGTGACGAACAGCTCACGGGCCGGTAGCAGGCCGAAATAGACCCCAGCCCATGATTGTGCCAATCAAATCACGGGCTTTTAACATGCCAAAATTGTCTCGGTCCTTGTTTGGCCCAATCAAATTATCGGTTGTGAGCAGGCCGGATGCAAACCGGGCCGTAGTTAGGTCCAACTATATGACGGGCTTTTCACAGGCCGAAATAAATATAGGGTCGAAATGTTAAACAGGCCTTTAACATGCCGGAACTAATATCAGGCCCAATTATGAAATGTGCCTTTAGCAAGTGGGCCCAAAAGCATAGTGTCCAGTTGACGGGCCGAATCTAATATGGGCCATAATTTAGCCCAAAGCCTCTTAAAGGGCCAGACCTGATCTGGGCCATAATTTGGCCTAGAACATGGTAGGCTTTTAACGGGCCGAATCTCATATGGGCCTTTATTAGGCCCGAAACGTGGTAGGCTGTTAATGGACCGGATCAAATATGGGCCGGCATTTGGCCGAAAACATGGCAACCTGTTAATGGGATGGCCTACTAGTGTCCTCAAAATCTTGTGGGACTTCAGCTGGGCCGACCCATTATGGTCGGCGAAATCTCATGGGCCTTTAGCTGGGCCAGTTGTTGGTGTCAAAACTGGCGGATCTCGGGTAGGGGGTCCCAAACTGTGCATCTAAGGTTGATGGTAACAGGAGGCGGGGGACACGATGTTTACCCAGGTTTGGGCCCTCTCTATGGAGGTAATACCCTACTTCCTGCTTGATTGATCTTGATGAATATGAGTATTACAAGAGTTGATCTACCATGAGATAGTAATGACTAAAACCCTAGAAGCCTAGCCTGTATTATTATGATTGCCTCTACGGACTAAACCCTCCGGTTTATATAGACACCGGAGGGGACTAGGGTTGTACAAAGTCGGTTACAAAGAAAGGAATCTTCATATCCGGGCGCCCAACTTGCCTTCCACGCCAAGGAGAGTCCCATCCGGACACGGGAAGAAGTCTTCTGTCTTGTATCTTCATAGCCCATCAGTCCGGCCCATGCTACATAGTCCGGCCGTCTGAGGACCCCTTAATCCAGGACTCCCTTAGTAGCCCCTGAACCAGGCTTCAATGATGAGGTGTCCGACATGCAGATTGTCTTCAGCATTGCAAGGCGGGTTCCTCCTCCGAGTACTCCAAAGCATCCTTCAAACACAAAAAACATTTCCGACTCTGCAAAACAAGTACCACACACAACCGCAGAGAGTATAGTATTTCACGAGTCCAATCCGCTGACAACTTTTTGTAGCTTGACATCACGTCGCCGCCCAGCCATTATTTCGAATAGTTTTTTGCTTGCCGCTCCATATTTCGAGATGTGGTTTCATTGGCATGTCTTGTCAAAGCAGAGATCGTGTCCCCTTATTGCGGGATTCTCATCAATACGGGCGCAGGTAACCCAACCGTGCCGTCTGCACGAACCTTGGGGAATAAGCGAGTTTTAAGGCGAGTGGGGAGGCGCTTGATATTCACTGCCTTTATAAAGAGATAAGGATTTAACCCTTTCGCCACGTGTTCTCTCTCTCTGCCTCCCCCATTCTCGAGCTCCAGCACCCAAGTTTTCATCTTTTCCGCCCCAAGAAAGCACTCCCACCATGTCCGGATCCGGAGTGCAGGGCAAGTGGATGGCCTCCTCCATTAAGGAGAAGGACATTAGCCAGCTCTGGGAGGCTGGGTATTTGGCCAAGGAAATTGCCCACCGGCTTCCGGCCAAGGGACAGATCGTCCCCACCGTGGAGCCCCATGATAGGGTAGTATTCATCCCTCACTTTGTCCACTGGTTGGGATTTCCTCTCCACCCGTTCGTCCACGAACTCATGTTCTACTATGGGCTGGATTTCCATGATCTGGCCCCCAACTCCTTCCTCAACATCTGGGCATTCATTGTCGTGTGTGAGGCCTTCCTTCGCATCCCACCCCACGTTGTACTATGGTTAAAGATCTTCAATGTGAAGCTGAAGGTGGTGAGTGTCCAACACGCAGAGTGTGGAGGTGCCATGGTGAGCAAGATGCCCAACGTCACATGGCCTGAAGGCTCCTTCGTGGAGACTGTCAAAGGGTGGCAACAGAAGTGGTTTTACGTCACAGAGCCGCGTGGCACCACCTAGGCCGCGACTCCCGAATTCTGATCCGGAGCCCCGATGCGGCTCACCTCCTGGCCAAAGAAGGGCCTAGATTGGTCTTCGTCGGACGAGCTGACATCACTTCAGACACACATCAGGAGCATGCTAGACAAGAATATCAAGCTTGTCAATGTGATCCAGGTGATGCTTGTTCGTAGGATCCTTCCGTGCCAAAGCCGGACTTGCCATTTGTGGGAGTATGATCCGGCCAAGCACCAGACCTTGCAACAGTTCTTCGGCACTACACATGAAGACATCTGGAAGGTGCTTTTCAAGTCCAACGAGACATGGCCGGATACGACCGAGGACCGTGGGCACTACTTGGACCATCCTGCTAGTCCGATAAGTTTTTCCATGTTTTCAAGGTGTATCCTTTACTTGCATACTCGAGGAAGACGCCTAAGCCTCCCTACTGATTCTCTCAAGGCTAGACCAAGAAGGCAGAGCGGATTCACTGTCCGGCTCCGCTGCCCGAAGACCCAGCATTTCCAGTTCTGACGAAGATGCTGGTTTCGGCGCCCTATCAAGCGCCAGAGAAGAAGGCCAAGAAGAAGGCCAAGGGGACCAGAGGTGGCCTCCGTCGCAAGGGTGCTTCAGACATGACGTCTGAAGACACCTAGACTCACTCCTCCGCCGCCAAGGACGAAGAGGAGGAGGAAAGTAACTCTCCCCCTAAGGGGGAAGGAAGAAGAGGGCGTCCTCCACAAATATGGAGGTAGAGGCATCCAAGAGGGGGAAGGGTTCCCTCGCGGATAACTCCTCATGGGACATCGACAGCAGCCCAGAGCGGCGCCCCCGAGACAAGCCCCTGGCCGAATCGTGAGTACTCAAAAACCCAGACGCATTCATATATCCGGCCTCTCTACTTCATAGTCTTAACATGTTGAGTCATGCATTTGCAGTCCGGCTCGGTCCAACCTCGAGCTATCCTCATCTTCAGGGGATTCGCTGGACCCGAAGGTGATGGAAAGCGGGTCCTTTTCGGCGGCCTCCTCTCCCAAGGCCCTGGATGACATCGAGGTGTTATCCAGAAGGATCCCAGGCTAGGGAGAGACTCAGGAGGCCGTCAGGGCGGCGCCGGAGGGTGAAACCTCAGCCGCCGGACACATGGGGGAGCAAATCCCCATGGAGACTGGTGATGGGGGCCACATTCAGTTTGGCCCCAGCTGAATGTGATCCCGGAGACCTATGCGGCTCCGGAACCCGGCAAGCAGCCTCCTTCGAAAGGAGGAGGTGCGCTAATTCCACCGATGGCCTCTGTCTAGCCAGAGGCGCCGCACACTGTAATGGAAGCGCTAGAAGTGCTTCCATTGTGGAGGAACATCGTACCCTTATGGGTACGGTGGTTGAGGGGATTTAGTCCATGAAGAGCAGACTGACCAAAGCCTGCACAAGCCTTCTAACAGGCTTTGAGGTAAGCAACACAATATGTAACAAGAATATCACAGTATTGATAGTAGCCCCTAAGACACTGCCCGGTGTTTGAAAAGAAAAGCCGGACAGAGGATCAAACAAGTTTCGTAGGACACTAACTAGATGAGTCAATGTGAACAAGCATGCGTAGTTACTGGCTGCGACCTCTCATACTGCTGAGGTTTCCGGACTGAAGCAGAGTCTGAAGCGGGTCGAGGAAGAGCTCGGCCACGTGAAAAAGCAGCTAGAGGATAAACAAGATATGCAATGACCTTCTGTATATCAGAAAGGATAGATGATTTGTAATGACTGTAGTGCCATTGTATTTGCAGGAGCGGCGATCGAGGTGGAGGCTCTCAAAAAGGCACTAGTTGAGGCCAAGGAGAGAGCGGCCAAGGAACAAGCCGCCCGAGAAAAGCATGAGGCCAGGGTCGGTGAGGTCCAGCAGGAGCTCCAGGACACCGTGAAGAGATGCAAGTCCTTGGAGCGCAACATTGCGGATCAAGCGTCAGAACTTGCCAAGGCCCGCCAAAGTGCACACGATGCCCGGGTTGAAGCCCAGGGAGCCCTCCGGGAAGCCCTGGAGGCCAGAAAAATCGCGGCGGGTAAGGCCTTTATTATGCAGAGCAAATATGTGAAGAAAAGGTTCCTCTTACTGACCCAGATTTGGAGTTCTCCAGGGGCGTTTGCAGATCTGCCGCACCGCATTTCAGATGCTGCGGAGTTCTTCCGAGCTGAAGAGGGGAGATCCACAAAGAAGCTATTTTGGTCGCAGTACCTTGCTCCAGAACATTCGGTGCCCTTTAGCGATCAGCTAAAACAGCTGGTCGAACTGCATAGGGTGGCCGAACTAGCCATGAAGGATTTAATAATCCGGTTATGGCCTGCCGAAGCCATACCCAACAACTACTTCGGGCTCGTGAAGCGACTGGTCAATGCCTGCCCTCGGCTTGATGCCATCAAGCGGTCAGTCTGCATCGAAGGAGCACGAATGGCCTTCGCCCGAGTCAAGATACAGTGGCTGAAGATGGACACCGTGAAGCTTGCGACCGAGGGACCGCCCACAGGCAAGGAGCACCGCACACCCGAGCGGTATTTTAAAGATGTCGTGGAGGGATCCCGCATTGTGGCGGAGCAATGTGCTAAGGATATTATCTTTGAATGAATACATTCATGTCATCCTATCCCTTCCTGTATTATGAAAACAGAGCATTATGTAATATAATGCCTGTTATTTAAAATTTTACCTCCTGTGCGGCCGTTTTGTTAAATTTGAGAGTTGGCCAGTCGTCGGCTTTAGCCCCCATGTAGGTAGTACAGGGGTGTTCGGGATGAATCTAAACACTCTTTATCCCAAAGTTTGGTCCTTAAAGGAGGTGTTTAGCGCAACAAACAAGGCAATCGGACTATGTGGCTTTGTCACCCTCACTTAGCCATAGGAGTTTGACAATAGAAATTTAGGCGCAGCCCCTAGTGTTCATAAGTTCAAACTTGGGGTGCTGTAAACACCTGATCGGGCAAAAACCGATTCATCGCATAATGCGAAAAAAACCGCAAAAGATTTTTAACCTCTCGAACAGCTGACCAGCTCACGCCGCATCATGATAGTCAGTTTTCGGCTTTCTCTACTGAGGTGCTCATCCGGATGAACCATCACAGTACTTATCCCTTTACTACCCCAGCCGATATAGTGAAACGTAAGGTAGTAAGCACAGGAGCCGGGCAACCCAACTATTGACCAAAGACATGATTCGGAGCCGATGCATATGATGCTAAAGTTCAGGGTGCCGAACTATACTGTAAAAAAGTGTTCGGACTTTGTTGCTGTATTATGGGGCATAAAATCCCCTGGAGAATTAAGGCGTACTAGAGTGTACGGGTGCAGTTGATAAGAATATCAAGAAAAAGAAAAATGAAGCAATAGGCTAATGCCGCATAAATTGGGCCGCAAACTATTTTCCATTATAGTTTGATTAATACGTCAAAGCGTATTTGTACAAGTAGTGTGATAAGCAAAAAGGCTATTTAACATGCCCCGACCAAGGGAGAGCTGTGTGCGGGGCCTTAAAACAGGCATAACGATCGTTTAAAGAAACCACCTGGAAATTCCCTTATACATTAATGCTTCTTGCCGTCTTGGTGTATCCGTCCCTTGATAGGTACGACAATCAGGTCACCAGGAAAGGCCTGGGGGAAAAAAGAAACCTGAAAAGAAAAACAAAAAGTGAAAGTATGTGGGTCCAGGGGAGGTTGAGCCGTATTATGGACCACGATCTAGCTGTGCCTCCGTCTATGCCCATGGTATTTTGAGTGCGTAGTTATGTACGCGCGGTACGAATGCCGCCGTTTGGTCAGGACTGGGATGGAGGCCGAATTGCTAGTCAAGCTCTTGACGAGCTGGACTGTCCTGCTGCAGAGTAGTTCAGACTCGTTTGACAGTGTCCAGGAGCTTGGCTGCCGAATTAAGGTTCTGCCTGAAAAGGCCGCTCTGTGCTTCTGCTGCGAGGGCAGCGGCGTGCTCCTCGGTGCAGAGGGAGTGTTTTGTGTTTCCATTGACTGTTATGCCACCACGTGGTCCAGGCATCTTGAGCTTGAGATAAGCGTAGTGTGGCACCACATTGAATCGAGCAAATGCGGTTCGTCCGAGCAGTGCGTGATAGCCACTGCGGAAGGGGACGATATCGAAGATCAACTCTTCGCTTCGGAAGTTGTTCGAGGATCCGAAGACCACCTCCAGTGTGATTGAGCCCGTACAATGGGCCTCTACACCTGGTATGACTCCTTTAAAGGTGATTTTGTGGGCTTGATCCTTGAGGGATCAATACCCATTTTTCGCACTGTATCCTGATAGAGCAGGTTCAGGTTGCTGCCACCATCCATGAGGAATCGTGTAAGATGGAATCCGTCGATGATTGGGTCGAGGAACAGTGCGGCTGAACCGCCATGACGGATACTGGTCGGATGATCCCTACGATCGAAGGTGATCGGGTAGGACAATCATGGGTTGAACTTTGGGGCGACTGTCTCCATCGCGTAGACGTCCCTGAGCACGCTTGCGCTCCCTCTTGGGGATATGGGTAGCGTATATCATGTTCACCGTTTTAACTTGGGAGGGGGGGAAACTTCTTCTATCCCCATGTGTTCGGTGGCCAGGGCTCCTTGTCATCATCCTTGTTTTGCGACCCCTTCTCCTTATTCTCCGCATTTAACTTGCCGGCCTGTTAAAAAACCCAACAATCTCTGTTGGTATGTTTTGATGGTGAAAGCACAAGTGCTCCCTGGGTGGTTTTGGTAATTAATGTCAACATATCTCTTGTTGGACTAACGCTTTTACATAGTATGTTTTAGACAAGTTCAACAATGGAGTGGCATGGACTAAAGGATGTGGAACCCCTTCAAGATGCTCAGGACAAAGGATTGGCTCAAGCTCCAAGATCAAGACTCTACATTTTCTATTTTAGTGATCCAAGATCACATTGAGTCTATAGGAAAAGCCAATACTATCAGGAGGGGATGAGGTGTTTCTTAATGGCTTGCTTGCTCAAGTGCTTAATGATATGCTCCAAAGCCTTCAACTACCTTCTCACATCTACATATGTCCTAAACCCAAAGTCTAACTCCACCCAACCGATTCTTTCTATCCGATGCCACCGAGTTCAGATGTCTTAGCCACTGCCACAAACCCTAGGCAAATAGGTCTCACCGATAGGGATCTCGGTCTCACCGAGATGGGATTGTAATCTCTCTGTGTATGTCCATTACCATAATCGGTCTCATCGAGTTTGAGCAATCGGTACTACCGAGATTACAATGCAAACTCTCTGGTTAGCCTGTTACCAAAATTGGTCCCACTGAGTTTGTGTAATCGGTCTCACCGAGTTTTCCTGACCAACTCTCTGGTTAACTTATTACCAAAATCGGTCCCACCGAGTTTGTGTAATCAGTCTCACCGAGATTACGTTATGCCCTAACCCTAACCATATCGGTCCTACCGATTTGCATGTCGGTCCCACCGAAAATCCTAACGGTCACTAGATTTGCTGAATCGGTCTGACCGAGTTTACCATTTCGGTCCCACCGAGTTTGGCAACTTGTGTGTAACGGTCAGATTTTGTGTGGAGGCTATATATACCTCTCCACCCACTCTTCATTCGTGAAGAGAGCCATCAGAACGAACCTACACTTCCAACAGCCATTTTCTGAGAGAGAACCACCTACTCATGTGTTGAGGCCAAGATATTCCATTCCTACCATATGAATCTTGATCTATAGCCTTCCCCAAGTTGCTTTCCACTCAAATCTTCTTTCCACCAAATCCAAATCCTGTGAGAGAGAGTTGAGTGTTGGGGAGACTATCATTTAAAGCACAAGAGCAAGGAGTTCATCATCAACACACCATTTGTTACTTCTTGGAGAGTGGTGTCTCCTAGATTGGCTAGGTGTCACTTGGGAACCTCCGACAAGATTGTGTAGTTGAACCAAGGAGTTTGTAAGGGCAAGGAGATCGCCTACTTCGTGAAGATCTACCGCTAGTGAGGCAAGTCCTTCGTGGGCGTCGGCCATGGTGGGATAGACAAGGTTGCTTCTTCGTGGACCCTTCGTGGACTCGCGCAACCATTACCCTTCGTGGGTTGAAGTCTCCATCAACGTGGATGTACGATAGCACCACCTATCGGAACCACGGCTCAAAAATCACCGTGTCTCCAAATTGCGTTTGAATCCTCCAATCCCTCCCCTTTACATTCTTGCAAGTTGCATGGTTTACTTTCCGCTGCTCATATACTCTTTGCATGCTTGCTTGTTATGTATTGTGAGTGTTAAACTTGTGCCAAACTCCACTCCAACTTAAAGAAGTTAAAAACTGCAACTTTTGGTACTTAGTGTCTAATCACCCCCCTCTAGACACCTCTTCTCGATCCCTCTCAATTGGTATCAGAGCTTTGGTCTCCATTGCTTTGATTTAAACACCATTGGAGGAAGATGGATGAGTCTACTATTGGGACTCTTAGACATAGAGTGCCTATACTTGATGGAGAGTATTTTCATGAGTGGAAAAATGAGATGCTTGTGATTTTCAATCAATATGATTTGAACAAGTACATTGCTAGCCCTTGTGCACCTCATGTTGATCCTATGCATCCTACCCTTGATGAGTCAATTGACATGATCTGCAATCTTAGAACTACCAAACTTATAATTAGAGGCTTGCCTAGAAACTTGATAGGATGTTTGCCTACTCTTAAGTGTTCCTACACCATATGGAAATTTCTTGAGGAACGCTTTCCAAATTATTCCTTGAAAAATCTAGATGAAATTCTCTATAAGTCTATTGCCTTGAGTAAGATGAATTCCAGTGATCCTATGTTTGGTGATTGTCTATTTGAGCTTACAAACCTTATGCGTGCCAAAGGAGATGTTGGAATTATTAGTGATATTATTTCCGAAGCTATAAAAATTCACAAGCAAAATTATTGTCAAACTCACTCTAACGAATCACCCTCTCTAGGATTTGATCCACCACATGACGATGTTGCAGATGGATACTATGATGAGGATGATGGTAGTGACTTCGATCTTGATGATGCAATGAGACACTTTGGTCTTATGGCAAATCTTCGGGGATATATGGCAGGAGGAAAGGAATGGGTTCTTGATAGTGGATGTACCAATCACATGACCGAAGATAAAGACATGTTTCAGGAGCTTGCTGAAAATGATGGTCCTCGAAAGTATGTCACCTTCGGTGATAACTCAAAGGGTAAGGTGGTTGGCCTCGGTAAGGTGGCCATATCACATGATAGCTCCATACAAAATGTCATGCTCGTTGAATCTCTTGGCTACAACTTACTTTCAGTATCTAGACTTGCTGGTTTCGGTTTCAATGTCCTATTTACTGTAGTAGATTGCCAAGTGTTTCGTAGAGATAATCATAAAATGGTCTTTACTGGTGTGCGTAGAGGTGATCTATACATTGTTGATTTCACTAAAAAGGCTCAACCTAGAACTTGGTTTATTGCTAAATCCTCTAAAGGTTGGTTATGGCATAGACGATTAGGTCATGTTGGCATGAGAAACCTTGACAAGCTTATTAAAGGAAATCATATCCTTGGAGTTAACGATGTCATATTTGATAAGGATAGACTTTGCAGCGCTTGTCAGGCAGGTAAACAGGTTGGAGGAAGGCATCCCGTGAAGAACATCATGACCACAAGGAGGCCACTCGAGCTACTTCGCATGGATCTCTTTGGTCCCAACGCCTACAAGAGTCTCGGTGGAAATTCTTTTGGTCTAGTTATAGTTGATGATTTTTCAAGATTTATGTGGGTGTTCTTTCTCGATGATAAATTGCAGGTCCAAAAGATCTTCAAAAACTTCGCTAGGAAGGCCCAAAATCAATTTGAAGTGAAGATCAAGAAGGTTCACAGCGACAACGGAACGGAGTTCAAGAACGCAAATGTGGACACCTATCTTGATGAAGAAGGGATTTCACACGAGTTCTCGGCTACATACACACCTCAACAAAATGGAGTTGTTGAGAGGAAGAACCGGACGCTCATCGAAATGGCAAGAACGATGCTTGATGAGTACAAGATGCCGAAGCACTTTTGGGCAGAAGCGGTTGAGACAGCTTGTCATGCAACAAATCGCTTGTATCTTCACAAGCTACTCGGCAAGACGGCATACGAGCTCCTCATCGAGCAATTGCCAATTGATGTAGGAGACAAAGATCCCTCGGAAGCAATCCAAGACTTGTCTATTGGCAAGATTCGTCCAGCGGAAGTGAAGGAGAGTACCTCGTCTGTCCAAGTGGAAGCTTCTACCTGACGACAGGGTCAACCAAGGGTTGATACGGAAGCATCCACAAGTGGGACACACCAAGATGAAGAAAACGGGGAAGTCCACCAAGACAAACTTCAACAACCTCCTTCTCCACCATGACAAGAGAACGACAACGCCAACAATGAAGAAGGCCAAGAAGAAGAACAAGATGAAGAAGATGTTCAACGAAGACCCAAATAAAAGCTTTCACGAGTTCGAGCAAGAATTGCTAAAGATCATCCCGTCGAGCAAATCTACAATGATATCCAAACCGGGAGAATCACTCGCTCTAAAACTTGTTTAGCTAATTTTTGTGAACACTATTCATTCATCTCTAGCATTGAACCTATGAAGGTTGAAGAAGCATTGGAAGATCCGGATTGGATAAATGCCATGCATGAAGAGCTACACAACTTTGAGAGAAATCAAGTTTGGACATTGGTTGAGAAGCCCGACAACAACCACAACATCATCGGTACCAAATGAGTGTTTCGCAACAAGCAAGATGAAGATGGACAAGTAGTTCGCAACAAAGCACGTCTCGTCGCCCAAGGCTACACACAAGTCGAAGGTATGGACTATGGTGAGACTTATGCTCCCGTTGCTAGACTTGAGTCCATTTGCATCTTACTTGCGTATGCTAATCACCATGATATCACCTTGTACCAAATGGACATTAAAAGTGCTTTTCTAAATGGTGAGATAGAGGAGGAAGTTTATGTTAAACAACCTCCCGGCTTTGTTAATCCTAAGAAACCTGATCATGTTTACAAACTTCACAAAGCTCTTTATGGTCTTAAACAAGCTCCTAGAGCATGGTATAAATGCTTGACAAAGTTCCTTATTGAAAAAGGCTTTGAAATTGGAAAAATAGATTCTACTCTTTTTACTAAGAGGGTCAATGGAGAACTATTTGTGTGCCAAATCTATGTTGATGATATTATATTTGGTTCTACTAACCCTCATTTTAGTGAAAAGTTTGGAAAGCTAATGTCGGAGAAGTTTGAGATGTCTATGATGAGTGAACTCAAATTCTTTCCTGGTTTGCAAATCAAGCAAACTAAGGAAGGTACCTTTGTATCTCAAACGAAGTACACCAAGGACTTATTCAAGAAGTTCAGTATGCAAGAATGCAAAGGTATGACTACACCCATGCCTACTAGTGGACATCTTGATTTGACCAAAGATGGTGAACCAGTCGATCAAAAGGTTTATCGCTATATGATTGGTTCATTGTTATATCTATGTGCTTCATGTCCCGATATCATGCTAAGTGTGTGCATGTGTGCATGATATCAAGCTGCTCCTAAAGAATGTCATCTTAAGGCTGTGAAAAGGATAGTGAGATACTTAATCCATACACCAAATTTTGGCATTTGGTATCCAAAGGGGGCCTCTTTGGATCTTGTTGGCTACTCTGACTCGGACTATGCCGGTGACAAGGTTGATAGAAAATCCACTTCGGGTACTTGTCAATTTCTTGGTAGATCTCTTGTGTCTTGGTCTTCCAAGAAACAAAACTTAGTATCCTTATCCACCACCGAAGCGGAATACATTGCCGCTGGTTCATGTTGTGCTCAATTACTTTGGATGACCCAAACTCTTAAAGATTATGGGATATATGTGAAACATGTTCCATTACTTTGTGACAATGAAAGTGCTATCAAGATTGCTCACAATCCTGTGCGACACTCTCGAACCAAGAATATTGAAGTTCGTCATCATTTCATTTGAGATCATGCTGCTAAGGGTGACATTAATCTTAAGTATGTTCGCACTGAAAAGCAATTAGCGGATATATTCACTAAACCACTTGATGAGAGAGTGTTTTGCAAGTTAAGAGGAGAATTGAACATCATTGATGCTTCAAACTTGGAGTAGGAACTCCATTGGATACATGCAAGACATGAGCTTATGACTAATCCTTGATATTTCTCTTATGATGAAACTCTTATGTCTTGGATATATTTGCATCTTGCATGTTATCTAACCCTTGTAGGTACTTGGATGAATCTAATTCTATGAGATTGCAACTCACTCACATCTTGAGCAATCTCTACATCACCAAGTCTCTACACAATGGTGGTTGAAGACAAGGAAGCACAAAACCATTAAAACATATCCTTTGACAAATTCTATGTTGAGTTTCATGATTGTCATTTTGGATACACAAGTGCTCTTCCTTGCAAAAACTAACCCATGTAGGTAGATGAACTCAAATTCCAAGTGGTGCTCCCAACTCTTGATGAGCTACATCAACCTTGAGCAACCCACACAAGTTCAACTACATGATCATGATCAACACCACCACCCAAGGTATGTTATTCCATCTTAGAGAAGCTTTACTCCAAGTCACGAGTCAAAGCAACTCGACAAGATGTGAATACATCAAGATGCTTAAACGAAAAATGGTAACCCCATTTGAGCTTAAACGATGAGTATGACCTATGATCAAGTGATCTCACTTGACTCCTAAGTCAATATACTCTAACATAGGTGACTTTGTCGTTGACCAATTCTAGATGGAGTTTTCTTGTGTTATTTTTGTGCTCTTGCATTTGTCTCATGCATATTTGTTTCCCCTTTCAAAAAAAACTTCATCTAGATCTCTTTTCTTTTCTTTTCTTTTCTATTTGTTCTGCATTCCCTGCATCCAATTCATTATAGATCTTTCAGTTAATTCCTTGGAAATCCTTGTGAAGATCTTACTTGTCTAGTGAGCTGAGGAGACAAGTGTTTTCTCTGTGTTCAACTCGGTCACACTGGTTTCTTGCTTTCGATCCAACTGAAATCATTCGGTGCAACCGAAGCATCCAACTTGGTGCCACCGATTTCACTACAGGAAAAACATTTTGCCATTCATTCTTGCATTACTTTGATCCAGATCCACTCAATGAATCTTGTCCTCTACAAGCATCACATTTTTATCATTGCTTTGTGCTGTGACTCAAGGACCAAACCCATTCACGACAAATTCCAGAAGGCCCTTCTTGGAAATTGATGTCAAAGGGGGAGAGAGAGATCACATCAAAGCTTATCACTTCAACAGGGGGAGAAAAATATCTCCAGGGGGAGAGAATACTCAAGAAGAGAGTAATCTTCAAGGATCCCAGATGCTTGGTGTTCAAGAGGAGAGATGCCACATGTCTTCTTGAGGGGAAAGACATGTTCATATGTGCTTATTTGCATTAGCTCTGTTCATTTGTTTCTTTGAGCTCTGATTTTGCTCTGATTTTCTGTTCCCTATCTTCTCCCAATATCCCATGCTAGATTCAAGGGGAGCAAGACATCTAAGGGAAAGAAATTCTTTCAATTCATTGCACATCTTTACCTTTGGGGACATGTCTATATTCAATGTGGTACCTAGTACTCACTCACTACATGTCATCCCAATCTTGGTACTCTTGTGGTTTCTTTTGTTTGCCCTGGCTAGTAGGTGTATCTGTGTTATCTAACCTTATTTTCACAGGTTCACTCCATCCTAAGCCAACTCAAGACCAGAAGGTAAGTATATGCATCACAATCATGTATATGAGAAATTCTTGCTATTGTACATACTGTTTGCAAGAAGGAATCATGAGCATGAAGGTACAATTCTCATACTTACATCATTTGCTCTGATGCATATAACCAAGATACATGTCACACATTGCTTACTCTATCATGTTTATGCATTCACATGCTTCTATATTCCATATTCACATGATTGCATACATGTAGGGGGAGCCTATGCTTGTTACATGTCTTTCCAAAGCTTTACTTGCCATTCTCTATACCTTTATCTAAAGCTTTGATGTATGTTGCCATCAATTACAAAAAAGGGGGAGATTGAAAGCACAAGTGCTCCCTGGGTGGTTTTGGTAATTAATGTCAACATATCTCTTGCTGGACTAACGCTTTTACCTAGTATGTTTCAGACAAGTTCAACAATGGAGTGGCATGGACTAAAGGATGTGGAACCCCTTCAAGATGCTAAGGACAAAAGGATTGGCTCAAGCTCCAAGATCAAGACTCTACATTTTCTATTTTAGTGATCCAAGATCACATTAAGTCTATAGGAAAAGCCAATACTATCAAGAGGGGATGAGGTGTTGCTTAATGGCTTGCTTGCTCAAGTGCTTAATGATATGCTCCAAAGCCTTCAACTACCTTCTCACATCCACATATGTCCTAAACCCAAAGTCTAACTCAGCCCCACCGATTCTTTCTATCCGGCGCCACCGAGTTCATATGTCTTAGCCACTACCACAAACCCTAGGCAAATCGGTCTCACTGATAGGGATCTCAGTCTCACCGAGATGGGATTGTAATCTCTCTGTGTATGTCCATTACCAAAATCAGTCTCACCGAGTTTGAGCAATCGGTACTACCGAGATTACAATGCAAACTCTCTGGTTAGCCTGTTACCAAAATCGGTCCTACCGAGTTTGTGTAATCGGTCTCACCGAGTTTGCCTGACCAACTCTCTGGTTAACTTATTACCAAAATCGGTCCCACCGAGTTTGTGTAATCGGTTCTCCGGGATTACGTTATGCCCTAACCCTAACCATATCGGTCCTACCGAGTTGCATTTCGGTCCTACCGAAAATCCTAACAGTCACTAGATTTGCTGAATTGGTCTGACCGAGTATACCAATTTGGTCCCACCGAGTTTGGCAAGTTGTGTGTAACAGTCAGATTTTGTGTGGAGGCTATATATACCCCTCCACCCACTCTTCATTCGTGAAGAGAGCCATCAGAACGAACCTACACTTCCAGCGTCCATTTTCTGAGAGAGAACCACCTACTCATGTGTTGAGGCCAAGATATTCCATTCCTACCATATGAATCTTGATATCTAGCCTTCCCCAAGTTGCTTTCCACTCAAATCTTCTTTCCACCAAATCCAAATCCTGTGTGAGAGAGTTGAGTGTTGGGGAGACTATCATTTGAAGCACAAGAGCAAGGAGTTCATCATCAACACACCATTTGTTACTTCTTGGAGAGTGGTGTCTCCTAGATTGGCTAGGTGTCACTTGGGAGCCTCCGACAAGATTGTGGAGTTGAACCAAGGAGTTTGTAAGGGTAAGGAGATCGCCTACTTCGTGAAGATCTACCACTAGTGAGGCAAGTCCATTGTGGGCGACGGCCATGGTGGGATAGACAAGGTTGCTTCTTCATGGACCCTTCATGGGTGGAGCCCTCCGTGGACTCACGCAACCGTTACCCTTCGTGGGTTGAAGTCTCCATCAACGTGGATGTACGATAGCACCACCTATCAGAACCACGGCTCAAAAATCACCGTGTCTCCAAATTGTGTTTGAATCCTCCAATCCCTCCCCTTTACATTCTTGCAAGTTGCATGCTTTACTTTCCGCTGCTCATATACTCTTTGCATGCTTGCTTGTTATGTATTGTGAGTGTTAAACTTGTGCCAAACTCCACTCCAACTTAAATAAGTTAAAAACTACAACTTTTGGTACTTAGTGTCTAATCACCCCCCCTCTAGACACCTCTTCTCGATCCCTCTCAGATGGTTTATCAAGAGTGCCGTGGATTTGACATGGACGATCGAGTATACGGTCCAAGCTGGACGAGCCCGGATTGTTTCTTTTATATGGCTTCTTCCACTGACCGGACTTAGAGCCACTGAATCTGGTGTTGACCGCCATGTCCTCGGTGTTGTCACCCTTGCTTCGATGCTTGTGTTTGTTGAGTCGGGGCTAGCCGTTGCTATTTTTGGCTTCAGAAGTGCCAAGTTCGCTTGTATTGTTATTGCTACGGGCTAGCTAGCTATCCTCGCCCGTGCAGAAGCGGGTCATAAGCGTCATGAGGGCTGCCATGGACTTCGGCTTTTCTTGGCTAAGGTGTCGGGCGAGCCATTCGTCAAGGATACTATGTTTAAAGGCTGCTAGGGCTTCGGCATCCGGATAGTCGACGATCTAGTTCCTTTTAGTTAAGAACCTAGTCCAAAATTTCCTGGCTGACTCTTCGGGCTATTGAACTATGTGACTTAAGTCATCGGCATCCGGAGGTCAGACATATGTACCCTGGAAGTTGTCGAGGAAAACGTCTTCCAAGTCTTCCCAGCTGCCAATTGAGTTTTTGGGCAAACTGCTTAACCAGTGCCGAGCACGTCCGTTGAGTTTTAGCGGGAGGTACTTGATGGCGTAAAGATCATCATTGCGGGACATATGAATATGGAGGAGAAAATCCTCAATTCATACCACGGGGTCTGTTGTCCCATCATATGATTCGATGTTCACGGGTTTAAACCCTTCCGGGAATTCATGTTCCATTACTTCATCAGTGAAGCAAAGGGGGTGTGAGGCGCCTCTATATCGGGCCAAGTCGCAACGTAGCTTAGATGGAGTTTGTCTGCGGTCTTTGGTCCGGGCGTGGTTATGTTTGTCATGTCTGGCCGGATGGCCATTGTTGCGCATTGGGGCACGCCCCCGCAATCCATAGATCGATCTGGTTTGACCTACTCTTTTTTCCAAGTCATGCCGCATGTCATATGTGTTTCCCCGAGCTGCTGTGTCTCTGTTCTTACGGCGAGGTAGTGCGGGCTGGTGTTCGGCTTGAGTTGCCGCTTTGTCCCGGCCACGTGGTGGTCGGTCTGCCGCATTACACGCTGGTAGGACGGGCTCCAGCGCCTCATCATCGAATTAGGGTAACAATTTGCATTTCGTGTAACTTTTGGTTGGGCGCTCGAGGCCATATTCCTCGGCTGCCAGGACATTAGTCCATCTGTCATTGAGTAGATCCTGATCAGCTTGAAGCTACCGCGGCTTCTTTTCCGGTCTCCTTACAGTGGCTATTAGCTGGCGCTTAAAGCACTCCTGATCGATGGGCTCCTCAGGCACGATAAAGTCTTCATTGCCGAGGCTCGCCTCATCCTCAGAGGGTGGAAGATAATTACTGTCCTCCGAGTCTTTGTTAACGACCTATTCATTAGGGCTGACTCTCCAATCTCCCGTTCATCCTGTTCGGAAGTTGGCTCAACGGGGTCTTTGTTTTCTTCGGCGTCGTCTGGATTATTTTCCCCTGTGCCAGTATTGCTGTTTTTTCCATGGCGTGGTTTAGAGCAGCGCCGCTGACGTCGGCACTTTGGCTATATCTCAGGAGCTTATCCTCGATTGATTCCTTTTCATTGTCGCTGCTGTTCTCTTTGGGTGTATCCACCATGTATACGTCATACGAGGAGGTGGCTGTCCAAGCACCCTGTAAGCGGTGGTTTTTGTGCCTTCTCCTCTCCGGCATCGTCGTCCATACCGTTGATGTCTTTGGAGCCGTAATCGAGCATGTCGGTTAAGTCTTCGACAGTGGCTATGAAGTGGGTGGTGGGTGGGAAGCTGAATTCCCCGTCATTAGCTTCCAGTCCAAACCAGATATAGTTCGGCTGAGAGTCCCTTGATAAGGAGAGGGCTTTTAATGAGTTTAGCACATCGCCTAAAGGTGAGTGCCGGAAGATGTCCGCGGAGCTGAACTCAACGATCGACGCGTAATCAGGTTCGATGGGCGTGGATGCACGTGGTTCGGAACCTATGGCCGGAGACGAATCCGAGGTTCCGGTGACACATGCCTTGCTCGAGGTTGGATCTGTGTGTGGCTCTAACGCTGCTGAGTCTGTGGTCCACGACAGGCTTGAGCTTCCCGTCCTCTGAAAGTGCAACTATCCCTAGGTGGTTTTGGTAATTCCTAACAACATATAGCTCATTGAGCTAACATTATTCCAAGATGAATATTTCAGGAAAAGCTCAATAAATAGCATGGCATGGATGAGAAAAGTGGACCCCTCAAAATGCTAAGGACAAAAGGATTGGCTCAAGCTCAAAAGCTCAAGACTCTACATTTTATATTTTAGTGATCCAAGATCATGTTGAGTCTATAGGAAAAGCCAATACTATCAAGGAGGGATGAGGTGTTGCTTAATGAGTTTCTTGCTCCATAGTGCTTAGTGATATGCTCCAAAGCCCTCAACTACTTTCTCACATCCTCATATGACCTAAACCAAAAGTCAAACTCGTCCCTACCGATTCTTTCTATCCGGCGCCACCGAGTTCAGATGTCATAGCGACTACCACAAACCCTAGGCAAATCGGTCTCACCTATAGGGATCTCGGTCTCACCTAGATGGGATTGTAATCTCTCTGTTTCCCTTCGTAACATTTTGGTACCATAGAGATGAGTGATCGGTCCCACCGAGATTGCAATGTAAACTCCCTATTTCCTTTTTGTAACATTTTGGTCCCACCGAAATGAGCGAACTGGTCCCACCGAGTTTACCTGACCAACTCTCTGGTTAGCTTATTACCAAAATCGGTCCCACCGAGTTTGTGTAATCGGTCTCACCGAGATTACGTTATGCCCTAACCCTAACCATATCGGTCCTACCGAGTTGCATGTCGGTCCCACCGAAAATCCTAACGGTCACTAGATTTGCTGAATCGGTCTGACCGAGTTTCTCAATTCGGTCCCACTGAGTTTGGCAAGTTGTGTGTAGCGGTTAGATTTTGCGTGGAGGCTATATATACCCCTCCACCTCCTCTTCATTCATGAAGAAAGCCATCAGAACAAATCTACACTTCCAACTTGCTGTTTCTGAGAGAGAACCACCTACTCATGTGTTGAGGCCAAGATATTCGATTCCTACCATATGAATCTTGATCTCTAGCCTTCCCCAAGTTGCTTTCCACTCAAATCTTCTTTCCACCAAATCCAAATCCAGTGAGAGAGAGTTGGGTGTTGGGGAGACTACCATTTGAAGCACAAGAGCAAGGAGTTCATCATCAACACACCATTTGTTACTTCTTGGAGAGTGGTGTCTTCTAGATTGGCTAGGTGTCACTTGGGAGTCTCCGACAAGATTGTGGAGTTGAACCAAGGAGTTTGTAAGGGCGAGGAGGTCGCCTACTTCGTGAAGTTCTACCGCTAGTGAGGCAAGTCCTTCGTGGGCGACGACCATGGTGGGATAGACAAGGTTGCTTCTTCATGAACCCTTCATGGGTGGAGACCTCTATGGACTCGCGCAACCGTTACCCTTCGTGGGTTGAAGTCTCCATCAACGTGGATGTATGATAGCGCCACCTATCGGAACCACGACAAAAATATCCGTGTCTCCAATTGCGTTTGAATTCTCCAAACCCTTCCCTTTACATTCTTGCAAGTTGCATGCTTTACTTTCCGCTGCTCATATACTCTTTGCATGCTTGCTTGAATTGTGTTAAGATTGCTTGACTTGTGCTAAGATAGCTAAATTCTGCCAAAGACTAAAATTGGGAAAACGATAAGTTTTTATTTGGTCAAGTAGTCTAATCACCCCCCCTCTAGACATACTTTCGATCCTACATCCTCAGATGGTGCAATCTGCTCCAGATCTAGGGCCAGAACAGTTACATGCGCTATCTCCTGGGCATGCTCCGATGACAAATTTAGGTCATGTTCATCATGGTGGCAGGGAGCGGCTGCCATGGCTCGAATCCGTCAAAGATCAAGTCTCCACGGATATCGGCAACACAATTCATGCTTCCAAACCTGACCTAATGGCTAGCAGCATAGCTGTCGATCTGCTCTAGATGGCCAAGCAAGTTGGCCTGTAGTGCGAAGCCGCCGAATACGAAAATCTGTCCGGGGAGGAAACCTCCCCCTGGACTGCATTGTTGTAGATGATTGACGGAGCCATCAAACCTTTTGGTGACGATGCAGCGGAACTCTCAATGAAAGCACCAATGTAGGTGTCAAAACCGGCGGATCTTGGGTAGGGGTCCCCAAACTGTGCGTCTAAGGTTGATGGTAACAGGAGGCGGGGGACACGATGTTTACCCAGGTTCGAGCCCTCTCTATGGAGGTAATACCCTACTTCTTGCTTGATTGATCTTGATGAATATGAGTATTACAAGAGTTGATCTACCACGAGATCGTAATGGCTAAAACCCTAGAAGCCTAGCCTGTATGATTATGATTGCCTCTACGGACTAAACCCTCCAGTTTACATAAACACCGGAGGGGACTAGGGTTGTACAAAGTCAGTTACAGAGAAATGAATCTTCATATCCGGGCGCCCAGCTTGCCTTCCATGCCAAGGAGAGTCCCATCCGGACACGGGAAGAAGTCTTCTGTCTTGTATCTTCATAGCCCATCAGTCCAACCCATGCTACATAGTCCGACCATTCGAGGACCCCTAAATCCAAGAATCACTCACTATCCCATTATGGTCCGCAAAATCTTGTGGGCCTTTAGTTGGGACGGCCCATTATGGTCCGTAAAATCTCATGGGCCTTTAGCTGGTCCGGCCCATTATGGCCCGCAAAATCTTGTGGGCCTTTAGCTAGGCCGGCCCATTATGGTCCACAAAATCTCATGGACCTTTAGCTGGGCCAGCCCATTATGATCTGCAAAATCTTGTGGGCCTTTAGTTGGGCCGGCCCATTTAAACTTTATGGACCACTTTTGGACCGGTCCATGTGTCAACATATCATAGGCGCATCTCGCCCATTAGATGAGTGACGCCTGTGCCAACGCGGAGCTGACAGGTGTTTCCTCCAGCCAATGATGATTTTAAACATGGAAAATCCCCATTGGTCCGGGTTGTTAACAGGTTATCGGACCCGAAACTGGACCCGATAGCTTAACAGCATTCCGTTACGGGTGCCACGTGTCAGTCACCCTTGACGAAAGCACTTATGTGACGCGCGATTTATCGTCATGGAAGTGGACACTTCCGTGATGATAATTACGGTAATGTCATGGAACACTTCTACGACAGCACAGGTATGACTATCTTGATTCTGTCATAAAATCATCATGGATGTACATGCATCATAGAAAACGTGACCTACTGTGACAAACACGTATCATCATGGAAGTGTATTTTTTTGTAGTGATGCTTGGCCTCAATGCAAGATTGATCTTTGATGTGGAGGTACCATGCATGGCAAGATGTTTTGTGGCATTTGCCTTTGACTCTTCAAATAGTTGGAAAGTGGATATGATGTCATCTGGAGTCATTTCCTTGAATCCATGGTGTTTCCTTATGTCCCACACCACTTGGTGATGATATGGAGCAAGAGCATGAAGCAACTTATCCACGAGAAATCGCTTAGTCAAGTTGAATCCATCTTGAGTCTTGTCACATTCACATGACTCAATGTCGGCGGTGAGAGTCATAAGATGCTCAAGTAGTTGCTTGGGAGATTCACCTTTCTCCATACAAAAGTTTTGCAATTGACCCTTGGCAATTTCATATTGAGCAAGCCGGAGAGTGTAGGTACCGGTCTTGGTCCTCACAATGCTATCCCATAATTCCTTGGCACTTGTGATATGCATGTATGGTCTCCTTTGCTTGTCAGTCATACCTCTTCTTATGCACATGGTTGCTGTGTCATTGAGATTTTTGTCATAAACCTCTCTTGGAGTAAGATTCTTCGGGTCAACAGCTTGGTAGCCATACTCCAAGATCTCCAACATCTCATCATTTCCATATCGAAGATGATCCTGCATAGTAACTCTCCACAAAGCAAAATCGGTAGTGTCATCAAGTAAAGGAGGTTTGCCTTGAGGGTTATTCTTAGGTTTCTGTATTTGAGGTCTTGCATAAAGCCAAGGAACACTGGAGTGTTCATTACTAGGAGGTTGTTGGACAAGTGAGGGAGTAGGCACAGCTGGCCTCGAGGCGGCACCACCAGAAATTGGTGCAAGCATCATGGTTAGTGTGGCTATCCTCATTTGGAACTAGGCCTCCAGAGAGGCATCATGCTCCTCCTTTTGCTTAGCAAGAGCTCGTTCCAGATCCTCTAAAGTGAAGGACTTGGCTTGTGTGGAAGCCACACCCGTACTCTTCGGATCTGCAACAAGGGGAGTCCCATCGGGGTTCATCTCACTCTAGGATGTTAAGCCACAAGAATAGAGCATGAGGCTCTGATACCAATTGAAAGGACCGAGATGGACCTATAGGGGGGGTGAATAGGTACACTAACAAACTTTAATTGTTACTTAGCAATTTTTGGCAATAATACGGAATATGAAATTGAGCCTAACAATTGCAAGTAATTCTAGGAGCTACGCAAGATAAACAAGTAACACAACTAGGTGAGTAAGCAACCAAAATATTATATAAGAAAATTCTCAGAGACAAGTAACCACAAGTAGAGAGTTAGGGTTAGGGATAACCGCAACTCCGGGAGATGAGGATGTATGCCGATGTTCACTTCCTTGGAGGGAAGCTACGTCACCGTTAGAGAGGTGGATGTTACCACGCCAACGCCACGAAGGCTCACCCTATTCTCCCTTTGATACAACACCATGAAGGCGTTTCTCAACCACTAGTGGTAGACCTTGGGGTGGTCTCCAAACCCTCACAAACTTTTCCGGGGGTAATCAGAATGGTTGATTCCTCTCCGAAAGACTCCTACCACCTAGGAGTCTCCAACCTCCAAGAGTAACAAGAACGTTGGGAAATTCGCAAGAACTTGCTCAAATCATGAATTCCTTTGGTGAAAAGAAGGGGAAGGAGTGGATCTATCACTTTATTGGATAACTTCTCTCAAATGTTCCCAAATCCTTTGGGGATCTAGGAATTGGTGTAGGGAATCAAGAGAGGGAGTGTGATGTGTTCTTAGAAAGCTCAAAGTGAATGGTCAACCTTATCGCGTGGGAGGGAGGAGGCTATATATAGTGATAGTGTTAAACTGACCGTTGAGCCACACAGTGTGCTGGAGCTATCGGACGTCCGGTGAGTACCGGACGCCCGGTGACTCAGATTGGATCGGACGTCCGGCCGGGCCACCGGTCATTCGGTCGTGGGAAAGCCTGCCAGGCCACAGAAGAGGCATGAGGCACACAGCTAGCGGACGTCCGCAAGACACCGGTCATCCGGTGTCCGGACATCTGGTGAGGTCGGAAATCCGCCAATAAACATTCTGTTGGGGCAGTACCGGACATCCGGGGAAGAACGGCCGTCTGGTGACTGGTCGTTCGTTGAGACCGGACTTCCACTAATTTATATTCTGTGAAGATACATCGGACACCCGGGGAGAGCCGGATGCCCGATCGGCTATGAGAGGTCGGACGTCCGTAGACATTCGGACGTCCGGTGATAGCTGAACCTACTAGCTTAGAATCATACCAGTTTTTGTGCACAAGGTAGAGGAAGAATTAGAGATGAAACAAAGATGTTGTGAGAGGATATTTTGTGGGTTTTGAGCAAGTTCTTTCACGAAATCCAATGATGCCCTCTTAACAGAGCGGGATCCCTATACTCAAGAACAAACCAAAAAAAAGAGCCGAACCTTTTGTATTTGTCTTGTATCTCTGCTCTTGAGTGATATATATATATATATATATATATATATATATATATATATGTCCATATTCATGATCCACACACGGCCCTTGAGACATAATCCTGAGATATACTTGATAAACATGATTAGTCCCAATATGCATGTTGTCATCAACATCAAAATATGATTAAGGGCGTGATTACACTTTCAGCAGCACCCGGAGCAATAGCGCGTACGAGAGCTAGGGTAGCTAGTCGTGTAGCAGCATCTCGGGTAGCAGCTAAAGGGGCTTGTGCAAGAGCAGGATCTGCTTCTTATGAAGCAACATCACGAGAAAGAGTGGAGTAGCAGCGCAAGCAAGAGCAAGAGAGAGAGCAGCACCGCGAGCAAGATCAAGAGCAGACCAGGCAGGGGCCCAGAGCAAGAGCAGAGCAGCAGCACGAGCGAGAACCAAAGCAACAGTAGCTCCTACTGATGTGGACGTCGCCGCCAATGGATTGACGCCATGGAGGAAATGGTCGGCGACGCCGCTGTAGATGGAGCCACGCCTTGTCGGCTTGGGACCGAGCGCCAACAGCACCGTGAGATCGGATCAAGAAGAAAATGCAGCAATTAGTGTAGAACCTCTTTGGTGGCACCGATTAGGCCTCAGCTTCATTCGAGGAATTGGTGATGATGGTGCTCTTCGGGTGGTGCAGGTGAAGATGGTGGTGTGGGAATGGAGGTGGCGCGAAATACGAGGGGAATGTTAGGGCAGCTCCTCGAGGTGGACGATGGGGTGGCTGAACCACGGGACGACGAGATCGATGACGGATCCTCATCCCGTGCGATGGATGAGGGATGTCGAGGTGTTGCTGTGGACGACGTCGTTAGGGAAGAGGCTCCGGCTGGGTGGGTGGACGGAGGAGGGTGTGGGGCTTCACGGGTTTTCGCGGTCTCGATGTACGAATGGGGGGGAGGGGATGGGAGGGGGAACCATGGCTTAGGGACGCGCTTGTCCGAAATTTGGGGTAAGTTTACGAAAGTAGCCCCATCGATTTGAACTAGGTGGTTCTTTTGGTTCAGGGGTATCACGGGAATTTCGCGTGTCGGGATTTGGCAGGAGGTGGGATTTTTGCGAATTATGGGATAGCAGGGCGCAGGTTGAGGTGGAGGGAATTTTAGGAGCACAACAAGACAATGATATATATTAAAATATTGGGATAACAAGGCGCGGGTTGAAATTTCCAGACAAGCCTAACATGTGTACTATATATCAAGTCAATTCGCACTTCGCTCGACGAAAAAACGGAAAGAAATAAATTTGCACCACACAAGAGAATCTAGTCCCGTGTACTGTACCAAATTAATTCGCACTACGAATGCCATTCAAAACTTTGAGTCCATGTTATGTTCAATTAATATATTTCGCTACGTGTATAATGCATGCAAACCTGCTACTCAAATGAACGTTTTAGTGCGTTCCAAATGTATATACTACCGCTTCAATATGAACTAAATTTGTATTCATTTCTCTATTTGAATAAGATCTACAATCGTGATTGTTGTCAAGTTAAACAATTTGAATTTGTTTCTCTATTTTAATAAGATCTACTATCATTATTATTGTCAAGTTAAACCATCATTTGTATATTATCTTCACAGCACACCACATGATTACTGTCGAGTTATATATGAACTGTGTGTACTATCTGAACTCAAACTCGATATTCTGCATCCACTTTATGTTTATTTCAAACCATAGTACATTTCAAGCTCTCGCTAGTTCTTCATAATCTAAACCAGGTCTCGTATGTATAATGTGCTTATCACATAATGTATGGTGCCTGCCCCCTATGCCTACAAGTATTTAGATGTGAGTTGCAAATGCCACACATTATCACAAATTCAAATAAAATGTGTGATTGTTCGATATATAGTATGGTTTAGATTGTTCGATATTTAGTTGTGAGCTGCAAACGCCACACATTATCAAAAATTCAAATGAAATGTGAGATTGTTCGATATATAGTATGGTTCAGATTTTTTGATATTTAGCTTTGAGTTGCAAATGCCACACATTATCACATTATGGTATAACATGTCCAAAACCACACCACGCGTATCACCGCTATATCCATGAATGCATAAGTTTATAACACTATGATCTCTTATTCAAATATATGGATCCACTTTCATATTGAAATATGATCATTGTTAGTCTCTTACACCAACAAAATCCTCTAACCTTAACCTTTGTAGCAAGCACTAACTTTCTCTCATGCATGCACATGCCCTCCTCGCCCTCCCCCTCCCTCAGCATTCTATCCATCGGCGCACATTCATTTTTTTGGTCGTTCACCCATTGTAGGTGTCAAAACCGGCGGATCTCAGGTAGGGGGTCCCGATCTGTGCATCGTAGGCTGATGGTAACAGGAAGCAAGGGACACAATGTTCACCCAGGTTCGGGCCCTCTCGATGGAGGTAAAACCCTACTTCCTGCTTGATTAATATTGATGATATGAGTAGTACAAGAGTAGATCTACCACGAGATCGTAGAGGCTAAACCCTAGAAGCTAGCCTATGATGATTATGATTGTAATTGTGATCGGCCTTCTAAGGACCAACCTCTCCGGTTTATATAGACACCGGAGAGGGCTAGGGTTTACATTTAGTCGGTAACAAGGAAGGAAATACAATATCCGGATCGCCAAGCTTGTCTTCCACGCAAAGGAGAGTCCCATCCGGACACGGGACGGAGTCTTGAGT
This sequence comes from Triticum aestivum, assembly GCF_018294505.1. Lineage (NCBI taxonomy): Eukaryota > Viridiplantae > Streptophyta > Magnoliopsida > Poales > Poaceae > Triticum > Triticum aestivum. The sequence continues at coordinate 237,594,625 of NC_057813.1, forward strand.
CTTGTATCTTCACGCTCCAATAGTCCGGACGATGTATAGAGTCTGGCTGTCCGGATACCCCCTAATCCAGGACTCCCTCAGTAGCCCCTGAACCAGGCTTCAATGACAATGAGTCCGGTGCGCAGTCTTGTCTTCGGCATTGCAAGGCGGGTTCCTTCTCCGAATACTCCTAAGTAATTATCGAACACGTAGACTGTGTCCGGATCTGCAAAATGATCCTCACATACCACCGTAGAGAGAATGATATTCACAAATGTAATCTGCTGACCACGTGACATGTCATTACGGTTGGGTCATTATTCGAACCGTTTTCCCACAACTAGCCATAGCGCATATCGCGAGGCGGTTTCCTCTGCATGTTTTGCCATAGCAGAGATAGTGTCCCCTTATTGTGGGATTCTCATCAATATGGGTATGGGTAATCCAACCGTACCGCTAATCGTGGCGAGTGAGGAGCGAGTGGGTTCCACCAGGCAAGTGGGGAGGCACAAAAAGCTTTTACCGTCTCTATAAAGAGATTAGGTCTCTTCCTCTTTATCCACGCCTTCTCCTTCCGCTAGCCCATTCCCCTCTGTTCGATCCCTAACGCCCAAGCATACTTCTTTTCCATCGAAGAGAGGTTTTCCAAAGATGTTCGGATCCGAAGCAGGAGGCAGATGGATGGCCTCTACCGTCCAGGAGAAGGTTATCAAGAGGCTCTGGGAGGCCGGGTACCTGGCCAAGAAGATCGGCCACCGTCTCCCACCGGCGGGATAGGTCGTCCCTACTCTGGAGCCTCACGAGAGAGTCGTGTTTCTTCCCCATTTTGTTGGCAGGCTCGGGTTTCCCCTTCACCCATTTGTTCGCGGAGTCATGTATTACTATGGGATTGATTTTCATGATCTTTCCCCCAATTCTTTCCTCAATATCTCAACGTTCATCGTCGTCTGAGAGGCTTTTCTCCGGATTTCGCCTCACTTCGGCCTGTGGCTGAAGATTTTCAATGTGAAGCCCAAGGTGGTGAGTGGCGAGCATGCTGAGTGCGGCGGTGCCATGGTGAGCAAGATACCCAAGGTCGTTTGGCCGATGAGTGCCTTCAACAACTCCGTCAAGGAGTGGCAGCAGCAGTGGTTCTATATCACCGAACCGCGCGGCAAAAAGTGGGCTGCAGCTCCCGAGTTCAGATCCGGAGCCCCACTGCGGCTCACGTCCTGGCCCAAGAAGGGCCCGAACTGGTCCTCGTTCGATGAGCTGTCACTGCTTCAGACGCTCGTCCAGAGTGTGGTCGGCAAGGACGTCAAACTCGTCGACATAGTCCAGGTGATGTTAGTTCACCTATTTGTCCCTTGCCAGCGTCAAGTCTGCAATTTGTAGGAGTACGACCTAACCGAGCACCAAACCCTTTTGGAGCTCTATGATTCCTCCCACAAGGATATCTGGAAGGTGCTCTTTAAGTCCGGCAAATCATGGCCGGGCACCGCCGAGGACCGTGGGTATCAATTATCCCATTCTGCAAGCCCGATAAGTTATAGCCACGCTTTGTCCATCCATGCTTCAGTTGGCATGTCCTGAGGGAGACATTTTTATCATGCTTTATCATGACCCCAGGGATGGATAAAAAAGGTGGAGCAGATACATTGTCCGGCCCCGCTGCCGAAGGAACCGGCCGGACCTCTTCTGACGAAGATGCTGCTCCCCGCGCCTTATGAGGCACCAAAGAAAGAGTCCTCCAAGAAGGTCAAAAATACCCGGAGTGGCCTCCCTTGCCGCGAGGCTTCGGATGCAAAATCCAAAGACTCCAGCGACGATCCTTCTTCCGAAGACGAAGAGGAGGAAGCAGAGGAGGACGAGCCTCACTCTGGAGGTGGGAAGAAAAGGACGGATTCCTCGTCCCTGGAGGCCGAATCGCCCAAGAGGGGGAGAGGTTCCCACCCAGAGGCATCCACCACGGCTACTGATTATTGCCTGGAGTGGGATCCCAGGGCCCAGCCCCTGGAAAAGTCGTAAGTATCCGAAATCCGAACACGCATATGCATCCAGGGTCGTTTTGGGTACAGTAGTTTTAACTGTCACCATATTTCATACAGCCCGGCGAGGTCTCACACTGGACAGTCCTCATCGGAGGATTCGCTGAGCTCAGACGCTTTGGCGAGCGAGACACCTCCAGAGGCCCCTTCCCCGAAGTCTAGGCGCGACACTGAGGTGTCATCTCAATGAGACCCGGACCAGGGGAGGCATGTCTCTGGGGCCGGACACACGGGGGCGACGGCCCCCCGGCGTGTCGACGGTGGGGGCGATGTCGGGTTCGGACCACAGCCGGACAAGGTCCTGGAGACCTCTAAGGCTCCAGGATCGGGTGAGTAGCCACCTTCGACGGTGGGAGGCTTGCCTACTCCGCCGGCAACCTCTGTCCAAGCAGAGCTGCCTGGCAGTCTATCGACAGCATTAAAGAGCGCGTCTATCGTCGATGAACATCGGACCCTCGTGGGTGCGGTGATTGATAAGATTCAGTCCGCCGAGAGCAGGCTGAATGAGTCCTGCCTTGGCCTTATAAAGGCCTTTGAGGTATATTTTCTAAGAAACCTTTGAGGAATCGTCATAATATGAGTAGTAGCCCCTGATACACTGTCCGACAAAAGAGAGAAAGAGCCGGGCAGGGGATCAAATCCTCTGCTTTTGCAGGAGCCTTTGTTAATGACGTACACCCCTTTGTGTGAAAACAGGCGTCTGCAGAGAAGACGGCCGCTCATAATGCGGAAGTGTCCAGACTGAGCCAGAGCCTGGAACGGGCCGAAGAGGAACTTGGCTGTGTGTAGAAGCAATTGGAGGACAAGCAAGGTATGTTGAAACATTGTCTTGAATTCGGCACGAATGAATAATTGTGCCTAGTGAAAAGTATTTGTATTGTATGCTCTAGGAGCGAGTGCCGAATATGAGGCACTAAAGAAGGTTGTGGCTGATGCCAATGAGAAGGCTGCCACCGAACAGGCGCTTCATGAGAAACACGAGGCCAGGGTCATCGCAGCTGAGCGAGAGCTCCAGGAGGCTGTGAAGAAAAGCGAGGGCTTGGAGCAGAGTCTAGTAGGGAAAGAATCCGAACTCGCCCAAGCTCTCCAAGCCGCGGAGGATGCTCGGGAAGAAGCCCGAGGTGTTGTGCGGGACATTCAGGAGGCCCGGAAGGTTGCGGTTGGTAAGGCCTTTTGTATTTATGGCCATTTTTCATGATAATGGGAAGAACTCTAAGCGACAAGCTGAATTCTTGTTTTTCCAGGGGCGTTTGCGGATCTGCCTCGCAGCATATCAGATGCCGCCCAATTCTACCAGACCGAGGAGAAGAAGTCTGCGGAGAGGGATTTCTGGTCGCAGTATTTGGCGCCGAACTATCCGGTGCCCTTTATCGATCAACTGAAGCAGCTGGTCGAACTGCACCAGGCGACCGAACTAGCCATGAAGGACTTGGTTGTCCGGCTGTGGCCCGCGGAGCCAATTCCGAGCAGTTACTTCAGACTTGTGAAGCGGATTGTGAGCGCCTGTCCTCGAATTGGTGCTATTAAGCGATCGGTCTGCATAGAGGGTGCGCGCATGGCGTTTGCCCGTGCAAAAGTGCATTGGGGGAAGCTTGATGCAGAGAAGCTGATGACTGAGGGGCCGCCAGAGGGTAAGGAGCACTGCAAGCCCGAGCTGTACTATGAAGGTGTACTGAAGGGAGCCCACCTTGTGGCGGATAAGTGTACCAAAGACATTATATTTCCCTGAGGGCATTCGTACCGTTCTTTGTAATATGGGATAATGGCACTTTTATTATTTATTGCCTGTTTTGTTTGAACATTTGTTCTTCATGTGCGGCTGTTTAGTGTATGTAAATCCTGAGAGTTGGCCAGTCGTCGGCTTCTGCCCCCACGAAAGAAATACGGGGGTGTTCGGGACATACTTGAACACTCTTTATCCCATGGCTGGGTCCATTTAAGGAGGTGTTCCTCACCACGAACCAGGCAATCAGACTATAGGGCTTTACCACTCTCACTTAGCCATAGGAATTCTAGTATGGTCGGCGCAACCCCTAGTGTTCGGAAGGCCAAACTAGGGGCTCTATTGGCGCCTGATTGGAAAACTGATCCGTCGCACTCTTCATTTACAATGGCGTTATGCGGAATAAATTTTTAAGGAATTTACAACCTCTCGAACAGCTGACCAGCTCTTGCTGTATCATGACAGCCAGTTTTCAGCTTTCTCTATTGAGGTGCTCGTCCGGCAGACCCGGGACACAATCGCAGTAGTTCTCCCAGCGCTACCTTAGCCTATGGGGCGGAACGTAAGGTACCAAAACATGGGAGCCGGGCAAACCCAACCAATGACCCAAGACATAATTCGGAGCTGATGCATATAGTGCTATAAGTTCGGGGTGCCGAGCGACCGAAAGGTGGTCGGACTTTATTGCCGTACTATGAAGCCCCTGGCATAATCGGGCATAACACAAGGCGTGGGCGCCATTTTTGACAAAGAGGCGTCGATGAGAAACAACGGCCGGTAAGTGTTATTTAAGTCTACACATTGTAGTAGGATGATATGTCTATGCATATGAGTACGATTTATGATTATGAAAAGAGGTGTTTTTGGCGTAACCTGTCATGGCCGGACTGGAGGGGGCTCTGAGTGGATCTGAAGTGAATCCAGATTGCCTTCTTTGGGGGGGGGGTTCACTTACGTGTTCCAGCCCTTGTGTGTCCGGGCCGATTCCACGTCACCAATCCTATTCTGCGTCAAAGTTAGTTTGTAAAGGCAAATACTTGATGGCAGCTAAACGTCCTCTTGTGGTTGGTCCGAGGGTTCCTGATCGGAACCTAGTTAACCCAACTGTTATACCGTGAAGTAGCGCGGACTCCTCAGTTGGTGTCCGGATAGTTGGCTATCATATCAAAATTTTGATCGGCAGGCACGACTCGCTACTCTGGCAGCGGTATGATTTCCGCTCTAAGGGCGGGGTTCGGCCTTGCCCATAGGTGTGATTATATCACACGGGGTTGGCCTAATGGTTTACCACGTGGAATCTAGTCAACGTGGTTCGCCCGTTAACATATGGTAAATTACCGTATGAGGGGAAGGTGCCGAAGAATTATTCTTTGGCGTGGCATTTTTTGGTGATCCAAAGACAACCGTTAGAGTGGTGGGCCAATAAAACTTGGCCTTTGCACCTGGCATCTTTTAGAAGATGTTATTTGTGGTTTCATACCCACGAGGGCTTTATGTGAGATGGATCCCCCAGACTACTAGATCTAGAGGTACTGCAATTAAATTGCTGTGGTTGATATTGTCCGGACGGTTGATGTGATCGGGGGAGATCGGCCATACTTTTATGATCTGGAGGATCTTTTGACTTCGCCGTTGTTGGACTCCTCCCCTCATTGTTTCCGGCACACGACCGGCCACTTTGTTTTGAGGATCCGGCATTCTCTATTGGTGTGCTTGGCCGTCCTTCTAGGAGTACCATGAATTTCACATGGTTGATCGAGTATGTTGCTCGGGCCGGATAGGCTTGAGCTGTTCTTTGTCTGCTGACCGGACTGGGAGTTGCTGGATTTGGCACCAACTTCCCTGACTTGACGTTTATGACCATTGCGCCGAGGCTTGAGGATGCCTCTTCGTGTATCCTTCGTATTGTCTTGGACCGTTGTGGTGTGTTGACGTTGGGGAATGTGCCTTGGGTTCTCCCTCTTAGGTTGGGGTAGCGAATTATGCCGTGTGTGCCCTTTGTCGGGGCGGTCGAGTTTGTATTTTTCGGTGGCCAGGACCTTGGTCCATCTGTCCACGAGCAAATCTTGGTCAGCTTTGAGATGTTGTTGCTTCCTTTGCAGGCTCCTTGCCGTGGCCATGAGTCGTCGCTTGAAGCGAACTTGCTCCACTGGATCCTCAGGCACGCCGCATTCGGCATTGCCGAGGCTAATCTCGTCTTCGGAGGGGGGCATGTAGTTGTCCTCCTCCGAATATCCGTCGGTCACCTGTTCGGCCTGCTCGAAGGCAGGCTGATCTGGGTTGTATTCCTCTTCGGCACCATCCGGATTGTTTTCGTCCACTGGGCCGGTATTTCTGTGGTGGGGCTTGGAGCGGCGCCAACGATGCCCATGTTTTGCTTTTCTCCCTGAGGGTTTATCCTCCGTTGCCTCGTCGCCATTGGTTTCTTTCTGAGTGTCCACCATATATATATATCATATGAGGAGGTGGCTGTCCACCGCCCCATGAGCGGTGGTTCTTGTTCTTCTCCTGCGTCGTCGTCGTCCATACAGTCGATGTCATCAGAGTCGAAGTCAAGCACGCCAGTGTAATAGCCTGAGACCAACGCTTCAGATGCCTTCCTTATATTCCGAGTTTCGTCGTGTGATTTGTTTTGTTCGTTGCATTCATCTTTGCATCATGGGCATTCCATCATGTCATCATGCAACCCTTTTTAAAAACTTAGATAAATAAATTGTATGGATCTTTGATCCATTTAAATTGAGGGAATTGCACGTGGTGATTTCTCTTTATAACATATATCCTCCCAATATTATTAGGGAGCTATAAAAATTATATTCCATTAATTTGGAATTTACCACAATACACGTGCATGTTAAATCCCATGGCCTTTCCTTCTTCAAGTTTTGACTCTGTAACCTTGCCTATAATTCTTTTCCCTTTTATTGAGGCACCTCCTTAAATCTCAACATTTTGACCACACCAAACCTAGTCCCAATTCAAACCCATTTGAATGATATTCAAATGAGTTTGAATTTAAATCTTGCATTCGTCCCTCTTTTCTATTTTTCTTGGATCAAGCTCATTTTTATGAGTCCGAGAAAAATACCCTCCTGCTCAAGCTCCACCCTTAACCTCTCTTTCTTTTCTTTCTCATCTCTGTTTTATTTTTATTTTTTTATAGTGAGAGAGAGCCCAGCAGCCAGGCTGACCTGCTTCCCCGCAGTCCTTTCGGCCCAAGGCCCAGCCGCACCTATAACCCTAGCTCTCTCCTAACCGATCCCCGTCCTCCTCGTTCACCACCTCGCGCCGCCACTCACACACACGCACGCATCGAGCCAGGCAGAGGAGCTCCCTTCTGCTTGCACCCTCCTGGCCAGCCGTGCCCCTCCATGGCACTGCCTTGCTGCTTCCTCCAGCGCCAAGCCGCCGCTGCATCAAGTCCCCTGTGCCTCCCCTTGCTGGTGCCCTATCCCTGACCTCCTGCAATGCCCGCCGCCGCTGCCTTCTTCCAGAGCCGCCGCTCGCTTCTCCGCCGCCGCGCCATATTCTTCAGGCACTCGAGCACGAGCTCGTCCGTGCCCCACTTCCTCTTCTCTGTGTTCGCGCGCCCGCAGCGCTCGGCCTCCTTCCACGCGCCATGTCCGCCTCGCCTCCTTTGCTCCGCCCGTACCGAGCCTCTGCACCTTCCCGTCAGCCCTGCCTTCCTCGCCGAGCCCCATGTCATCAGTCACCTCCCACACAAAGCTCATGCCCTCCTCCTTCAGCAAGTTCTCATGGCCCCCTTGCCATGGACGTGTAGCCCAGCGAGCCCCTGCTCCTTCCCTTGCTGCTCGCTAAGATACAGTCATTGTGCTGCTTCGTTTGGTTCAACCCAAGCCTAGGTAGACCCGGGGCCTCACTGCACTTGACCGTCGTCATTCTGTTGCATCTCTGTGAAGACAGACAAGTACATGGATACGCCAAGTTCCGCTCCGAACGTGTACAACTACACCCGATGATGCGACAAGTACCCCGACAACGTGTACATCTACACCGCCAAGACCGGACCGGCAAGTACCCCAACAACGTGTGTACCACTACCGTCGACCCTCGAAGACCCCGTGGACGTCAAGTTCCTTGACGTGACCCCGAACATCTACGGAGTGTGTACAACTACGAAACGTGTACGACTACTTCCCCTACGACATGTGAATGACTACTTCCCTCGACGATTTTGAACCACTTCAAAAATGCACGCTGCGAAGGTATAACACCGAGACGACCTTCTAAGAACGAATGCATATTGTATGAGATGCTCATGTTCAAACCGTGTCCAAGTTGATCCTTGCATGTTCCTCCTCGTTTGCCATGCCGTGGGAACCCGATAACCGGGATCACCCCACCATCTTTTGCATGTTCCGCACATCTGCACACTTGCTCTTTTGCACCGGTATCTCAATGAGTTGTCGGATCATCGGAATGTTGCCGTGGCACCATTTCCGTTGTAGTTGCCGTGGCACCCCTTTCATTCCGCCATGGTGACAAATGCTTCATAACATGCTCATGTCAACGTTTTCATAAAATTGCATAAAACATGCATATGTCATCCGCATCACGATAACAACATTTAAAATTTTAAAATTGTTGTTGCATTAAATTGCTTAATGACATATGGGAATTTCCGAAATTGTTGTTTGTTGTTTCCGGCCTCACTTAAACTTGCCTAGCTAGGTAGTTTTATTATGCTTCACCCCTTTCCATGTTTAAAAAACATTTAATGTTGTTGGGTACATAAACGAGAGCGAACTAAATAATTGATGTGGTGTTTCGTCAATATGCAACTCGTAGCATATTGAGCTCCACTTAACTTGTAGTGTTGTTTGTGCATATTGCCATGCCATGCCTCTTTAAATCGGACATGCATCATACTTGTTTGTGCATCATGACATGTTTATGCTTGTGTGTTTACCATGTTGTTTGCTTCTTTCCGGTTTGCTTCTCTCGTTAGCTTCGGTTTCGATCCGGAGTTGTGAGGATTCGTTCGACTACGTCTGTTTGTCTTCTTCATGGACTCGTTCTTCTTCCTTGTGGGATTTCAGGCAAGATGACCATTACCCTTGATATCACTTCTATCTTTGCTTGCTAGTTGCTTCGTTCTATCGCTATGTTGCGCTACCTATCACTTGTTTACCAAGCCTCCCAAATTGCCATGCCAGCCTCTAACCTTTTTCACCCTTCCTAGCAAACCGTTGCTTGGCTATGTTACCGCTTTGCTTAGCCCCTCTTATAGCGTTGTTAGTTGCAGGTGAAGTTGAAGATTGCTCCATGTTGGACCGGATTATGTTGGGATATTACAATATCTCTTATTTAATTAATGCATCTATATACTTGGTAAAGGGTGGAAGGCTCGGCCTTATGCCTGGTGTTTTGTTTCACTCTTGCCGCCTTAGTTTCCGTCATACCGGTGTTATGTTCCTTGATTTTGCGTTCCTTACACGGTTGGGTGATTTATGGGACCCCCTTGACAGTTCGCTTTGAATAAAACTCCTCCAGCAAGGCCCAACCTTGGTTTTAACATTTGCCACCTAAGACTTTTTCCCTTGGGTTCTGCAGACTCAGGGGTCATCTTTATTTTTACCCCCGGGCCAATGCTCGTCGTGAGTGTTGGTCCAACCTGTCAGCCGCCGGTGGTCACCAGGGGCAACTCTGGGCTGGCCTACCGGAAGTTTGGATAATCCGGTGTGCCCTGAGAACGAGATATGTGCAGCTCCTATTAGGATTTGTCGGCACATTCAGGCGGCTTTGCTGGTCTTGTTTTACCATTTTCGAAATGTCTTGTATCCGGGATTCCGAGTCTGATCGGGTCTTCCTGGGAGAAGGAATATCCTTCTTGACCATGAGAGCTTGTGACGGGGTAAGTTGGGACACCCCTGCAGGGTGTAAACTTTCAAGAGCCGTGCCTGCGGTTATGTGGCAGATGGGAATTTGTTAATATCCAGTTGTAGAGAACTTGACACTTGACTTAATTAAAATGCATCAACCGCGTGTGTAACTGTGATGGTCTCTTTTTGGCGGAGTCCGGGAAGTGAACACGGTCTTGGTGTTATGATTGTGCGTAAGCAGTTTCAGGATCACTTCTTGATCACTTCTAGCTTCACGATCGTTCCGTTGTTTCTCTTCTCGCTCTTATTTGCATAAGTTAGCCACCATATTTGCTTAGTGCTTGCTGCAACTCCACCTCATTACCACTTCCTACCCATAAGCTTAAATAGTATTGATCTCGCGAGTTTTGAGATTGCTGAGTCCTCGCGACTCACCAGATACTACCACAACAGTTGCAGGTGCCGATGATACCAGTGCCGGTGATGCAACCGAGCTCAGATGGGAGCTTAATGATGATCTTGGTCGTTGCTATGTTTTGTTTCATGTTGATCAGTAGTGGAGCCCAGTTGGGACGATCGGGGATCTAGCAGTTGGGTTATCTTCTTTTCTTTTGGCTTCGTCCGTAGTCGGACTATGTGTGTGCTTTGAATGATGTATGAATTATATGTTCATTGTGTGAAGTGGCGATTGTAAGACAACTCTTTATCCCTTTCTTGTTCATTACATGGGATTGTGTGAAGATGACCCTTCTTGCGAAAAAACCCACCATGCGGTTATGCCTCTAAGTCGTGCTTCGACACGTGGGAGATATAGCCGCATCATGGGTGTTGCAGTCAGTTAGATCATCGATCGTGGCAATGAAGTGGGTGGTGGGTGGGCAACGAATTCCTTCGTCGCCTGCTTCCCACTCGAGCCGGACATAGTTCGGCCACGAGCCTCCTGACAAAGAGAGAGACTTCAACGAGTTCAGCACGCCGCCAAAGTGCGAGTGTTGGAAGATATCCGCTGCGGTGAACTCCATTACTGGAGCCCAACCGGGTTCGGCGGGCTCAGGAGAGCGCGGACTGGGACCTACAACCGGATATGAGTCCGGGGGTCCGGAGTCACAAGTTTCCTTAGAGGTGAGGCCGGTGTTCGGCTCTACCACCGATGAGTGTGCGGCCTGCGGGGCAGGGTCCATCCAGCCGTCCTTGGGCCATGCAGTCTGCTCCGGATTTAGGTCTGGGACTACTGCAGGGGTGATATCCCGAGCACTGTCCGACAGCAGGTCTAGGCCGTGCTCATCGTGACTGTCCGGCACTCCTGGCACATGCCCGATTCCGTCAAAGATCAAGTCTCCTTGGATATCGGCCGTGTAGTTCAGGTTTCCGAACCTGACCTGGTGGCCAAGGCGTAGCTGTCAATCTGCTCCAGTTGGCCAAGAGAATTGGCCCGCAGCACAAAGCCGCCGAACACGAAAATGTGTCCAGGGAGAAAAGTCTCACCCTGGACTGTGTTGTTGATGATTGAAGGCACCATCAAGCCTTGCAGCGGCGACACCGAGGAACTCTCAATGAAAGCACCAATGTCGGTGTCAAAACCGGCGGATCTCGGGTAGGGGGTCCCGATCTGTGCGTCTTAGGCTGATGGTAACAGGAAGCAAGGGACACAAAGTTTACCCAGGTTCGGGCCCTCTCGATGGAGGTAAAACCCTACTTCCCGCTTGATTAATATTGATGATATGAGTAGTACAAGAGTAGATCTACCACGAGATCGTAGAGGCTAAACCCTAGAAGCTAGCCTATGATGATTATGATTGTAATTGTGATCGGCCTTCTAAGGACCAACCTCTCCGGTTTATATAGACACCGGAGAGGGCTAGGGTTTACATGGAGTCGATTACAAGGAAGGAAATACAATATCCGGATTGCCAAGCTTGTCTTCCACGCAAAGGAGAGTCCCATCCGGACACGGGACGGAGTCTTGGGTCTTGTATCTTCACGCTCCAATAGTCCGGACGATGTATATAGTCCGGCTGTTTGGATACCCCCTAATCCAGGACTCCCTCAGCCATGGTCTCCACAACTTCTTTCCGACACACACCGATCGATAGATGTCTCCAGCGATGTCTACCTACCACATACACATGCACTTTCCGTCTGTCCTTTTTGTGTCCATGCCTCGTGTCTCTCATACAGTCCCACACACGTGTAAACTCTCGGCCCTCTTTGCATCGATCTCACAATCTATAACACCCCAAAAATTTAGCCATGTTTTGTTTACTAAAATTTTGCCAGGAGATTAAATTTTCATTTTTCTGGATTTATTTTTGATCTTAGAACCTCTCTTTTCCTCTAAGTTGTGGAGTTTTTACCCCAAGTAAAAACTTTGCAATTATTATTGGACTTGTTTACCCTCTCAAATAAAACAATTCTTTTATCAGTGGATTATTTATATAATTATTTTTCCCTGAGCTTTATTTCTCTAAAATGGTTTTTCATAAGTTTTAGGGTCCCATTTGCACTGCAACCCTTTGATAAATTCATTTAAAAATCCCACCAAAATTTGGGGATGACATAAGATGTCCCTAAATCACTTTTATGCAAAAATATCCTTTAGTCATTTGGAGATTTTGAGCTTTACCCCTAGTTTTCAAATCTGGTCCAATTTGCACTTTTGCACTACAACCTATTTAAATATTTATTTAAAACTTCCACCAAAATTATGGGATGTTAGTAGGAGTATATTATTCATCTTTGTGCAAAAACCCACTAATGTTCTTTGAAAATTTTGAGCAAATCATCCTCTTTTGCTCTCTGGTCTAGTTTGTCATTTTCTACTGTAACCATAGCTTAACTTGCCCTTTTTCCCTTGATTATTTTTCCTTCTTATAGTCCTCCCTACAAAACCCTTAAGTCCAGGAGAATGGACCTATTGGAGTGTTTTTGATCCATGGAATGATAGCTTTTAGTTTCTGTCCAGAACTGGTTTTCTCAAAAAATTGCACTAACAAGTTTCTGTTTTTGCCAAACTAACCTTGCCACCATCACCTACATCTAAAGAGACTAGGATCTGGAGTATTTGGCCACCCCAAGAGTTGCCTAGATGCCCTTGGCATTCTATCAAGCACCTTGAGTGCATGAACAGATCTGACATGATTATTAGTTTGCATTGTGAACTTGATCCCCTGGCCTAACCAGCTTGTCCACCAAGCCCCTAGCTAACCCTAAACTAGGCCTGTTAACTACCAGCCTCATCCTAGCCCTCTAGCACACTCTGGCATTGGGTCGAGCATGTAGCGTGCGTGTGCTGGGTGCACCCAAAGCGCGCGTTTTGCACGTGCGTGCGCACGGGTCGCCACGTCTGGCCCCTGGCCTTTGCTCGCTTGTAGAGCCACGACCGTCCTCATCCACTCCCCAGAACACTCCAGGCCGCCCCTGGAGCACCACATCGCCGCCTTTAGGTCGGCCACGGCGGCTAGCGGCCAGCCACAGTGGCTCCTGCCATGGACGGCGCCGCCCAAGCCACACGCGTGCGCCAGCTGCCCTCTGGAGCAGTCCGAGCTCATCCACAAGCTCGTCCGCAAGCGCTCGTCGCCGCCACGTCCCCCTGCTGCAACAGAATGGCGGTTTGCCGGCGTTCTTATCCACGGCCGCGGTACCTACCTAGCTACAC